>NC_133139.1:22445680-22748680 GCF_048418815.1 Hemitrygon akajei | reverse complement strand
CTTTGTTTTTGCCATTGAGTCATACCAAGTCCACACTGACTATTAGGCGCCCATTTACAGAAACTCAGAGTGAATTATGCAGAATATATCCCTGCTTTGACCTTTGTCCTAAAGTATAACTCAGAATATAAACTGTGAAGCCATGTGTACAACACAGAACATGCTGACCCAAGGTCACAGAATGTATATGTCCAAGCTGAGCTAAACCTTAAATAATCTGACTCGGAATGTAATTCCAATGCAATCTGAACCCAAGTGTACATTCAGTGTGACTGAAACTCAAATATGGCACCTGATCTAACCGATAACACAAATGTATGTCACAATATGTGCACCTAGTTCAATCCTAGAATCCAACTTGTACAGTTGTGTCCCATCAGGCTTGGGTTGGGTAATCAAGCCCTGTTCACTCCCTGGGTATCCGCAAGCAACGGTGCAGCAGATAAGTTAATTTTATAATAAAACAAAATCTTTATAGCAGCAGTTTTTATCTCGACTGGGTATATTGTCGTTTTTGATAAAGTAGCGGTACTTTGTAGTGTTTTCATTAACTGTTTTGATGGCCCTCATGAGATCTTTCAAAGCATTTAATGAAAATATTGGGAAGTGTCCGTATTTTATTAAGGGGCACGTCAAATCCAAACAACTGCTCATCCGTAATATTGAGACTAAAGAGCTAAAGTGAAATAATGGTCTTCCTGGAAAAGAATTACACGTTCAATTGCTGCATACTTGCTGTTTCTCCTGAATTTAACTTGATTGAAATTTCCATTCATCTTTGATATGCAAAATCAAATTTTCCAGTGCACGTATAGTAATTCTCCGTTCACCGGTTTAACCTCCTCATCTATAAACTGAAACCTGAAAGTTGGTGCTTTGTGGTTTCACTCAGAGGCTATTAAGTAGTCTTTGGATTTGTCTAGTACATAATTTGCACCATTTGTTTTGGTGTCGTGAGGAACGTATGGATGCAGTTATGAGGGGACGGGCTGTAGAGTTTTATTGAGTGGTTATAAAGATCAGCTGAATGGCCTCCCCCTCAGTAATTACACTCTGTGGCCACTTTATTAGGTACACCTGCTCGTTAATGCAAGTTTCTCATCAGCGGATCATGTGGCAGCAACTCAGTGCATAAAAGCATGCTGGTGGCGATGGTTGTTGTTCTGATCAAGCATGGTGAGATAAACAAAGAAAAACATTAAGTGAGCGGCCGTCCTGCGGGTGAAAATGCCTCATTAATGAGAGAGGCCAGAGGAAAGTGGCCCGACTGGTTCAAGCTGACAGGAAGGCGACAGTAACTCAAGTAACTACACGTTACAACAGTGGTGTGCAGAAGAGCATCTCTGAATGCAGAACATGTTGAATCTTGAAGTGGATGGGCTCAGGGGGCAGAAGACCACGAACATATTGAAATACACTCAGTGGCTACTTTTTTTAGGTACCTTCTGTATCTAATAAAGTGGGCATTGAGTGTATTTTGTAATTATGGTGAATCCTTCTCTGAATCTGGAATATTTTGTTATCCTCATGCAGTGTGTGACTTCAACAAGCTGTGCTGAGGCCTGACAAATTGTCAAGATGCTTCCAAGAACCGAAAAAAAAGCAAATTGCAGTTCTCTTAAATCTTTCTCCATCTCAGGATATCCCAAAGTCTTTTACACCTAAAGATACGCGAGAGGTGAATTCACTAAGATTCAAGATGGAATGACTGAGTAATTGCTGACACGGGTTCCCCAAGCTGAGGGATAAAGATCTAAGGAGCATATTCCCAGGATAAGGGATGAAATGAAGAGAGAGATCCCTTCAGTGGAGAGTCACGCATCTTTGGAATTCTCCGTGCTAGAGGCTGTGGATGCTGCCATTGAGTAAATATAAGACTGATGTCGATAGAATCACGTCATGAGGATTGAATTGAAGGGTGGATCTGAAGCCTATGATTAGCCATGATTTCACTGACTGATGGAGAAGTCAGAGGGCTGAATGGGCTTCTTCTATTTATTTGGTTCTTCTCATGTATCGTCACTGGTATGATGCAATGAGCCATGTAAATGCATTCATAGTGCGGAATTCTGTGGCCACTGCTGTTGATCTCGATTTAGTGATTATTATTACTTTCCCTGAAAGATCAAACAATGTTCTAAAAGGAGTATTCTAAAAACAATGGTATGTAGGTGTTGGAAATCTGATGGAAACTCATCAACTCAAAATGCTAACTCTATTTTCTGGTTATATTTTTGAACAATTTGCATCTTGTGTACATGTGCTGAAAATGTAAAGAGTATATATAGGTTATCCTGTTGATCATGCTGCCTTCTCACTGCTAAATTCCCAATGCAATTTGGAATTGTTAATGTAGAAAGGCTCTCTGAAGTGGCTATCCCCAGCCACAATAAGGTAGATCTGGAGATCAGGAGTTTATTTTTAGTGTATAAGAGGTCTATTTTGACTCAGTCTCATTCTAGCACTCAGTCTACTGAACCCTTGTTGCGTCCTTTCCCTGCTAAGGACACTTAATGTGTGATCTCAGGAAAGCCCTTTATGATTGCAGAAGTACTTTGTTACTAGACTATAAGACCTAGGAGCAGAATTAGACCATTCGGCCCATCAAGTCTGCTCTACATCACACATGGCTGATTTATTTATCCCCCACAACTCCATTCTCCTGCCTTCTCCCTGTAACCTTTGATGCCCTGATTAATTAAGAATGTATCAACTTCCACCTTAAATATACCCAATGATTTGGCCTGCACAACCATCTGTGGCAAAGAATTCCACAGATTCTCCACCCTCTGAATAGAGAAATGTTTCCTCATCTCTTTTCTAAGTGGATATCCCTTAATTCTTAGGTTGTGCCCTCTGGTACTAGACTCCTTCACATTAAGAAACATCCTCTCCACATCCACTCTATCCAGATCATTCAATATTTGATAGGTTTCAATGAGATCCCCCACCCCTTCTTTCTTGTAATCCCTAGCCAGTACAGTCCCAGGGCCATCAAACATTCCTCACATGTTAACCCTTTCATTCCTGGAATAATTCTCGTGAACCTCCGCTGGACTCTGTCCAATGCCAGTCCATACTTTCCTAGATAAGGGGTCTAAAAGCACTATAAAGGATACATCTCTCCCTAACCATCGACTTTTTACTCTCCTCCCATCTGATAGGTGCTACAGGAGCCTCTGCTCTCCCATCAGCAGGCACAGGAAGAGCTTCTTCCCTGAGGTTGTGACCCTCCTGAACCTCCCATCACAGCTTTAAGCAGTATTGCACCATATTGTACTGTCCCAGTACTTTTATAATTGTGTGCTGTAGCACTTTCTTTTTATTCACAGTTATTTTGTAAATAACACTATTCTTTGCATTTCTGGTTAGATGCTAACTGCATTTCATTTGGCTTTGTATCTGTACTTGGCACAATGACAATACAGTTGAATCTGATCTAATCTAAAAACCGCTCACAATATTCCAAGTGCAGTCTGGACCATTGCCTTATAAAGCCTCAGCATTACACCCTTGCTTTTGTATTCTGGTCCTCTCAAAATGAAAGCAAACATTGCATTTGCCTTCCTTGCCGCCGACTCAACCGGCAAGATAACCTATAGTGAATCCTGCACAAGGACTCTGAAGTCCCTCTGCACCTCTGATTTCTGAATTTTCTCCCCATTTACAAAATAGTCCATGCCTTTATCTCTTTTGCAAAGTGCATAGCCATGCACCTGCCTACATTATATTCCATCTGACTCTTCTTTGCCATTCCCCCAGTCTGCCTAAGCTCTTCTGCAGACACACTGCTTCCTCAGCACTAACTGCTCTCACACCTTATCTACATATCGTCCGCAAACTTGGTCACAAAGCCATCGATTCCTTTATCCAAATCATTGACATACAGCATGAAAAGAAGAGGTCCCAGCACTATACGGCACACTGCTAGCCAAGCAGAAAAGACGCCCTTGTATTCTTTCTCTTTGCCTCCTGCCAATTAGCCAATCTTCTGTCCATTCCAGTTCCTTTCCCATAATACCACGGGCTCTTATTTTGTTAAGTAGCCTCATGTACAGCGCCTTACCAAAGACTTTCTGAAAATCCAAATTATAAACACGTTAGTTTACTAAAATTCGCATGCAATGAACTATTCCTCTCCTTATTGAGTGTTGCACTTGTGCATTAATATCATGATTTATGGTACTTTGCTTTGAGCAATTGGCTGCTGAATTTCCTTACTCTGAAACAGCAACTACATTTCCAAAGATTTTCATTGGCTGCAAGGTATTTTTGTGTCATCATGAGCTTCCACACATACATTATCTTTTGATGTGTTGTCATTCATAGAACTGTGTGTGGGGAATGAGTATTAACACAGAGAAAATAAAATATAGAAGACTTAGCAACTATTAGTTGGCAGTTATTTCATTACGTTAGCATTAAAGATCTCCAAGGAGTCCAGGAATCTTTACATGTTTTAATCTATATTGTGTTTTGTCATTCTCTATTTGTTTATCTGCTGAGATATTCCATTAGGACCTCAAAGGATTAAAAGCATCCTGTGCACAGGATTCTGAGTGAGCTGTTGTAGCTGCAAGAAGCGTGATTAGCAGTAGGACAAGGTGCTTTAAGTGCATCGTATAATGAGTTCCTTGCATGTCACAGGAGCAAGAAGGGTCCACGGCTTTGTCCTTTGTCAGTGCTCTGAGTCCAGCCTTCAAAGGTTGCATTGAAGTGTCAGAGATCTAAAAATTAATTTCCTGGAGAGTGCTGTGAAGAAAAATATCGGGGAGTGAAAAAACACCAGGATCCTTGAATAGATGTGATTTTTAAGAAATAAAGAACAGGAACAGGTGAAGGCAGTCAGGCTGTTGATTCCCACCATTTAATAAGCTTGTGACTGACCATATATCTGAAATCCACTTTCCTGCTGAGTCTCCATGCAAATTGATACTTGTAGTGCTCAAAATCTATTACTCAGCCTTAAATAAACTGTCTCCCCAATTTCAGAGTTGGATATAGGGAAAAGATTGTTTTGCAGAATGTGGCAGCAAGAGACCAGCACTACCATTGAAACGTATAGTGCAGTAAGAGGCCATTTAGCCCATATTTCTTTTGGGAACCTTTGAAGTATTGGTCATGATTGGTGCTGGATCCCAATATTTTGTTTTCAACCCTGATGTTCCTCATCTATAAACATTACCTCAATTCCATATTTACACTCTTATGCATTCAGTTTTAACCATACTTCTTGGGTTCTGTGGAAATACAACGCAGATATGCAATAAACCAGGGACTTGGCTTTGATTCTGACTTCAAGTTACTGTCTATATGGATTTGCATGTCCTTCTTGGCCATGCAAATCCATATTTGTATGTTGCTCTAGTTTCTTCACATGTTCCAAACATGTTCTGGTATAGCGGTAAATTGTCCTTTAGCATAGGTAAGTAGCAAAATAATCAATGAAGTTGGTGGGCATGTGAGAGGAAATACTTTGCAGAGTGAAAATGGAATAGCTAAACAGGAAGTGGAACCAACAGAGTTGCTCTGCTGGGAGCTGGCATGGACTTGATGGCCTAAGTGTCTTCCTCCTGTATGGTAATAACTATGAAAGCTTTTGGTCCGAGGAATCCATACTGGCAGTTTTGAAGAGAAATCCTGTTGATCTCAAATTGCTTTTTTTCCCCATATTTTGTATCTTTTTTTTGTTTATCAGAATTTGTATTGAAGCCTACTGTTGATTCTGTGGGCCAGATCATGTATAATTCTGAGACTGTTGCTCCTAAGCCATGTCATTTATTCCAACATCACGGAGGGCTTAGTCTTCTGCCCGGAGTCCAGGTCTTTGACTTATCACTTCAGCCATATGAAACAGTTTTTCAATTTATTCTGTCTAAAAACTTTTATTAACATCACCTCCATCCCAGCTCTCCTAGGACAGGGGTTCCCAAACTGGGATCCATGGACCTCGTGCTTCATAGTATTGGTCCATGACAAAAAAATAGGTAGTGAACCCCTGCACAAGGTCTTCCTGTTCTAAGGAGAACAACCTGTTCTTGCAATATAACTCAAGTCTCTAACCCTTGAAGTTTGTCTGTTCTAACCACAAAAGTTACAGCCACAAAAGTGAGGTTCCACCATTGGCCTTGCCACATTTTAAGATTTTTTCAAAAGAACGGAATTAGAATATTTGAGTTAATATGAAAAAAAATCTTCTGGAACAACTCAGCAGGCCAGGCAGCATCCATGGAGGCAGAGAGATGTTTTGTGTCGAGATCCTGAATCAGGATTGTTGAAATTAATGTTTGTTTTGAAGGAATTCACTGCTCAGAAGAAGGGTATCTGGAGCAAGTCAGGTGGAAATACACTATCCAGAAGTTTTCCTCTGAAGCACTTCCCTGGGGTTGAGGATAACTTGCTTTCCCTCTGATACTGAGACATCTTCGGTGGCTAAGGAGGTAATGTGGTAATGTGGTCTCTGTCTGTGAAGAGGAAGGAGATACTTGATTTGGGGACGGGGAGTGGAAAAGCGGGAAGGAATGGAATAAGAGAAGTGGTGTGCACTTTCTGCTGTTTTTGCTGAATTTCTGCATCTCCCATTAAAGAGAGTTGACATACCTACCCAAATGCTGCTTCTTCATTTTGACCAGGGATTTCCATGAGTCAATGATGATGTTACATGTTCTCAAGGTATCTTTAGGTATCTCCTTGAAGTGGTTACACTGTGTTGTGACACAGTTCGGAGATGAGTGCACGTATCAAAGATCTGGTGTCATATGATCTTCCTATTGAATGTAGTTTGAGCTTGATCGCTATTGGTGATGAATAAGCATTTCTGTGCATTGGGGCAGATCTTCTCCTTAGGAAAATCTTGTTCTCTGTGAGGTGTGTGTGGAACAAACTGAGATAGGTGATTTTACTATAATATCAGGGGGGAAACAAAATATGGCTTAAGATCAGAGGGGAAGTTTCTGTGCTGTTATTTCTGTCCTGTTGTGGTTTTGGGATCCATTCTAGAAATTTAAATTGCAGAAATAATTTAATTACAGAAATGGGACCTGGGAATACAGATCCGTAATTCCTTGAAAGTGGCATCACAGGTAAATAGGGTCCTAAAGAGAGCTTTTAGCACGTGGGCCTTCATAAATCAGAGCATTGAATCCAAGAGTTGGGATATTATGTTGACTTTATTCCCTGGAGACCAGGGGAATGAAGTGAGATTTTATAGAGATATAGAAAATTATGATGGATATTGATAAGGTGAATACATGCAGGCTCGCACCCCCCCCCCCCCATTATTACAGAAATCCTAGATATGGGTGGGGTGCCTTGGTTTTAAAGTTGCAATCCTAATGTAAAATGATTCTATAGTCTCAGTACTCCCTGTTTCTAAAACTGCTTCAGCCATATCTTTTTGAAAAAAAAACTCCAGATTGCTCCAGTTCTGACCTCATGTGCTTTCTGCAGCCTGAACATTGGACCTCAGCTACAGATCTGGAACTTTCTGCTGAAACCTCATTGGCATTATCTTACTTCATCAGAGATCTCCCATAAGGTTTTTATCTTTCACCAACATATTTTGTCGTGTGTCCTTAAAATCCTTTGATCTTGTGTTTAATTATTGTCTAATTGCTTTCCTGAGGTCACATTAGGCATCTCCCACATCTAAGATGCTATACATATTCAAGTTGCTGTTGGTGAGAAAACGAGGCAGCCACTTAGTAACTTGATTATCACTAAGGCAGCCATTGTCTGACAGCAGCCAACATTTATTTAAGTAAAGTCAGACTATGCTCTGCAACCATTGAATCTCAAAAGCTGAGAAGGTGCTAGATCTGAATTTGTTTTAGATCAGAGAAACAAATCAGTTACCAACAACTCCACCTGATTCCTGAAGTCAGTGGGGAATTGGAACAATGACCTGAATTTGAACTTCCAAAGTAGAGTTTGATCTGCATTGCCAAATGTACCAGAAAATCGTGGGTGGGCACTCCACAATTTCCAGTTGGTTTTCAAAGATGAATGAGACCTTCAAAAGTTGTGAAGTTTCTCCCAGCTGATTGCACCATCAATAAGCCCTGTTCAGGATCTTGCATTAAGATTCCACACAAGATGTCCATGGCCCAACAAGGTATCTGTAACTGGTCAGGAGTGAATGCATTCGTGATAGATCGCAGTAGATCCTGAAGATGGGAAGTGACATTGGAGAAGGCTGAGAGATTAAACATAAGGTTATTATCAGAAGTTAAAGGGGCAGATATGTCTCTTCATTATACAGTGTTCTCCCATAAAGGAGCTGATGCTGAGGACAGGGATGTGGTCGTAAATGTATTTGTTAGGGTTCCTCCTTTCAAAATATGTCCATTGATCTTTGATCATAGTTTCCTTACATGTGCTCCTTTCAATCCTGGGAGTGCAAATTTGTAACCACCGTTTCTAAACACTAAATGTCATCTTCAGTAGGTGGCATTCTCACCCCATCAGAGGTTTGTGGTTTCAGCATCCACTCCAAAAATTTAAATCACAGAAATGATTAAATGCCGAGATGGGACCTGGGAATACAGATCTATAATTCTCTGAAGGAGGCAGCACAGGTGTATAAGGTCATAAAGAAAGCTTTTAGCACTTTGGCCTTCATAAATCAGGGCACAGAGTACAGGAGTTGGGATGTCATGCTGCAGCTGTATGAGACGTTGATGAGAGAGAATTTTAAGAGTATTGTGTGCAGTTCTGGGCACCTACCTACAGGAAAGGTGTCAATAAGCATGAAAGAGTGCAGAGAAAATTAACAAGGATGTTGCCAAAACTTGAGGATCTGAGTTATAGGGAAGGGTTAAAATATGGTTTGGACTTTATTCCCTGGAGTGTAGGAGAATGAGGGGAGATTTTATTATGTAGATGTATACAAAATTATGATGGTTTTGAAAGAGTGAATGCTTGCAGGCTTTTCCCTCTTAGGTTTGATGAGACTAGAACTAGAAGTCACAGGTTTAGGATGAAAGCTGTAAAGTTTCTGGGGAATCTAAGGGGAAACATCTTCACTCAGAGGGGGGTGCAAGGTTGCAACCAGTTGCCAACAGAAGTGGTAAATGCAAAATCAATTGTAAGATTTAAGAGAGGTTTGGATGAGAGGTGTTTGGGGTGATATGATCCATATGTAGGTAGATGGAACTAAACAGACAATCAATGACTAGATGGGCCAAAGGGTCTGTTTCTGTGCTGTGATACTCTGACTCCAAATCTAGGTTAATACACCAGTGCATCCCAGAGCTGTGGTCATTCAGCTATGTTAAATGGAAACCCTTCTGGTGGGTATAACATTTCACTTAGGAAGTTACTGTAAAGAACGAGATGTTTCATGACATCCTGATCAATATACAGTCTATTCCTTCAGGTTAAGGAATGTCACAGATTGTCCCTGTGAGACTCTTCATGAGTTTTGGATCCAATGTAATTATTAAAGGCAATTAAATATAAACCAACCATGGATGTGATTGTATTAGAAAGGATGCAAAAAGAGCATATTGACATATTTTGGATTTATTTTGACTCCAGGGAAAATTGGATAAGCTGAGGTTGACTTTTGATGCAATAAAAGAGCCATGGTAAAAATCTAAAATTATGGAGACCTGGACAGGTACTGATAGGAAGGGTCCTTTCCCTTAACAAACAAGATCAATAGCCAGTGGATATTCACTCAATGAATACTTTATTAAGTATCTCTCTGTAAACTCTGTGCATCCTAGGAGATCAGCAATTTCTGAGATACTCAAACCACCCCATCTGGCACCAGCAACCATTCCAAGGTCAAAATCACTTAGTAGATCACATTTCTTCCTCATTCAGATGTTTGATCTGAACAGCAACTGAATCTCTTGACCATGTCTGCATGCTTTTATGCATTGAGTTGCTGCCATATGATTGGCTGATTTGATAGTTGCTTTAATGAGCAGGTGTACAAATACCTAATAAGGTAGCTACTGAGCGTAGGGTTGGAGTAAAGACAGAGAGATCATCATTTTGGCTTAGAAATGTATCACCTTTGTTGTTGCTAGGTCTAAGTTTTAGAATTCCCTACCGAATAATACTTTAAAGACACTTTCGCTAGCAGTAGTTCAAAAAAGCAGCTCACCACCGCCTTCTCAAAGATAATTGAGCTTGGAGTTAAATGCTGACCTTGCCAGCAGTTTAAAAAAATAGAATAAAATAATAAGAAAAGTGACTGAGGCTTGATGAAAATGCTTTATTTTCCAAGGAGGAAAGGGTGAAGAAGAGGTGGTGGATGCAACCATCTTTTAAAAGTATTTGGACATACACTCAGAGTGTTGCAACCTTCTGGACTATGAACTTATGTTGAGAAAGTGTATTAGGATGATAATTCTCCATGACTGGCATGGAATTAAATGCTTCTGTACTGTGGATCTCCTACATCCCAAATATCTGGAGATGTCAAGCATAGATTCCCTAAGTCATGGTCAGTGTTTGCCCATTGCTTCCAGCATTAGCTACACGTATTGCAATTCTGGCATTCTATGTACTCATGTAGCGCTCTCCTTGCTTGACCAACCATTTTCTTTTTTTTTTAAAGATTCTGTGTCTGTATTCATCATCATCAGGGATTCTGTACTAACTTGTTGATTAATAAGCATCCTTAAGCCACTGTGCTGAAAAAAATTTCATCACCCAATGATGTTCCTTAAACCTAACCTCCAAGGAGCTGATGGTGTTTCTGCAAACACTAAAACCTCATCTTGCCAGACCCACTGTCCATGCATTTGCAAAATCTGGCATTTTCCATTGGAAGGTGTGCTTCATTGCAGAGACATGTTTCTGACAGGTGCTTATTTAGGATGAATAGCACAGATTCAAAGCTGTTAACTTCACTGGTCATGGTTGGTCTTTTGTTCCACTTGTATCTCTTGCTACTCAGCTTCATCGCACCCCATCTGGATCAGTTGTACGTGTACATTCTGTGGTGAACTACATATACCTGTCTGGACTGCTCCTGTGGCTCCTCCCACAGACCCCTGCTGACTGCTCCTGTGGCTCCTCCCACTGACCCCTGCTGACTGCTCCTGTGGCTCCTCCCACAGACCCCTGCTGACTGCTCCTGTGGCTCCTCCCACAGACCCCCCCCGCTGACTGCTCCTGTGGCTCCTCCCACAGACCCCCTGCTGACTGCTCCTGTGGCTCCTCCCACAGACCCCTGCTGACTGCTCCTGTGGCTCCTCCCACAGACCCCCCGCTGACTGCTCCTGTGGCTCCTCCCACTGACCCCCCCTGCTGACTGCTCCTGTGGCCCCTCCCACAGACCCCCGCTGACTGCTCCTGTGGCTCCTCCCACTGACCCCCGCTGACTGCTCCTGTGACTCTTCCCACAGACCCCCGCTGACTGCTCCTGTGGCTCCTCCCACAGAACCCCTGCTGACTGCTCCTGTGGCTCCTCCCACAGACCCCTGCTGACTGTTCCTGTGGCTCCTCCCACAGACCCCTGCTGACTGCTCCTGTGACTCCTCCCACAGACCCCCTGCTGACTGCTCCTGTGGCTCCTCCCACAGACCCCCGCTGACTGCTCCTGTGGCCCCTCCCACTGACCCCCCCTGCTGACTGCTCCTGTGGCTCCTCCCACAGACCCCTGTATAAAGGCGATTGAGGCCTGATGCCCAGCCTCATTCCCCAGGATGTAGTGTTGTTCATTCTTCCAGTCAATAAAAGCCAATATCTCACTTCTTACGTCTCAGAGTGAGTTATTGATGGTGCATCACATTCCCTCTTCTGTCAGAAAATGGTTCAAGTCGCATTCTTTAAGTAGAAAGATCAAGGTTGACACTCCACTAAACTGTCGTGGGAGTTCTTAACCAATGGAATTGTTTTTTCCCCAAGTGAGCCTTTAAAAGGATGCCCTTTGTACTTATTCTAAGGCATTACTTCAAGGAACAATGGGGGTCAGTGGGTAGGGGAAGGGATACTTTCTCATCTCCCATTAAGAGATTATCTGTTTGATGCGCCATCAATAACTCTCGGAGATGGGGGGGCGAACGATAGGCTTTTATTAGCTGCAAGAGACCACAATTAGTAGCAAGAGACCACCACACAACATCTTGGAGACTGAGGGAGGAGCAGTGCCTCCAACCGCCTTTATACAGGGGTCTGTGGGAGGAGCCACAGGAGCAGTCAGCAGAGGGGTGTGTCCAGACAGGTATATGTAGTTCACCACACTGTTCCACATTGCTCAGTATTTATATGAGTTTGTTGTGTACAAATTAGCAGTGGCATTTCCTATTTTTAACAGTGGTCACAAGTCAAAAGTACCTCACTGGCTGTAAATTCTTTGGGATGGGCCTGAGGCAGAGAAAGGTGCCCTATAAATGAACAAGTTACTTGCATATCTTTTTGTTCTTTAAATACTGAGAGGATGTTTCCCCGGTTTGGAAAATTTAGGGCTAGCGAAATTCTCCAAAACTGAAATAAACTGAATATAAACTGAATATTACTGGTTTGATGTCTGATAGTCTATGTGTCGTTCGCTTGCTTTCTGCTGTTCGCACAATTTGTTCCTTTTATTTCACTTTGGGTGTTTGATGTTTTCTTGAATAGGTTCCATAGTGCTTCTTTGTTTTGTAGCTGTGTGCAGGAGAGTGAATCTCAGAATTGTTTTCTGTATACATACTTTGATAATAAATGTACTTTGAATCAAAGGATTATGAACCCTGGGGAATCTCTTCCTCAGGGAGATGTGGGTGGTCGGTTGTCGTGTATACTCAATATTTGATTTTTGATTTTCTTCTGGATATGAAGGGATATGGGGGCCATCGAAGTGGGTAGAATGTGGTTGAAAACTGGGCACGGCTTTACTAATTAGCAGAACTGGAAAGACAAAATCATACGGAAAACCAGCCCTCATTTTTTATCTTGCGAGGTTCGTATCTTCACCATGCATTCAGTTTTCTTTAAATGCCTTTTGCCTAAACTCTCCCTATGGTAGCGATTCCCAGTTTTCTGCGGGTAAGAATATAATCTGCAGTTAATGCACCATACTCTTCTTCTTGATCTTGTTTTAACATGAAGACACACACTCAGTGATTCAGGAACAGCTTCTTGCCCTCTACCATCTGATTTCTAAATGGACGCTGAACCCATGAACACTACCTCACTACTTTTTTGCACTATTTATTTAATTTATTATATATATACATTTACTACAATTCAGTTTATTATTATGTATTGCATTGTAATGCTGCTGCAAAGTTACCAAATTTCACGACACATGCCAGTGATATTAAACCTGATTCAGATTCGGATTTTTCTTAACAATTCTGGAATTAAGGAGCATTAAAGAACTTAACACGAGTTCAGTTGAATGGATTGGAAAAGTCAAATCTCTGTCAGCTTGGCGTCTTGTTTTGAGGCAGATGCTGAGACAAGTTGCTGGGATGTTGTGGAGAGACAGGCTGACTGACCAAGCTGTGGTTAAGTGATGCCAGTGTATTTAAGTAAGGATTTCACTCGCCTGCTTTTGAAAATTCAGCAGGAGAGCAGTGACAACACAGCCTCCCTGTTCCTTCCACGAGATCTCTGCCGAAGTTACAGCAGACAAGTAGGATCAGCCTTCCAGAAACTTATTTCTTCGTGTGTCTGAACAGGGAGGGGTTTTCTTTTACCTGCACTGCCATTCCTCAACATAATGAGTACAAAATTCACAAAAAGAAAGACTTAGACACGATAGGAGTTCATTATTTTATATTTATTAAAAAGGTACTGTGTAGTGGGATTCTTAATTATTTAATAAATTTAAGGTTGTCAAATAAATTATAAAACAGAGGATCACAATATCCATGAATATATGAATAAGTCATTAAATAAATAATGTAAAGATGAAATCATTAAATCAATAAATCATCAAATATGGCCTTATAAATAAATTAGCACAAATAAACGCCATCCTGGCCTGAAAGGAAGAATGAAAGAAACAGAAATTATCATTCAATGGCATTTTTCCATAAAACTTGTACTTTGGAATCGTGGCCCCGGTGAAATTTTGGGATTGTCCAGGTTGATTGCTCCGTAAATGCTAGTAAACTGTGTGGACAATGCAGGAAAGAAAATGCTAAATGGATATTTTTGTGCCTCATCCATTGGAATCCAGATTAACTTGGGTTGCTTGTTAGTCCTTTGCATCTCTTTCATTCATTCTTTCTGCATTTCCACAAAGCACAAATCACTGAAAGGTAATTCATCACTCTAGAAGCACGTTTAGATATTTTAATATTTGTGGTGACACAGTGATGAATTCAGTAGAGCTGCTGCATCACAGCTCCAGTGATGTGTCTAAAGCCCGATTCAGGTGCTGTCCGTGCAGCATTTGCATGTTCTGCGTGTGTCTCCCTCTAATTATCTGGTATCCTCCAACATCAGGAAGGTGTGCATATCGGTAGGTTAATTGGCCATTGTTCGTTGTACATAGAGTATAAGTGAGTGATAGAATCTGAATGCGATCGTTGGTAATATGGGGAGAATATAATAGAATAAAATATAATGATATATTGGAGCAGACTCAACGGGCCACATGATTGTTCCTGCTCATATTTCTTGTGTTCTTACGTTGTGTGTATAGTGGTTTGGCGCAGAAGGTGATTTGCAGTCCCTTTTCTGCCCTGTACAATATTAACTGTAACTGATTCTATATAAATGGAAGATTTTCCTCTCTTCTTCCTTCCCCTCTTCTCATCTCTCTCCTTTAATTCCTTTTCTTCCTCTCTTCTTTTCTCCTTCCCCTCCCGTTTTCCCTCAGCCCATCTCCATCCTCTTATTCCCTTCCCTCCTTACTACTTCCATCTCCTCTTCTTCCCCTCCTTCTGTCCTTGCTTCTGTTGTAGCTAGGCTGAGTGGGGATTCTTCAATTTAGTGATTGTGGTCCTGTCTGTATTAAGCTCTCATTTCAAATATGGAGTAGCATCTAACCCAAAATGCATAGCATCAGTGTGCAAGTGTTTCCATATGATTCATCTGGAGCCTTCACACCAGCCTTACTCCTCACCCTCTAATCCCATTAACCAGAATTAACGGGAAATCCAAAATGATGGTAAGAATGTGAGAGTGATTGAGAAGAACGAGCCATCAAATGACTGTCTCAGTCTAACACCTCCCAAGTACTTTGCTTGGATAGAAGTAAGCTGAGGAGAGGACTCTTCACTCTATAGATGTAGGTTCACTTTTGACCTACTACCCCTTAAGCTGGTGGCACTTAGGGCAGCAATGAAGGTCCAACATCTCTGGTGGAGTTCAGGACTTCTTTCATCGTGTCAGTCACTCAGTTTTCACTATTGTCAGTCATGCAAGTTTCGGGTGGAATACTGTTGCATTCAGATGTAGAAGGATGCTGTTTTGCTGTTTCCAAAACAATTTTGTTTTTCCAGTCAGGGTTATTAGTCTTGAGCTGAACCCCTGAACCTGAAGGAGCGATTGACCACTAGGCCTCTACCCTTTGACCTGTTTGGCATGGGTGACCCTACCAAGAGCTAAAGCATAAAGCGCTGAGTCAAGCCAACTTATTTCTCCAGGTCCTTGAGGCACACAAGTCTCCAAACCTCAACGTGGTTGTCGTTCTCTTGGAGGTAACACAATTGAACAAAGAGATAATATCTGCCAGGTTGAGTTGGAGAAATTGATCTGACAGTACAGCTCATTGTGTGGAGAATCCATCAAATGAGGGATAACATGATCCAAGTATTAGAAGAATGTAGTCTTGAGGTTCATGAGAAAGGAGATTCCTTGGGTGAAGTTGAGAATGATGCAAGGACTTGAACAAGGTCTTCTGAATGATATTTGACCTGTGGTGTGATTGCTATCACTAAAGTGTTTTGCTTTTATACCACCTCTGTGTACATATGTATGGAAAGATCTGTGTACATATGTATGGAAAGATTTGTATACATCTGTATCTAAGAGATTGCCATTGGAATTATTCTGAGGTTCACCCGCAGCTATGGCCATCATATGGCTATAAGTTGTAGTCCTGGCATGGACATAACAGTCTCCTTCTCAGAATTAACTTTCTATGGATAAAAGGTGCCATCTCTTTTCCTCTTCCATCCACACTTCAGTTAAAGCACAAATAGGAAGGTCCATGAAAGGCCATAGGTCTGTGGTAAAGGGGAGCAATAAAATAAACTGGTGACTGTTGACAGATCAGGGTAAGGGTCCATGCTACTGAGCTAGACCCTGATCCTGGTCTGTCAAGGGCTGTGTGCCTATCAGCCTCCACACGTTAAACAAAGTCACGTGCAGGAATCCTCCGTTAAGAGAATCCACCCTAACGTCCTGGATTAAGTCCCACTTGGCGATCAGCAAGTGGCGAAGGAGGCAGGACTGTGAGGTCTGGACAAGCACAGGATCCTTAGTGTTGGGTTTCCAAGGACAACTGAAGGAGGAGAAAGGTTAATCTTGCACTAGAATATGCGTATCCTGGATCGTTCTCTACAGCCACCTGAAGACCGACCAATGGACACCCCTTTTGGAGAACGTCATACTCGACTCAAGTGATTGCTGTACTACTAAACAAAATAGATTGCTGGCTGTCAAATAATCTCAGCACACGGGAGTATTCTCTTTGGCTAGCTAACATTATCTTCTTGTTCCATGGACAAAGAGCTAATTTGGTGATGAAAAGTGTAATTATATATCATAGAATGACAGCCGTGTGGAGAAGTCCATTGTATGCACAGTGCATTTGCGCACAATGCCTGCCTAATGGGTAGAGTAATAAGACAATGCTGAATGTCTCTGTAAACCACAGCAACCCTACTGACCTGCAGAATGAATGAGGTTAGAGAGCTTTCATCTATATGCAAATGGATCTCTCCCTGTTCCAGAATCAGGGGATTTTATTTTACTTTGTTTTCTGTTGCCCTGGATGAGTCTTTCCACTGATTTTGCTTGGTGGCTTTAACTAATAACAGCTTTATTTACATTTTAAAAAATGCTCCTTCCTCTTGATGTTCCTGGCTTGGCAGGTATGTCGATCTTTGGCCAAGTGCCAGTTCTGTGATGGAGTGTTGGTTGGCTGCTTGACTGCAAAAGATGCATCGCAGTCAAGGTTGAGCCTGCCTCCACTTTCCATGCATAAAGACAGTCAAATACACATTCAAGTTATGAATACATATTCTGTTAAACATTCTCCGTGGCCACTTTATTAGGCACACCTGTGCACCTGCTTGTTAATGAATATATTTAATCAGCCAGTTCTGTAGCAGCAACTCATTGCATAAAAGCATGCAGACATGGTCACGAGGTTCAGTTGTTGTTAAGATCAAATATCAGAATGGGGAAGAAAAGTTCAGACTTCAAAGTCAATTTATCATCAAAGTAGATATATGTCATAATACACAGCCCTGAGATTCATTTTCTTGTGGGCATACTCAATAAATCCAATGCAGCAGACTAGGCAGTATCTATGGAAAAGAGCAAACAGTTGGCGTTTTGGGCCAAGATCCTTCAGTCTTGATGAAGGGTCTCGGCCTGAAATGTCGACTGTTTACTCTTTTCCATAGAAGCTGCCTGGCCTGCTGAGTCCCTCCAGCGTTCTGAGGGTGTTGCTTTGTTTTTATTGTCAGATTTTCCCGTGTCAATAAATCTAGCAAGCATAATAGAATCAACGAAAGACAGGGCGAACAACCAGCGTGCAAAAGGTAACTGTGCAAATTCAGAAAGAAATAATAATAAATAAATAAGCAATAAATATTAAGAGCATGAGATGAAGAATCCTTGAATGTGAGTCCATAAGTTGTGGGAACAGTTCGGTGATGGGGTGAGTGAAGTTGAGTTAAGTTATCCCCTTTAGTTCAAGAGCCTGATGGGTTGAAGCTGGTGGTGTGAGTCCTGAGACTTCTGCACCTTCTTCCTGATGGCAGCAGTGGGAAGAGTTCATGACTTGGATGATGGATGCTGCTTTTCTGTGACAATGCTCTGTGTAGATGTGCTCAGTGGTGGGGATGGCTTTACCCATGATGGAGTGCATTGTACCCTCTATCTTTTTGTAGGATTTTCCATTCAAGGGCATTGGTGTTTCCATAGCAGTTTGTGGTGCAGCCAGTCAACATACTCTCCACCACACATCTGTAGAAGTTTGTCAAAGTTTTAGATGTCATGCTGAGTCTTTGCAAATGCCTAAGAAAGTATCAGTGCTGTCGTGCTTTCTTTGTAATTGTACTTGCATGCTGGGCCCAGGATAGGTCCTCCGAATTGATAACATTGGACAATTTAAAGTTGCTGACCCTGTCCAACTCTGATTCCCTGATGAGAACTGGTTCATTGTCCTCTGTTTTCCTCCTCCTAAAGTCAATAATCAGCTCCTTGGTCTTGCTGACATTGAGTAAGAGGTTCTTGTTGTGCTGCCACTCAGCCAGATTTTCATTCCCTCCTATATGCTGATTCATCACCACCTTAGATTCGGCCCATGACAGTGGTGTTGTCAACAAACTTAAGTATGGCATTGGAGCTGTGCTTAGCCACACTGTCGTAAGTGTAAAGTGAGAAGAGTAGGGGCTAAGCACACAGCTTTGTGGTGCACTTCAGTGAAATGTAATCTAAGTGACTTTGGAATAATTGTTGGTGCCAGACAGGGTTGCTTGAGTATCTCAGAAACTGTTGATCTCCTGGGACTTTAACACACAGTGGAAATAACAAAAAAAATCCAGTGAGTGGCATTTCTGTGGGTGAAAATGCCTTGTAAGTGAGAGAGGTCAGAGGAGAATGGCCAGATTGTTTCAAGCTGACAGGAAGGTGACAGTAACTCAAATAACCATGTGGTGTGCAGAAGAGCATCTCTGAAAGCACAGCACATTGAAGCTTGAAGTGGATGGGCTACAGCAGCAGAAGACCACGAACATACACTCAGTGGCCACTTTGCAAGGTACAAGAGATACCTAATAAACTGGTAACTGAATATATATTCGCTTGCACTCCAGGACTGGATGGCAATGAAATTTGTTCAACTTCTATTTCACTATGGGATTCAGGTTTATTGCAATGCCTCTACTGCTGTCTAGCTGAGATAGACCGCAGTTTAAACCTGGGAGCCTCTTGATTTCTCTGGCAAAATTACTATCTAACTATTGAAGAGAATTCATTGTCGTTCCTTTATGCTGTCTCTTGGAAACCCTGACCAATTATTTCCTCTCCCCTCTTTGTTTGAATTTATAGCTGGTTCCCTTCTGGAAGAAGTCCTTATCTGCTTGCACCACCACTCTCACAGATCGTTAAAAACTCACTGCGTTAAAAAAAATCCTTGGCTTTATTCCAATTACCTTTAATCTGTGTCCTCTGATTATCATCCCTCCTGCTAGTTGAAACTGTTTCTTCTGATCTACTCTGCCCATAAATTTGAGTGCCCCAATCAAATCTCTCTTAGCTCTCTTTGCTCCAAGGAGATCCTCAGTGTTGTCTGCAATGTCTCCACACAATAGCATTAACCCGGTCCTGAGCAGCCATGAAAGCAGGTCTGTTAGATTTGACATTCAGGCTTATTGAAACTGGGAAGTACTGTGATGCAGGAAGGAGAAACAAGCTGGTGCTTGCTGCGTTCAGTGGGCTGAGCTTTGCTTTGCAGTTTGGTATTTGATGCACCATCAATAACTCTCTCTGAGACGTGAAGGCGAGATATCGCCATACTACATCCTGGAGACTGAGGGCCGGGCTCAGACCTCAATCGCCTTTATACCGGGGTCTGTGGGAGGAGCCACAGGAGCAGTCAGCAGGGGGCGTGTCCAGACAGGTATATGTAGTTCACCACATTCACCCCCCCCTTTGTTTTAAAAGAGAGTCCCCATGGGGCGAAGTTTCTTACAAGTATATTTACAGGTTAAGTCTATCAGGTGGTCGAATCTGTCGCTGCGATCTACGTAGCACCGGCTGTGATCGCACAGGTGCCGGTGGTGATTGCACCGGAGATGGTGGTTGTGCTGGTTCCGGCCTAACTGGAGGTGTCAGCCCACTAGGCGTCAGTGATCCCTCATGCGTGTGCAAGGCACCCGGTATATGCGCGTATGAGACGCCCGGTATAGGAGTGTCATGAGGAGTCTGTGTAGGGCTCGGTGTGCGCGGTGTCACTTCGGGTACAGGGTTCATAGTTACCGTGGAGTGTTTGGGGTAGTGGTCTGCTGCTCCTGCGGGCGCCAGGTCGCGGACGGAGACCGTGTCCTCCCGCCCATCAGGTAAGACCATGTAAGCATACTGGGGGTTTGCATGTAGAAGGTGAACCCTCTCGACCAGCGGGGAGTATTTATTGCTCCTCACATGTTTCCGGAGCAGCACTGGCCCTGGGGACGTCAGCCAAGCCGGTAGGGTGGTCCCAGTGGCAGACTTCCTGGGAAAAGAGAATAGGCGCTCGTGAGGGGTGGCATTGGTGGACGTACATAACAGGGAGCGGATAGAGTGGAGTGCCTCAGGGAGGGCATCCTGCCATCGAGAGACCGGCAACCCTTTTGACTTAAGGGCCAAAAGTGTGGCCTTCCACACTGTGGCATTCTCCCTCTCCACCTGTCCATTTCCCCGGGGATTATAACTCGTGGTCCGACTAGTAGCAATGCCCCTAGCCAGCAGGCGGCGCAGCTCGTCACTCATAAAGGAGGACCCTCTATCACTGTGGATATAGCAGGGATATCCGAACAGAGTGATGAGCTGAAACAGGGCTTTTATGACGGACATGGTAGTGGTGTCAGGGCAGGGGATGGCAAAGGGGAACCGCGAGTACTCGTCGATAATATTGAGAAAGTAGACATTGCGATCGGTGGAGGGAAGGGGGCCCTTAAAGTCAACACTCAGTCGCTCAAAGGGGCGGGTGGCCTTGATAAGTTGCGCCGTGTCAGGACTGTAGAAGTGCGGTTTGCACTCAGCGCAGACTTGGCAGTCCCTGGTCATCGTCCTGATGTCCTCAAGGGAGTACGGCAGGTTCCGGGCTTTCACGAAATGGTAAAATCGGGTGACCCCTGGATGGCAAAGATGTACATGGAGGGTGTATAGCTGGTTGAGCTGCGCGCTGGCACACGCTCCCTGGGATAGGGCATCAGGGGGCTCATTGAGCCTTCCAGGCTGGTACAGGATATCATAGTTGTAGGTGGAGAGTTCTATTCTCCACCGCAAAATTTTATCATTTTTGATTTTGCCCCGCTGTTGGTTGCTGAACATGAACACAACTGAGCACTGGTCGGTCAGCAAGGTGAACCTTTTGCCGGTGAGATAGTGCCTCCAGTGCCTAATAGCTTCCACTATGGCCTGGGCTTCTTTCTCCACCGTGGAGTGCCGAAGTTCAGAGCCTTGAAGGGTACGAGAAAAGAATGCTACTGGCCTGCCTGCCTGATTGAGGGTAGCAGCAAGCGCGAAATCGGAGGCGTCACTCTCTACTTGGAAGGGAATGGTCTCGTCCACCACATGCATCGTTGCTTTGGCAATGTCCCCTTTAATGCGGCTGAAGGCCGCGCGGGCCTCAGCTGAGAGGGGAAATGTGGTGGACTTGACCAGGGGGCGGGCCTTGACTGCGTAATGAGGAACCCATTGGGCGTAATAGGAAAAGAAGCCCAGGCACCGTCTGAGGGCTCTGAGGGTGGTGGGAAGAGGGAGTTCTAACAGGGGGCGCATACGGTCAGGATCAGGGCCAATGACCCCGTTCTCCACGACATACCCAAGGATAACGAGTCGGGTGGTTCCGAACACACACTTGTCCCTGTTATAAGTAAGGTTCAGGGCTTTGGCCACTTGGAAAAATCGTTGGAGGTTGGCGTTGTGATCCGGCCAGTCGTGACCACAAAAGGTGATGTTATCCAGATAGGGAAATGTGGCCTTCAGTTGGCACTGGTCCACCATCCGGTCCATTTCCCTCTGGAAGACCGAGACACCATTCGTGACACTGAATGGGACGCGCAGGAAGTGATAGAGCCTGCCGCCCGCCTCGAAGGCAGTGTAGAGGCGGTCCTCTGGGCGGATGGGGAGCTGGTGATAAGCGGATTTCAGATCTATTGTCGAGTACACCTTGTACTGAGCTATCTGGTTGACCATATCCGCGATGCGGGGTAGGGGGTACGCGTCAAGCTGCGTGAACCTATTGATGGTTTGACTATAGTCCACGACCATCCTATTTTTCTGCCCGGTCCGAACAACAATCACCTGGGCCCTCCAAGGACTTGTGCTTGGCTCAATGATCCCCTCCCTGAGCAGCCGCTGCACCTCTGACTGAATGAAGGCCCTGTCCCCCGCGCTGTACCTCCTGCTTTTGGTTGCCACAGGTTTATAGTCGGGGGTCAGGTTGGCGAACAGCGGTGGGGGAGGGATCTTGAGGGTGGAGAGTCTGCAAGTGGTGTCAGTGGCGCAGCTGTTGGCATGGTGCTGGGTGGGATGTGTGGTTCGGTGTGTGTGTGTGGTCAGTAGCGGGGTATATGGCGAGGTCCCACAAAACTGAGGATTCCTGACAGTGATTGGTGGGAGGGGCCCGTCATATGCCATAGTCACACTTTCGAGGTGGCTCTGGAAGTCCAGCCCCAATAGCACAGGCGCGCACAGTTGAGGCATGACCAGTAGTGCAAAGTTCCGATATTCTGTGCCCTGCACCACCAATGTCGCTACACAACCCACCCGGATGTCTGTGGAATACGACCCAGAAGCCAAGGTGACCCTCTGGCTTACCGGCTGTGTCACAAGTCCGCAGCGTTGCACTGTCAATAAAACTCTCAGTGCTGCCCGTGTCAAACAGGCAGCTAGTCCTGTGCCCCTCCACCAGGATGTCCATCATTGACCTTGCAAGCTGGTCGAGGGTTACGGTGGCAAGAGTTGAACTGCCGTCTTGGTGCCCGGTAAGCACCGGTGGGTAGGGGGCGGGGCATGTTGGCGCCGACAAAGATGGCCGCCCCCATCCAGGCATGCAAGATGGCGGCCCCCATGCCTCACACGCAGCGCTGCCTGACCCCGCTCATGGTTTAGACTTACAGACCTTGGCAAAATGGCCCTTCTTCCCGCAGCTGGAGCAGGTCACTTCTCGGGCCGAGCAGTGTTTTCGGGGGTGCTTTTCGAGTCCGCAGAAGTAACACTGCGCGGGCTTGTGACTGGCAGCAGCTGTAGTTGGGTTCGGGGAGTTCGTGGAATCGCGACTGGCAGCAGCGTTGGCGAATTCGCTCGCGGGAACCAGCGGCGGCGGGGTCTGAGGTGTCCACGGAACCGGCGGGGGATCGCGCGGCTGGACAGCGTCAGCATTGTGCAGAGCAGCCTCCAGCATGTCGGCCATCTCGATCGCCGAGCGTAAGGTAAGATCGGCATTTTCCAGCAGCTGCTGGCGCACATACACTGACCTGATTCCTGTAACAAAGGCGTCTCGTACGAGGAGCTCCGCATGCTGTTCCGCTGTGAGTGTTTTGCAATTGCAAGTCCGCACGAGTGTCTGTAGGGCTCAGAGAAACTCGGTGCTCGACTCTGGAGGGCGCTGTCGTTGCGTAGCTAAGCGATGTCTTGCGTAGACGGTGTTCACTGGCTGCAGGTACTGTCTTTTGAGGGCGTCCAGTGCCCCTTCGTAGGTCGGCAGGCCTCTGATAAGTGAGTAAACTTTCGGGGTGACCCTCGAGGGGAGAATTCGGTGTATAACAGTGGGTTCAGTTGCACTAACCACCTCCAAGTACGATTGGAAGCATGCAAACCAGAGTTCAAAGGCAAGAGCTGCTTCAGGGTCTTGGGGGTCCAAATCCAATCTTTCCAGACGTAAAACGCTTTCCATGTTTTAAAACTTCCAGTCAATAAAATTGATGCACCATCAATAACTCTCTCTGAGATGTGAAGTCGAGATATCGGCTTTTATTGACTGGAAGAAAGAACAAGCAGTAGTTGACCACCATACTACATCCTGGAGAATGAGGGCCGGGCTCAGGCCTCAATCGCCTTTATACTGGGGTCTGTGGGAGGAGCCACAGGAGCAGTCAGCAGGGGGCATGTCCAGACAGGTATATGTAGTTCACCACAGTATTGGGGTGGACTAAGGTGAGTTTTATTCTACATTCAGCCCAACCTGAAATCTAAGTGCATGAAGCTGGGAAACTAAAACGTAGAAACGCTGCTCCCCCTCCTTCCAGATCACCAGTTAGCGACAATTCCCTATTTTCAATAACATTGGTTCCAGTATAATCATTCCTTTTCAATTTATTTTTCTTTTTCCTGAGTGAAGTTTTGAAATTACGCAATTCTCACTTATTTCATTTGAGGAGATTGATTTGTGTTAGTGGATTTTTGACTCCGTCATTAAAGCAATGGGCTGTGATTGTTGTGCTGTCTGCGGCCTGGTTTATATGTAAAGCATTGCTTAGCAGAATGTTTTATCCAAGTTTTCTCCTTCCACTTCCTGTGCAAATGTTTCTCAGATAGAAACATAGGAGCAAAAGTAGGCTGTTCAGCCCCTCAAGTCTGGTAATACTATACAATGAGATAATGCTAAACCCTCCATTCCTGTTGCCATTGTGTAAGCCCGGACAGTGACTGTCAATGGGCAACTCCAGTATTAGAGTCCTGTTCAGACCTCCCCTTCCACATGTCCCTGAGTTTACAGGGGTGCAGGAAGAAGATAAAGCTGACAAAGAAGTCACTGAATGGTGGCCAAGGGAGACAGATCCGTGTTATTGTTCCAGCTTTAACGTCCATTATAAAAAAGTTTGAAGTCTGTCCTGGGCCTTCAGGCTCACCAGGCCGGTGCTTATGCTGGTTTCTGTGGCGTGAAGCGACTGAGAGTACGGGAATCCTCCCCGGATAGGACGCCAACCTATCGCGAGGTTAACCCCCAGCGGTTCTGCCGGTACCCATTTTCAGCTGGGTGGACTGGAGCAGTGTCCATTATAAGGACTCCCAAAATATTATATGTCTGTAAGGAGTTTGTACGTTTTCTCCGTGACCACGTGAGTTTCCTTGGGCGCTCCGCTTTCCTCCCACATCCCAAAGGTTTCCGGGTTAGTGAGTTGTAGGAATGCTATGTTGGCACATGTGTGTTCCACCAGCACATCCTCGGATGAAATTAGTCATTGACGCAAATGGCTCATTTCGCTATATGTGTCGATGTGCATGTAACAAATAAAGCTAATCTTTATTCTTTATCTTTAAAAGTTATTCCAACCACCAATGCCAACTTTAATGTGCAGTAATATTCTATGTTATGTGTTCTAAACCTCTCATAACACGTGCAAGTGCTTTTTAAATGTTATAAATAGTACCTACCTCAACCACTTCCTGTAGCAGCTCATTCTGTAATCTGACTGCTCTCTGTGTAGAATCATGCCCCTCAGGTTCCTATTAAATTTCCCCCCTCTCACCTTAAACCCATTCTTCCTAGTTCTTGATTCCTCAACTCAGGACACCAAGGAGAACTTCCCTGATCCTCTTTGCAAAGTAGTGTGACAATATCAGTTATATGCACTAAAGAGGTCTCAGTTTAACATTATCTTCAAGGCAAATAGAGAGCAGTTACCCTCTTTCTTGCCCATTAAGATGTGACTATTTATAATTCACCTGTGGCGATCAAAACTGAGATTAGCTAAGAATACAGGCCTTTGCTGGGGAGAGCTACACTGTTGGAGGAGCATGAATCCAGAAGAATGACACTATCAGGGCCACGATGTTGAGTGAGAACTACACACTTAGACTGACTGTGCTGAGAGAGAACTACACTGTGATGGAGATCGTTCCGATGAAGTGCTGCACTGTCAAAGGGGTAATACCAAGGGAGAACTGCATTCTTCTCTGTGTGTTTATAGTCATTGACCATTCCCTTTGTTTGTACATGAGTTACTAGGCACTGCCTAGACCACACCCCCTGACTGTACACTTCCATAACCTTTTCAGATTATGAACAAATCCCATAGCCTGGTGTAGAGGAAGACTTACATTAACATCTCAAGCATATTTCTCAACAATTAATGAATGAACATTGCAACTAATTACAGCAGCAAATGAAACAAAGTATTTGAGGCCCTCCATTGGTTGGGTCGACCATGGATATTGCACTCTAGATGTCCATGTAAGTACAAGCCAGGGCAGTGCAATATAGAGAGCAAGTGTTGCGCTGATGCATCCAAAGGAACGGCAGAGTCTGATACAGTTTGGCACCAGTTTGGCAGGATCACCTCAGGGACTCCAGCTCTGGAGTCTTCCTCGGGGTTTACTCCTGAAGCTTTCCCAATGAGTGGGTTGAGCCACAAGGCAGTGGATGCTTGAGATCAGAGTTTTCCTACTCCAAGATGAGCTACCAACCCTGGCTGCCCAGAACAGCTGATTTTAGGTACACCCGTAACTTGCCATTGCTTCTTCTCCTGTCAGTAGAAATAGTTCCACTGGGCTTAATAGCTAAAGCACACATTAAGACCAGGAGCTAGACTCCATTAGCAGAGGCTGTATGAGACTCACACTGTTGGGAGTATTTAATAGGTAGTGGGAGCTCATCCCCAATGACCACCACCACCCTTCCAGTTATGACAACCTTAAGGAACCAATGAAGTAGTAACATTGGTAAATATATTTGAAAAGGCAGCACTTTTTTGTACAAATACCATGGTTGAGAAGTTGGGTTGAGGCACACACTTCAAAACACTCATTTCCACTCAGTCACACATTCCTGGCAATAACTGGTCTAACTCGGGCCCGATGCATATGCAAATAATAGGGATCACATTTAAACTTCCATCCGATTATCTTTACTTGAGAAATGGAGATAACAGAGCAAATTCCAGAGGAGGAAAATGGCAGTCAAAATAGAAATGCAAATCAAGTAGTAATGTAGAAGACCTGATTTAAGAAAAAAAATCTGGAGTTTGTTAAAAGAATGGAAAGTAGCAGTTTTCAGGGATGAGTTGGAGTAGGAAATATTCTAGTGTCGAAGTAGTGATCTTACTCTAGAGCAAGTGTTCCCAACCTTTTTTATGTCATAGACCCCTATCATTAAATGTGAACCTCAGGTTCCAAACCCTTGCTGCATGGTTTATCAAAAAACTTCCATTGATACACTATGCCAAGGCTGTTCATAAGAAAATAATGAAGCAAAAGTTAATACAATTGGGGCACGTGACCCAAAGTTTGGACAAAGAGATTGGTAACAACTATATTAGCTGCAGCCCTTCCAAAAAGACGCAGTAGAGACAGCTTCTAGCAGAGAGACCTGAGATGTGATGATCAGAATGGTGATTGAACAGATCATGGTTGAGACAAGCTAGAGTCGAGAGGTGTGAATGTAAGCTGAATTTCCATTTTGTCCCCTAGAACTGGAGTTGTTATGTTGAACCAAAGGAGGTTGATAGAGGTATGTGATCATTAGCAAATTGATGTATTTCTGGGAAAAAAGTACATGGGAAATGAGAAGAAAATGCTTCTTATCTAAGAGATAATTGCTTATTGAGGTGGTAGAAATAGATCTTCAATGTGGAAGGACACTTGAGCGAGAATAATTTGCAAGGCTACTAAAAGAGTTCAGGGAATAGGGATTGATGGGATTACCCTGCTAGGAGCCAGAATGGACAATTTTACAAATAGCTTCCTTCCTTGCTCTTCATTGTTTATTTCCATGATACTTTGTAAGGGTTGTCCCACGCCTTTTCGACAAGGAAGCATATTCATGTCTATGATGGTCTTACCTGCAGTTTGAGCATTTTGGCCAATCTATGAGGAGCTTAAGCAGCTGAGTAGTGAGGCTTTAGTGTGGGCAGCACAAAAGATTCAGATGCCGCTGTAAGACGATTACTGAGATAGAACTGAGGATCCCCACTGGGTGCTTACACAATCGGAGGTAAGCAGACTTCATGCAGAAACATGGACGACCTGACCTTGGCATCCTACAGTTAAATAAGAATTGAAAAGGGGAGAACGAAGTGATTTGTGCTGTCCAGACAAATCATTGCACTCCGTGAGAACTCCCACAGGGAGAATGCTTACCGGTCAGCCCAGTCCTCATAATATATTGTTACATCTTGTGTGATATGCAGTAAATATTAGTGACATGGAGAAGTGGAAATGGAAGGAGCTGTAAACAGGTTGGGGTCACTGTAAGGTTGAAGCAGCATGGGCTTTATGTGGAATTTTTATCGACACATTCCACTGCTTATTACATTTTCAGTCTTTGACAGAAGTGCACAGCCATTGATTCAGGATTTCCATAACCCACCATCACTAATTTATTAATTTCTGTTTCTTCAGCATCTAAGTAGCCTTTCGATACTGCCCAATCACCTCTGCCACATCAACCAGCGTGAATAACTTCCCTCACCACAACTGTGAACTGATTCCACAACCTATGGACTAACTTTCAAAGACTCTACAGCTCGTGTTGTCAGTGTTATTTATTTATTTTTATTTGCAGTTTATCTTCTTTTGTCTGTCATCTTTGTTTTTGTGAAGTTTTTCATTGACTCTATTGTATTTCTTTGTTTTGCTGTAAATACCTGCAAGTAAATGAATCTCAAGGTTGTAAATGGCAACAGATATGTGCCTTGATAATAAATTTACTTTCAACTTTGAACTTTGATTTGTTTGCTGGGCATCACCTTTGACTGTGAGTCTAATCAGCCAGAATAGCCTCATAGTGTTGTCTAACTCAATTCAGGGCCATTGTTTGTACTCTTTACTGAGCTGTAGTTAGGGTCGGAATTATAGCTGATTGCTTCCCTGCTCCCCAATCTGGGAATATTGGAGGTGTCAGAGCTCTACCCCAGTTGGGATCATATAACCCAAGGATAAAATCTGGGATCTTTCTGCCGATACTCAATTGCTCACATGCTTAAACTCTCCATGGCTTGGCCACAGCTCTCAAGCACAATGAATCAAATATATTTAAACACTTGCAGAGCCTCTTTTGGTTGAAGTGAACCAAAACAATGAAAAAAAGACACATTTTTCAAGTGCCTTTTCACCCTCAGGTGAATAGACAGCCAATTAGTTACCTTTCAAGTGTAGTCAATGCTGTAATGTAGTTTACCACAGCAGGTTCCCATTTTCATGCACTACTTATTTAATTCAACAGTTGTATATATATATATATATTCATACAGTAATTCACATATTTTCCCT
This sequence comes from Hemitrygon akajei, assembly GCF_048418815.1. Taxonomy (NCBI): domain Eukaryota; kingdom Metazoa; phylum Chordata; class Chondrichthyes; order Myliobatiformes; family Dasyatidae; genus Hemitrygon; species Hemitrygon akajei. The sequence goes on along the minus strand of NC_133139.1, from coordinate 22,719,631 downwards.
CTACTATTACATATTGCATTGTACTGCTGCTGCAAATTTAACAAATTTTCTGATTAGCTAACTTAGACCAGTGAGACTTTAATGCTGGCAAGGACATCAAGAGTATTCTCAGCCCTCTTCAGAATAGCATACCAGACCTTTTATGTCAAGTGCTTGTGGAGTTTAATGCCAGTGTGATTGTCTCGAACACTGCTAATGCACTGTTTCCGGAATGAGACGAGTCCACAACTTCATATTCAGAGTCCACGGTAAGATCTATTGTAGCTATTCTGCCATAAAGACATCACTGCGAGGTCTGGTCCTGTCTACACCTGAGTTAAGGCCAAATTGTAGAACATTAGTCAGAAAAAAAAGCCTCATATTTATTTCCTTTGTCTGCTCTCTATTGATCCCATTGCTCTGCAGAGGTCGGTGAACTTCAATGTGAACTGTGATTTAGATATGGAGTTTTTTGATTTGTACACATCAGTGCATCTAACCATGGGAGGACTTAATGGTCAATACAAACTTGCAAAAGGTGTGGAAAATTGACAAATCTTTTACACTTGTTGACCCAGACTAAATAAGCCGCTTCAATAAGATCATAGAGGAACCTTCAGTTTAGCATTTTTGTTCTGCACTAAGGTCATATCCATTAATTCCCTTTTTATTGAAAAGTCCATTGATTGAACTTATCCAATGACTGAACCTCCACTGCTCTCTAAGATTCACTACCTTCTGGGTGGTAACATTTCTTCTCATGTCACCCTACGTGGCCAACCCCTTATTTAAAAACAAATGATCCTTGATTTTAGGCACCTCAATCATGCAAACATTATCCTTGCATTAACCCTGCCAAACCCTGTATGAATGAAATCACCTTTCGTTTTTATTAATTCAGCGAGGGTAAGTCCAGTCTGTTTATATGAGAAACCCTTGACCCAGGAATTATTCTGACAGACCTTTATTTTTTCAATGTACTTTTTCCTCAGGCTGAGAGACCTCTACACCGTATTTCAGGAGTTGTCTCATTTGGGCCCTATATAGTTGCATTAAGACATCTTTCCCTTTCCACTTCAGCTCTTTGCAATGGAGGCCAACATATTACATGCATTCCTTGGTGCTTTATGTTACTGTCCAGTAATTTGACAATAAAACACCCCAGTCCTTCTGAAGACCAATACCTTTTAAACTCTTTACTATTTAAAAAAAGTATTGTCTTTCTATTTTTTCCGCTACAGTGGAAGACATCACACTTCCCATTTTATGTTCCATCTGCCATTTCCTCATCAATTTACTTATCTTGTCTTTATTGTCCCAAAGTCGCAAGGCATTCTTTTCACAACCTGCACTGGCAAACTTAGATATATTACGAACAGGAGAAAATCTGCAGGTGCTGGAAATCCAAAGCAATACACACAAAATGCTGGAGGAAGTCAGTAGATCAGGCAGCATCTGTGGAAAAGAGTAAACAGTCGATATTTCAGGCTGAGACTCTTCCTCAGGACTGGAAAGGAAGGGGAGAAGTCAGAGTGAGAAAGTGGGGGGAGGAGAGTACAAGGTGGCAGGTGATAGGTGAAACCAGGAGAGGGGGAGGGTGTGAAGTAAAGAGCTAGGAAGTTGATTGGTGAAAGAGATAAAGGACTGGAGATAGGAGAGGTCAGAGGATTGTGGAAATTCTACTTCCCATTCCCATTCTGACAGGTCAGTCCATGGCTCCTGTACTGCCACGATAACACCACACTCAGGGTGGTGGAGCAACACCTTACACTCCATCGGGGTAGCCTCCAACCTGATGGCATGAACATCGATTTCTCGAACTTCTGGTAATTTCCTCCCCCCTCCCCCCCCCAACCTATTCCTGTTTAACTTTCTCACCTTATCTCCCATCTGCCCATCACCTCCCTCTGGTGCTCCTCCCCCTTTCCATTCTTCCATGGTCTTCTGTCCTCTCCTGTCAGATTTCCCCCTCTCCAAACCCTTTACTTCTTTCACCAATCAACTTCCCAGCCCTTTACTTCACCCCCACCCCCTCTCCCACTTTTACCTATCACCTGCCATCTTGTACTTCTTCGTGCCCTGTCCCCACCTTCTTACTCAGAATTCCCCCCTTCCTTTCCAGTCCTGAGGAAGGGTCTCGGCCCAAAACGTCACCTGATTACTATTTTCTGTGGAAACTCATGGGCCTGCTGAGTTCCTCCAGCATTCTGTCTGTGTGTTGCTTTAGATATATGTATAACACCTTGTCCTCTTAGCTAAATTATTAATGTACATTTTGAATGCCTAGGCCCCATAACCCATCCATCGTGAAGCCTCTGCATCAACCCGAGTTGTTTATTCTGTTTTCTGTTTATTAACGTGTCTTCATTTCCTTGTTCTCTAATTTTGTTTGACAACTTCTTGTGCGGAGTCTCATCAAGGATAAGGTTCAACTTTATTTGCTATATACATTTACATCTATTAGGAATTTGCTGAGGTGTGTTGGCACGACGTTCAACAAAAACAAAACAGCAACATTCAACAATTATAAAGAATTACATAAAATAAAGTTGATCTTCTTTAGGTTATGAATGGTTTTCTAAAAATCCAAATTAATCATATCTGCTGGATCCTCCTTATCTATTTTACCAGGAATGATTAAAAAATCTCTTTCAATGTCCTTAGCAGATGTCAACCATGATTTCTCTTTAATAACTCCATGTTGATTCTGTCCCGTTCTGTTATCATTTTATAAGTGACCTGTAGCTATCGCCATACAATAGCTTCCAGCAGTTTCCTTTCAATTTATGTCAGGTTGTGGTTTTCCTTGTTCACTCTTAGCTTTTTTTTAAATAATGAAGTTACATTTGCTACTTTCTGTGGGAATTGTTCCAGAATCTATAGAATTCTGGAATATGACAGCCAGTGCATTCACTATCTCTCCTGCCATCTCTTTGAAAGTCTTGAGATGCAGGTCATCAGGTCTTAAGGAATTTATGAGCTTTCAATGTCATTAATTTCCCAGCAGTTATTTTATTACAATGCTCGCTTCAGCTACATGTTCACTCCAGTCCTATTGTTCTCCACTGTTTCCAGCAGGTTTACTGTATCTGCTGTCAAGACGGACGCGGCATATTTATTTAATTTCTGTGTTTTCTTTACAATTCGCCCTGTCTCAAATGAGCTGGAGGAGGCCACTTACTCAGCTCTTTGAGTAATAAGTGAATCAAGGGAGATAAGGTTAGTGCAGACAGGTTCAGCCATGACCTCCGTGATTAGCAAAGGCACTCTTACTTCAATTTCTTAAATTCTAATATGCCTATTTTAACTGTTACTCCATGAGTTAACAATCTGTATGCAAATTAACAGACACAAATGCTGGAGGAACTTAGTGGGTCAGACAGCATGTATGGAGAGGTATAAAGAAGTGATGATCTGGGCCAACACCCTTCATCAGGACTTTGTTAACCTTATGCACGTTAACCTTCTTTATTCTAAATTCCTTGGTGTTTTTATAGAACAATACAGCACAGGCTCTTCAGTCCACAATGTTGTGCCAACTTTTTAACCTACGCCAAGATCAATCTAATGCTTCCCCCCCCCCCCCCCATAGAGCCTTCCATTACTCCTTCATCTATCTGCCTACCCAAGAGTCTCTGAAATGCCTCTAATGCCTCTGCCTCTACTGCCACTCCCGACAGCCCATTCCGCTCACCCACCACTCTTTTGTCCAATCACCTTAAAATTAAGCCCTCTTAAAGTTCAAGGTAAATTTATTACTGAAGTACATGTACGTCTCCATATTAGGCCTTTTGTTGGTCAGGGCCAACCATGGCTGCTGCGGAATACTCAAGCTGTCTATGTGATACTCGAGTCAAGGCAGTACGATATGGAGAGCAAGTTGTTGCCCATGTAGCAGGCTGCCCTTCTCCTTGCGGCTGATGAATCCAAAGGACCGGCAGAGACCAATATAGTATGGCGCCAGCGGCATCCAGGAGTTGCCACTCAGCGTTGAACTGAACGTAGGTCTGTCTTAGGGACCTGAGCTCTGAATTTTTCCTTTGGGGTTTACTCCTGAAGCCTTCTGCATGAGTGAGTATAGCTGCACGGCAGTGGAGGTTTGAAATCAGAGTTCTCCTGGGTGAGCTGCCAACCATGGCTGATGACCCCCATCTGCCCGAAGCAACTGGTTTTAAGGTGCCAGTAAGAGGTCTTTGCTCCTTCTCTTGTCACTAGAAACGGTTCAATTGTCAGAAGCTATTTGAGGTGAACACTTTTGGGAACATTTAATAGGTAGTGAGAACTTATCCCCACAAACTCCGCCACTATGACAACCTTAAGGAACCATATATCACCATACCATGCCTTGAAATTAATTTTCTTGCATCTCTAGGTTGTGGGGGTCAGTTCAGAATTGAGGTGAGAGAAGTTATCTGTGCTGTTTCAGGAGTCTGATAGTTGAAGGGTAATAATTGTTTCTGTACCTGATGGTGTGGGACCTAAGGTTTCTCCACCTCCTTCTTGATGGCAGCAGTGAGAAGAGAGCATGGCCTTGATGGTGAGGGACCTGATGGTTGACCCCAACGTCCAGATCATTTCTGCCTTGGGAGGAAGATGCTGGTCTTACACTTTATCAATGCCTTTTATCATCTTATACCCCTTTGTTTTCTAGTTAACAGAAATCTACCCGTCTCAGACTTAAAATCATCAATTCACCTGACATTGCCTTTGATTTGCGATCTTTGGCATTGTTCTTCACTATCGTGACATTAAGGTAGGAACCCATAAAGGAGTGATGTTCAATGGTGTCCTGACAAAGGGTCTCGGCCCGAAACGTTGACTGCTCATTTCAACGGATGCTGCCCGACCTGCTGAGTTCATCCAGCTTTTGTATGTGTTCAATAGCACGCACTACCGAGACCAGTGAGAAATTTCCGTTGGGACTGGTGCCGAGGTGAACTCAGAGACGGGCACCTATTGCTCTGACAATGACTTTAAGTCATGGTGGCAAAATTAGTCATAGATAGTAGACCAGAATGCTCGGCACAATCTGTAGCTTAACCTGAATATGATTTAGTACTGAAGTTAGCTGACTCCATCAATCCCTGCTCTAATGGAATTCTCAACTATAATTTTGGTTTATGGAACCCCTTTAAGCAAGTCCTTCTTTCCAGAGTGTGGCCCAGCGTGTGAGTTTGCAGCAGAGGCTTACGATCTTCATTGCTTGACAGCTGATCTCACAGTTGCGTGTCAAGCACCTCCACACCGTGCACAGTGAAGCCTGTGATCCAACATTTCCATCTGCGCTGTGTGCATTATCAGGTCCCGATCATGTTTGGTCATCAGTGTTACAGTGTGATTCAGCTGGCTGCGTGTAAAAGAAATCCATGTGCAGCTTGCTTTGAATTCCTTGCCCATTGGTTGTGGCCGAGTGGTCATCCTCAGGTATTTGAGTCTGGTGGTCGTGAAATGAAGAACTGGTGTGAAGATTTAGCACATGAGTGCAGGCTGACTGAAGGAGTCATAACCTTCTCCAGGTGCCATTCTTCCGATGAGATGGTTGACACTGCTGGTGAAAGTCAGTGATCTTGGGGCACTGTTCAAGGAGGAACAACTAATACTTCAAGACAATAATTTAGACATTGACTATAGAGCTGCATGTGAGGGTTGCAGAGTATAAATTGCCTGCAATGCTTACCACTTACAAATGTAACTACATTCAAAAGTACTTTGGCTGAGAACTTCATTTCCCCTGCTTGGAATTGCCAAAAGTCCTATACATCTGAGTCAGCAGATTGTACTCTGCTTCAGAAATTTACTCTCATGAAATTGAAGAAATGTATTTCCCAGGCAGAATATAACATCCATTGCTATAATGGCACATTTCACTACCCAGAGGGGTGAATTTATGGAAATTGATTGACTCCTGAGAACATGGAATGGTACAGCACAGGAATGGGCCCTTTGGCCCACAATGTGGTGCCAGACCGTTAAAATGGAAATCAAATGGCCAACTAAATTAATCCCTTTTGCCTACACGATGTTCATATCCTTCCATTTCCCTCACATTCATGTGTCTATCTAATGAATCTTAAAAGTCCCTAATGTATCTACCTCTACCTTCACCCCAGGCAGAGCATTAAAGGCCTCCACCACACTTTGAAAAAAAATTCCCCTCACATCTCCTTTACTTCCCCCCCCCCCCCCCATTTTACCTTAAAAGTATGCCCTTTGGTATTAGATACTTCATCCCTGGGGAAAAAAGATAAACACAAGAAAGTCCGCAGATGCTGGAAATCCAAACCAACACACAGAAAATGCTGGAGGAACTCAGCAGGTCAGGCAGCATCTGCAGAAATGAATAGATAGTTGACATTTTGGGCTGAGACCCTTCTTCGGGGCTGGAAAAAGACATTGTATCTCTACTCTATCTATGCCTCTCATAATCTTATAAACTTTCGACTTTATTGAGTTTATCTTTGAGAGATGGGGGCTGATGGTTGAAGTTATGATCACCGCATTGCTTATGGAGTTCAAGGGGATGTGAACCAGTAACTGAGGGGTGCATTGTTGTATCAGACCATCACATTAAGCAGTTCTCCGTCAGAGAAAAAAATGCAGAGCTCATTCTCTGGTTTACTGTTTTTTTCCAGGTATATTTGCTTTCTACTCCCTACAATTCTTTAAAAGTGAGCTTTCTTGGAATTAGTCCAGGTTATCTTTTTGTATTTACGGAATGTGGGCATTGCTAGCTAAGCCAGCCAGCCAGGCATCGGTGAAGCCAAATTTGGAGTATTGTGTACAGTTCTAGTCACCGAATTGTAGGAAAGATGTCAACAAAATAGAGAGAGTACAGAGGAGATTTACTAGAATGTTACCTGGGTTTCAGCACCTACGTTACAGAGAAAGGTTGAACAAGTTAGGTCTTTATTCTTTGGAGCGTAGAAGGTTGAGGGGGGACTTGATAGAGGTATTTAAAATTATGAGGGGGATAGATAGAATTGACCTGGATAGGCTTTTTCCATTGAGAGCAGGGGAGATTCAAACAAGAGGACATGAGTTGAGAGTTAGGGGGCAAAAGTGTAGGGGTAACATGAGGGGGAACTTCTTTACTCAGAGAATGGTAGCTGTGTGGAATGAGCTTCCAGTAGAAGTGGTAGAGGCAGGTTCGATATTGTCATTTAAAAAAAAATTGGTTAGGTATATGGACAGGAAGGGAATGGAGGGTTATGGGCTGAGTACAGGTTGGTGGGACTAGGTGAGAGTAAGCGTTCGGCACGGACTAGAAGGGCCGAGATGGCCTGTTTCTGGGCTGTAATTGTAATTGTTGTTAATTGTTAATTTATTGCCCATCCCTAGTTGCCCTTGAGAAGGTGGTGATGAGCTGCCTTCTTGAACACAACAGTCCCTGGGGTGTAGGTACACCTACAGTGCTGTAAGGGAGGAGATTCCATGATTTTGACCCAGCGACAATGAAGGAACGGCGATATGTTTCCGAGTCAGGATGGTGAGTGACTTGGAGGGGGATTTCCAGGTGGTGGTGTTCCCAGGTATCTGCTGTTCTCGTCCTTCCAGATGGTAGTGGTCGTGGGTCTGAAAGGTGCTGCCTTAGGAACTTTGGTGTGTCGTTACAGTGCCTCTTGTAGGTAGTACACACTGCTGCAACTGTTCGTCAGTGGTGGAGGGATTGGATGATTGTGGAAGGGGGACCAATCAGGTGGGCTGCCTTGTACTGGATGGTGTCAAGCTTCTTGAGTGTTGATGGGGCTGCAGTCATCCAGGCGAGTGGCGAGTATTCCATTACACTCCTGACCAGAGCCTTGCAGATGGTGGACAGGCTTTGGGGTGTCAGGGGGTGAGTTACACGCTGCAGGATTCCTAGCCTTTGACCTGAAAGATCCCAGCCCATGGTAATGAGAATTACTTTTCAGTTCTGAAGTGTTGCTCTGCAGAATGGAGCTAATGTTTCCCCTTGTGGCATGGTATAAGGTTTTAGCTCACTCTCTGACAATCTGCTTAATATTGAAAGCTGTCATATAACTCGCTTCTTTTTACTTGGGTCAGCAGCTGTAGTTCAGCAGTGTGTTACAAGGAGCACAATGGTTCTGGGGCATAAACGCAAATCCATGGTTTGGGCATGATGGGGGGGGGGGTGTTGGTGATGTAAATATGGATTTGTGCTAACCAAATTTAATTTCATTTTTAACCCCAAGTATATTGCTCTCCTTCTGTTTATTTAGTAAATAATAAATGCACCTTCTGTGAATTTGGTAATTAATGCTAAATTATGGGCAGGTTTATAGATACTTACATTTGCAGGTACTGCAACTCCAGTGTGGGGAGATGAATTAGCATGCACATACTATGAATGATTTGTGCTGAAGCACCTAGGGTTAATGACTGAATCTGTTGATGATTTTGATACAGCTCACTTGCACTGCTGTGCTCAGTAACTCCTTGGAGCAATTCTCACCCAGTCATTATTAATCTGTGCACACCAGGGAGTGTGTAGAAGGCTGAGATCTAATGGAGGAGATTTTGGATGTACTTACGATTGTGGATCAGCTAGTCAGTTACAAACTGGCTATTCTGTCCGTTCTCATCCATATGCCTTTGTGTCTCCCAGACTTAATGGTTCCAAAGTACCCTGGCCAGAAGCTTCCACTAGCTTGTTCTTTTTAAACAAACTCATCCAAAATATTATACTATCTTTCACCATTCACCCATCATCGCTGTGCTTGGTATCCACTATTGGTTTAATACTCTCTGTTCAAATCCAATCATAAGTTCACACTTACAAATCTGTGCAACATTCTCCATTGTGATCTGTCCCCATTCTGTCCTCTCCTCACTTTCCTTCTCCCTGCAAAAGACAATTTTTCTTTGATGGCAGTGCAGTACACCCTCTCTTATTGCCCCCCCCCCCCGTGATCTCCGCTGCTCCCTGATTCTTTGACCTATCACCTGCCAGCTAGTCCACCTTCTACCTCCCCCCACCTTTTTATTCTGGCATCTTCCCCCTTCCTTCTCCGCCCTGAAGAAGGGTCTCAGCCAGAAAGGTGGACTTCCACAGATGCTGCCTGACCTGCTAGGTTCCTCCAGCGTTTTGTGTGTTTGGCAGTTGTGCTTTCTTTCATTCTCCTTCATTCACCACTGCAATCTCTCCTACTTGAAGGAGCTCCTTTAAACTTTCTCGTTCACAAAGTTCCTGCTCACCCATCCAATGTATTCATTGGCACTCTATTTTTGCCAATAACATTTGTGCGAAGTGCTGAGGGTTATTTCCTCAAACTAAAGTGTGATATATGGTACTTCAGCTGAATCCAACAAATTTATGCAAAGAATAACAGACACCAGAACTGCATTACAAACTGGAACCAAATCAAGAGATTCGTGTAGTTGAAGTATAAAATACGGGATATCTACAAGTGAATTGGAGGCTAGGGCTAAATAAAATCAAAAGTTTCAGACTGTTGAAATATGGAATAATAGATATCTGCGAGTAGGTTACAGGCTGGAATCTTATCGAGGACTTTGGATAGTTTTTATATAGGATAACAGAAACGAGAGTGAATTACTGGGCAGAATCATGTTGGAGGATTTTATTGGTTTTATATGGTGCAGTGGATGACTGGGAGTGAGGTATAGAATAGGATTTAATCGAGGGTTTGAATGAAATCATAACCTGGGAAATTGAGTTGTGTGCAGGTTATAACCACTATCAAGAGTTCTCAATTAGATCATTGTTTTGAACCCCCCCCCCCCAAAACCACCCCCCCCACCCCCCAGTTATCTTACACTGTGACTTTTGCAGGGCAGCTTAAGCAACACACACAAAGTGCTGGTGGAACGCAGCAGGCCAGGCAGCACCTATAGGAAGAAGCACAGTCGACGTTTCGGGCCGAGACCCTAACGTCGACTGTGCTTCTTCCTATAGACGCTGCCTGGCCTGCTGCGTTCCACCAGCATTTTGTGGGTGTTGCTTGAATTTCCAGCATCTGCAGATTTCCTCGTGCAGGGCAGTTTAAATTGGCTTCTGGTTGGCGGCTATCTCAAGCTGCCACTAACAGTGCAGAGATAATAACAGTAGGCTCCTTCAACCTTTAAGGATGTATATTAAAAAGGTCTCCAGTAATTGTTAGTGGTTTCTCAGGTCAGTATTTTGAATTATTAAAATCATATATTATGTATGGTAAATATTGTTGTTTATGGAAAGTGCTGATTGACCGTGGCACATTCCTCAAAGCTGGAGAGGCCACATAACAGTACAGACAATATTCCACAAATCTTTTCAGCAATTTCATTTCTTCCAGGGTCAAGACCTTCAGTTTATCTAATCTGGTTTGATGTATGTTCTAACGTCACCCTGTGTATTCCTTGCACCATGTAAAGAATTTGCTGAGATGCACCTTTCTGAACTTCCTGAGGGCTGGATGTTTGGAGACAGCATTGTCAAACTGGTCTCCCCCTCTCCAGCAGACACCAGGCTGAGTCTCTGCTCAATGTCTATGATCTTTAGAGATAGGTGTCAGGTGAATGCTGGAAGGGTTCACATCCATGAACTTATGGGAAATGTCAAGCAAAGGGATGTGAGGAATATAGGGGTGGTGAGGAAAGGACAACTGCTGAAAGAAAGGGGCAAGAATTTTTAGTTTCCTTAGCTGGTTCACTCCAGGGTCTTGAATTCAATTCTCCAAAGAGATTTGCCCATGAGCCCTGAATGATACCATTGGACTGACTGCCATGTTTAATTACAGCCGTGGCCATCCACAGACAAGGGCCACACACACAGAACTGAGTGTGGCATGGGCTGTGTGTGAGCCCTCATCTCTGCTGGAGGTGGTGATAGAGGCTGACACAAGAGGGATGTTTAAAAGACTCTCATATATGTGTAGCCCCCTGCTAAGCCTCAGGCTAGCTCAGCTCGCTTCTGTCTAGGGGGAGCAGCCTTCGGCCCCACCAAACTGGGTAATCAGCTTGTGTAGACGCTGTGTGATGTCCTCACCCCGCCCAATAACAGACAGTACACCATATGCGATTAAATTATTACACTTTATAGATCTTACTGCAACTATGTACTTAATAGAGATGCAATATAAAAGGAAAAGTAAAAGTCTTCTTGACACTGTTCGATCCCCTCTGACCTCCTCGACCCCTGGGACCAACCACAGTGGTCAACCAGACGCTCCACACGAATCTGTCCTTGTCTCCTCTCCTCGCTGAAAACCCTGGGCCTCGGACCCCCGCTCAGGGTCCGTTCCGTCACCCAGCTTACAACATCGCGTCTTCTCCCTTTAACCGCCTCGCGCCGACTCCCCAAAAGCCCGCGCGACACTAGCTTACAGATCAGCAAGAAAGAATAACAGCTGTCCCAACTGGTTAACAAATGAATACAATTCTCGTTATCAGTAATTATAACCCAAACAAGCTGCGAGAGAAAGCTCTCTCTCACCGGTTAACATAACAAAGAAGCATTTTTACTTTTAACATAACAAAGAAGCCATTTTATTAGCCTTAGCAGTAACATAACAGAAGAAACTCCTTACATATGCATGTTAAATAATGGACGTTTACAGGCTGTGTAGGAGGGAAGGGTCAGATTGATCGTGGAGCCGGTTTATATAGGTTGGCAGAGCGTCATGAGAACACTGTTCTTTGGGCCCAGAGCTCGGAAAAAGCAACGCAGCAGACTTTTAACACCATAAATCGGCGAGTTTGTTATGCCTCCCCTCTCGCTGTTAAACGGGGACACCTCTTTTACCCTTATTAGTGAGAAAGAGAGAGCTTGCGGTATGTCGAATTCCCGGGTGAAGGAGTAGTCTTTGGGGTACTGCGTCTGCGTCTGTGTCTTTATTGATGCTTTGCTGCACACTTGAGTGCTCGTTGGGGGGTGCAGACACTTTTTTGCTGGTGGGGGAGGGGGGTTTGCTGCTACTCATGTGTGGAACGGGGGAGTTGGGGAGGGGCTTTGAGGTTCTAGCATTTAACTGTCATTCATTCTTTGGGGCACTCCTCTGTTTTCGTGGATGGTTGCAAAGAAAAAGAATTTCAGGATTTATATTCTCTGACATTAAATGTACCTATTGAAACGTATTGAACTAAAGGGCCCCTATGGTACTGTACTGTTTGATGTTCTGTGATCTATGTTCTGTTTTAAACTCCCTCATCATCAATTCTCCAGGTTAAATCCGGGACCAACAGCATTATACTGATGTCATTAGTACTTCATATTTTCAGAACTGAAAGCGACGTTCTTTAGTAGAATAGCAGCACACTCCTCGCTGTAGTTTAGCAGGAAGCACTCCGAGTCAGCATGTTCTACATCTGAGTCCTGCTGTAGAGGTAGACATCGTGGCTTACCAGCACAATCCTGAGGGAGTATTGTCCAAGCTGCCAGCCTTCAGATGAGACATTGGCGTGAACATCTAATGGCACTAGTTTCAACGGGAGCCATGGGATCGTCCGCAATGCCCGGGCAAATCTTTATTTCTGAACTGACATCAGCAAAATAGATGATCAGGTTGTTATCGTGCCACTGTTTATGGAAGCTTGCTATGCACTAATCGAAACTACATTTCCCTCATGATGACACTGACTTTGGAAGTAGCTCATTGGTTGTGAACTCATTAGGATGACAGATCAGACAATATATAAATGAAATTCTTCAACCAATGTTATATTTAGGGTCTCAGCCCGAAACGTCGACAGCACTTCTCCCTATAGATGCTGCCTGGCCTGCTGTGTTCCACCAGCATTTTGTGTGTGTTGTTGTTTATATTTATCGTTGTCAGTGTTTCAGAATATAAGGGCATTTTCTTTAATAAAACAGATGACCTTTATAGACTTCACCTTCTGATTTTTATATATGAATGGACCTCAACCCACGCTCCCAGTACCTTTCTCAGGCAGGTTATTAGCTATGTGGTGAGGGACAACAGCCCCTTATTTACAGAGTGGCTTCAGTGGAATGAAAGTGACCCGAAGTACTTTGAGATGTTTAGTGAAAAGATGGAACTTAAGAAAAAAGACCATTAAGAAACCTAGGCAAAGAGAGCAAATATGGGTTGAAAAAGTGGAAGGGGTCACAGAGAAAGGGCTTTGGTGGATTAAGGGTATGGCAGCTAATCATTGGATGAAGGGGATGAAGAGCTGGAGCTTGTGGAATCAGAAGAGGCTATCAGTGGGGGAGTGGCAAGTAAAAGAGAGAGAAAGATAATAGTTTGCGCAATGTACATTATTAAAGTCAGGACAGATAGCCAGTTGTGTTATAATTTTGGAGGTCAAGAAGGGGTGGTGAAAGATTGTCAATTAAATTGTCTGGATTTGATGAAAACATGTTCTGCTGTGCAAGTCATCACAGTTGAGCTTTTTTTCCAAAATCAGGTTTATTATCATTATTTTACATGATTAAAATTAGTTGTTTTGTAACAGCAATACATTGCAAACACGTAAATTTATTATGAATTATGAAATAAATAGTTTAAAATGGAATAATGAGGGAATGTACAAAGATTCATGGACCATTCAGATATCTGGTGATGGTGGAGAAGAACTGTTCAGGACTTTGTGATATGGTGCAACTCAAACTACCTGCGTCTCAATATCACCAAGACCAAGGAGATGGTGGTGGACTTTAGGAGATCTAGGCCTCATATGGAGCCAGTGATCATTAATGGAGAATGTGTGGAGCAGGTTAAGACCTACAAGTATCTGGGAGTACAGTTAGACGAGAAGCTAGACTGGACTGCCAACACAGATGCCTTGTGCAGGAAGGCACAGAGTCGACTGTACTTCCTTAGAAGGTTGGCGTCATTCAATGTCTGTAGTGAGATGCTGAAGATGTTCTATAGGTCAGTTGTGGAGAGCGCCCTCTTCTTTGTGGTGGCGTGTTGGGGAGGAAGCATTAAGAAGAGGGACGCCTCACGTCTTAATAAGCTGGTAAGGAAGGCGGGCTCTGTCGTGGGCAAAGTACTGGAGAGTTTAACATCGGTAGCTGAGTGAAGGGCGCTGAGTAGGCTACGGTCAATTATGGATAACTCTGAACATCCTCTACATAGCACCATCCAGAGACAGAGAAGCAGTTTCAGCGACAGGTTACTATCGATGCAATGCTCCTCAGATAGGATGAAGAGGTCAATACTCCCCAATGCCATTAGGCTTTACAATTCTACCGCCAGGACTTAAGAACTTTTAAAAAGCTATTATTAATGCTTTTTGAGATAGTGATTTAGATGCATATCATATTTTTTACTGAGTTAAGTATTGTATGTAATTAGTTTTGCTACAACAAGTGTATGGGACATTGGAAAAAAGTTGAATTTCCCCATGGGGATGAATAAAGTATCTATCTATCTATCTATCTGTTCCTGAATGGAATCTGATCACAGAGTGGAAGAAGCTGTTCTTCAATCTATTACAGTGGATTTTGGTTAATTGGGCCAGTTGTTAGTCAGGGCAACCGCTTATTTGGGACAAATCTTAAAGAGCAAAAACTAAACGATAAAATATCCTGGAGTCTCTTGGTTTATTTGGGACACTATTCTACTTAATTAGGACAGAAGACTGTTGTTAACCAGATTCTAATGAGCATCAGTTGCATGCGCTTGTGAGGCCTTCGACTACATTGTGCTTAAAGTGAACTGCTTTTAATTAGCATCAGTTACATGTGTTTGTGTTGAAAAAGCAGTGATTTTTGTCACTGATCATTGGTGAGAAATAAGCATTAAGACAATTAAGAATTGTTTTGCTCACTGCAGTTTCAGCCATTCAGGCTAGGAGATGCCAGAAACAACCGTTAGACATTACAGAGTGAACAGTTTTTAAATAGCGTCAGTCGAATGTGTTTGTGTTGAAAAAGCAGTGATTTTTGTCACTGATCATTGGTGAGAAATAAGCAGGAAGACAATTCAGAACTGTTTTGCTGACTGCAGTTTCAGCAGTCAGGCTTGGAAATGCCAGAAACGACCATTAGACATTACAGAGCAAACGGTTTTTAAGTAGCATCAAACAGTTTTTAAATAGCATCAAATGGTTTTTAAGTTCTGTTTATGTTGTGTTATCCATTTGGGCTGATGGACACTGATTCAAAAAGCAGTGATTTTTGATAATTTTGTTTTTTTTAATTAGACTTTATGCAGGGAAGCAATGAAGGAATCCATTCATGAAGGTGTCTGCACTGATTTTGTTCATTTACAGTCAATGAAAAAGACCACGACAGCGGTGAATTCTTCCGTCAATAGCTATTAGAAAGTAATACACAGTTTTATAGAACTGTAGTAGTATCGGTAGTATTCTAATTTGTTCTGTATTTCATTTAAATACAGAATTTATTACTCAGTTAAATGGCAGTTTATCTTTTTATACATTTTTAACTATTTCTGTTTAACTTCTGATGTGCCCAAATTTACTAAAATACACTGTATTGTAAGTTTTTCTTCAATTGACTGTATAGGTAGCTTTATTTATTCATGACACAGCCAACTTCTATGAACCCATTTCTTCGGAGACCATAGGTTTAATGGATTCTTTTGATTTTGTGTTTTATATTCTGTGTTTTTACTCTTTTATTTCTTGTTGCCATTTGCATGATTTTTTTTTGTGAATGGGGTGGTGGGGGGGTTGATGTTTTTCTTCAAATGGATTCCATGGTTTCCTTTGTTTTGTGGCTGTCTGTGGAGAATATGAATCTCAGGGTTGTGTACTGCGTTCATACTTTGATAATAAATGTACTTTGAATCCTTTGAATGAATATGCAAACACATTATTTCTTCTTACTAAGTTCTGTGTCCTCCTGCAGCCTCAAGTATGATCTCTTGTGTGTACCTGGACTTCTCCCTATCTATAGAAGTCAATGTTCAAAGTACATTTATTATTGAAGTATGTTTACCATTTACAAACTTGAGATTTGTCTCCTTATAGGCAGCCACAAAACAAAGAAACCCAGTAGAACCCATCTGAAAAAAGATGGTCAAACACTCAATATGTGGGGGGAAAAATCAAGTTGTGCAGGCAATAAAAGTAAGCAAATAACATTCAGCACTGGAGTTCACTAAAATAAGTCGACAGCCATGAAGCCAGTCACAGCCAATATAGAAGTCCACTAGCTGTAGACCACCGCCCCAGCTCAGCCCAGACACGAAGAGCAGGGAGCTAAACTCTGGCCCATCCTTTGCTTCGGACCCCAACTCCCTGAACTTTTCAGTCTGGCCCAGCACATAAATTGGGCAAACGTTGGGTTGTTGCTCGCTCTTGTCCCTGGGCTTTGCCTCGTCGATACGCTTGTACCGCCTTAATTCAGCCTGTACCCAACCTTTCCACTCTGGCCTGGTGCTTAGATCAGTCGAACGTCGGGTCATTCATCACTCTCAGACCTGGGCCCTCATTCATTGATCCAGCCCATACCCGACCTTCCCAATTTGTAATTTTCTGCCGGGAATATCTGGCTGAGTCCCATGAACAATTCTATGCCCCTGTAAATAACAATATGTCGCCCAAGGCGACAATATGCATTGTTCTCCTCCTCTGACCTTTTGCAAGCAACCTCCCAACCCTTTCCATCATTGCAACATCTCTTCATTCAGAAGCGACATTCCCTTGTAACTGGAAGTGGATCCTCATATGGTGGCATTTTGCTTTATGAGCTGGATGTAAAGATGGCACCTGTTGTGTTAATTGTAATTATTGCAAGAACTTGTAGTGCATAGCAGAAAACCAGAGGAGAATCACACTGTACTGATCTATGAAGCTTGCAGTTGAGGTCCTGTCTCCTTCTGCTGTCCTTGCAACAAAACACTTGGTTCTGATGAAGCATCCCATCCTGAAATGTTGACTCTTCACTCCTTTCCGTTGATGCTGACTGACCCGCTGAGTTCCTTTAGCATTTTGTGTATGTTACTCTGGATTTCCAGTATCTACAGAACCTGTTTAGAAATGTTTTAACACCCAAATAAATGGTGTGAAATAATTTCCAGTATAGATCATTCATATTGTTGTGGGTCTGGGGTCACATATAGGACACAATAAGTCATTTTTTTAAATCATTATTTAGAAATACCGCATGGTTAGAGGCTCTTCCAGCCTAACAATCTCACACTACCCAGTTACACCCATCTGAACAATTAACCTACTAACCTGTACGTTTTTGGAAAGTGAGAGGAAACCAAAGCACCTGGAGAAACTCCTTGCATAGAAGAACAGTGTAAAGCATTACAGTACCATGCTGTCACATGGCTCAGACTGGATAAGGATGGAAGATTCATTTTCCTACAGGACTTTAGTGAACCAGATCTGCTTTATAGTTTCACATTTAATGATCTTCTGATTATGTTTTAATTCCAGATTCATTTGATTACATAAATATAAGTCCTTCAATTGCTCTGGTCTTAGCTCAGATCTGTTAATTAATAATAGTTCATTAAGTCAACATCTACCATTCTGCACCCCTTAGGCAGGATTACTCTTCTACCTTGAGTATTTGGATATTAACTAGCATGGACTATTTTAGACTTTTCTCCTTCCTTACCCTCAGGTTGAAGAGTCAAATAGAGTGTGACCAAGGACGGGAAGGTAGGATAAAAGGCAAGATAATAGACCGGTGATATCCAGTGCTAACTCTAGATGTTGATACCTTGTAGATTTTGCGATCTCGAGAAAGATTCAAGGAATAGTTTGATGAGCTTTCATTTCCGAAACAGTGCAACAAAGACAGAGAAGGTGAAAGAAGATCTAGAGTAACTAAGAGGACTCAGTTCACGGAGGAAGAAATATAATGGATAAGGGAAAATACAGAGCAAAATTGTGGAGAGAAAGGGGTGGATGTCTGAGGGGCGGATGAATCACAGCAAAATACTGTCAACTGTAATTCTGTACAGAATTGAAGAGGAATTTGGTGGGATGAATGCGCAGTTGGACTCCCAGGAGAAAGGCATCTTATTAGATCATCCTGGCACAGGCCTGAAGTATTCAGCCAAGGAGCTGAAGGGTAGTGAATGAGAACGTTCAATGCAGTGAATGGTTGCAATGTTAAAAAAAAAACCCACACACACACAGTTTTAAATGCACTGTCAGAAAACAAGCTCATTTCAGAATGGAATTGGATATAAAGGACTGAATGTGGTGGGTGGTCTCAGAGTGTGCAGTCATTCAAAAGAGGAAACATTTTCCTTCAGTGTGCTCTGTGGGTTCAGGACTTACTGCTGATTTGGGGTGATGGGGGTAGATGGGGAGTGGGAATTGACTTACATTTAGCTTCTCTGCTAGCTCCCAGAAATGCTGCTGGATTACACTGAGAATCAAAACTCGGATCCTGTGCCAAGTCAAACCAGGTATGGGATTGGAGACCGCAGGCTGAGGCAGCGACTCAGTCTTGTAAGACTAAGTGTCCGATAGATTATGTGAATCCTAAAATGCCCTCAGAAACACAAAACTGGGCAGAAGTTTGTCAAAGCTGTTGTTGATCATAGCGGTTTAAAATCCTTTGACACTGGGAGTCTTTGAACTGCTATCATTGAATAATAGGATCAATTATTAAAATTTTTACCACTTAAACATTGAATAATAGAAATAAATTAAAACTTGAAACAAAAACTAAATACCTGTAAAAAGCAACTTACTTTCCACTTTACTTTGTAATTCTATACCCTACAAACTCCACTGAAAGCAGCTGGTCACCTACCTTGAGACTGTAGAGCATCTTCTTCATCCACCTGGGTTAAGTATAGAGCCCCCTGGTGGCAATTCTCTTCAAAGGGCCAGGTCCAGAAAGATCTGTGGTGAGTCCCACATAATCGCAACAGGGTTCATCTCAGGGGTTCACAATATGCCAACGATGCTATGGTTGCTTTTTAAACTTTCTTTAAGGCTTACACTACGTAATGTACTGACCAAGAATGTTGAGGTTTTTTTTTACCATTTCTTCCCTTTGTGTGTATATTTATATTTTAATGGCAAATACAACTCATTTTTGAAGTAAAAATGTCCAGCATCATCTGGGCTACTGAATTAAAGATCTGTACATTTAGAAAGAGGCCAATTACCCATTGAGTTCTTGCTTGGCTTTTGAAGAATCTCTCCAAAAGTGCCATACCCTGCTTGTTCCCTTTTGCTTTGTATTATTTTTCTTATTTAATTTATTTATATAGAGATACAGTGAGTAACAGTTTCTTTCAGCCCAATGAGTCTCACCACCTAGTAATCTACTTATTTAACACTAACCCAATCACACCACAATTTACAATGATCAATTAACCTACCAATTGGTACATCTTTGGACTGTGGGCAGAAACCAGAACACTGATGAAAGCACGTGATCGCGGGGAGAACATACAAACTCCTTACATATGGCGCTGGAATCGAACTCTGAACTCTGACACCTGAGCTGTAATAGCATTGCACTAACCACTACGCTACCATGGCACCCAGTAATTTCGGTGAAAAATGACGGTGACCACCTTTCTCTTGGAATCTGTGTCGTAGATCATAACAGATAGCGTGCTGAAAAAGGGAAATGTACAAGGTTGTACGGGAGAAAAGACAGGGTGTTGAACAAATGGGACACTTGCTACCTTGGGAATGAGGAGCTGAATGGTGTGTTATTTCAGTTCTCACTGGAGGCAGGTTTGATCTAAGGATGGATTCCCACCACAAAGTTTAAGAATCATTGGGTATAAAGCTAAAAAATTGATCAGGTACAATGTTTGTATCCTGGGGACTCCATCATGAAAAAGCAAGATGAGCACAAATTACTTTGACCAGTTAGACCTCTCATGGGGCTGCACCTTGGAACCAGAGAGCCACTACTGGCAGTGCACCCATCCTTAGTCTATTGGACACCTTCCCCTACCTTTGCTGTTGCTACAGAGAGAATGAACAGGCCCTGATCAGACAAGGAATAGTGTTACACAGGGGTGAGCATGTGCTTCAGCTCTCCCTAGAGGAAGCCTTGCTAGTAGGAGACAATATAGACAGATGGTCGGGAGAAGAGAGAAGATCAAAATCATAGCCTTCCTTGCCAAAACAAAACAAAGAAACACTTTGATATGCAGCATGTAAGATATTATTCAGAACAGAGAAATGCAAAAGAGCATCGATCAAACATTCGGATAAATATAAGGCCTGGTGAATTTCATCTGTGAATTTTGGAATTCCCAGAAAGAGAGAGAGAGATTAGGAGAGATTGAGAGAGAGAGAGAGATGCATACACCTCAAGCCTTTAGCATTTAGGCTGTGCCATCAGTCTGAGGGATTTCCATGAGTAGTTGTCTAATTTTGTTGAAAGATCAAGAACAAATGGCCAAGTATGGATCAATGGTACCTAGTTAATTTGTTGATCTTTTGCTAGGTGCTGGGACGCATTGAGTTACTGTCACTGTTAATTCCCTTTGCTCCCTCAACAGTCTGCTTTGTTCCTTTAATGGTCATCCGAGCCGTTCTATGGACGCGATTTAGAATCAGCCAGTTGCAAGTGCTCCAAGCTCTTTGGCAGCCAAGTTGCAAAGGTGTGATTTTTTTGAAGTGTGTCACTCACACAAGTGCCCGATCACAGGTATATTCATTGGTCATTGTGTATGGGATAAATCCCTGATGTAGGGTCTCGGCCCGAAACATCGACTGTACTCTTTTCAGTAGTTGCTGCCTGGCCTACTGAGATCCTTCAGCTCTTTGTGTGTGCTCCTTGGATTTCCAGTGTCTGCAGATATTCTCTTGTTTGTGATGGGATAAATTTGTTGCCTGTGGTTGCCATGAGAACTGCTTGCCCTGATGACTCTGTGGATGCTGCTTAATTCCTTCTCTCCAGCCTTGGTATCAGAATGTAAGAAATAAGAGGATTGTAGGCCTTGTAACCCTTCAAGCCTGCTCTGCCATTTGGTTAATCTTGTCAAGGCAGCCGGATGTGGCCCAAGTGCGGAGAGAGAGACACACTGAAGTGAGTTGTTAGTGCATGGTCTTTAATGTGAAGAGAATTTTAAGGGAAAGGGAAACAATAAATGCTTGGTCAAACAGGGCTGTTGACTAAAACTCTCAAATGGAAAATGAGAGGCCAATGCCGTGACTGAAAGAGATATCTCAATATAAAATCAATACCGCTAGTCTCCAGCGCCAGTTGCCTCGATAGTCCATTTTCTCAGACAAGGCCGAATGCAAGCAGGAAACATAATGTTGCTGTGCTTTGCTCAAGTCTGGACAAGTGCTACAAAGAAAAGAAGGGAGTTAAATACCGACATAATGGAATAGTAATTAGCCACAACGTGCATTTTCATGAGCGCAATTGCCAAATCTACTGCACAGCCCACCTACGAAGCCTTGTGGACCTTGCAGTAGAGTTCGTGGTTGTGACAAATCTGCCTCAGCACCATTTTCCTGCCCTATCTCGACACCCCTTAATTCCTCTAATGTCCGCTGGTCTTGAACCCAGTCTTTCCCTTCACTTCATCTCATCCTGGAGGGTGAATATAGATAGCTGGAGAAGGTTTTTTATTTCTAGGCTGGTTAGGTACCAGAGCAGAAAGTACAAAACTGGGCTGATTTCTCTCGGTACCTCTGGCATCGCTTAGTGATTCAGGCTGTAATTACATCAAAACCGCAGTAAATGTCTACCCTCACAGGAAGTACAGAGAGAAATGGTCTTCTGTCTGGCCATTTTACAACATATTCTTATTAATGTGCTCTGGTGTTTTGTTCTGGGTACCTTGGTTCTTCACCCACACAGCAAATAAAATGTTCCATAATCTAGGGCGGTTTGTGCATTCACAGAAGATAAGTGCAGGTAATGACTGAAGATGAGTTGGCCCACAAAGTGTGGGTAAGGCTGCCAAGGACTGAACAGGAACCTGCAAGAAACAGAGATGCATCACCGAAACTCTGCTGTAAACAAGTCAGAGAGCAGTCAAAAAATGGCATAAACAAAAATTAAATGTGGAAATGCATTTGGAGATTATTGCAGATGTTTGTAGGGGGGTGGCGCGTGAGCAAACTGAGTGGGCAGGACTGCTGGAGGCAGGAACGTCTCTGCTGAATATGTGCAGAGAGTTGACAACTTAACATACTAGTTCAAAATAAAGCTAGCCATAAATTTAGTGTGTACCAGGCATCATTTTAACTACCACTGGGTAACCGCACAGCTATTTACAAGCTGCTACCCTTCAACCTTAATGACTGTACAATTATTATCAAATGTGTGTTTTATTTTCAAATGTCTCTGAATTTGTCTTCTTTATGCAGCTTCTGGGTTGACCACAGGTATCCTGTAAAATATCGGTGATTCTTTCTCTATATTGCTGGTGATGCTGCATGCTTGATGGATGAGTTAGGTACCTCAGCCAGGGACAGTGTGCAAGTGGAAGATAGCTGACTCACTCAATGAGAGGGTGATATCACAGGGCCGTCTGGAGTCGTGTCTGACATTTTCGCTTCCACTTAATCGACAATCTTGCATCTCCAAGAGAGTCAGGCTCAGCATACATCAAAACTGCAGTAAATGGCAGACGTCGCCGGAGACCCAGGGAGAAGTGGTCCTGGTGCTTGGATGTTTGATAAAATATTTCAGAGTTGCCAGGTGACACGTGTGTGTGTGTGTGTGTGTGTGTGTGTGTGTGTGTGTGTGTGTGTGTGTGTGTGTGTGTGTGTGTGTGTGTGTGTGTGTGTGTGTGTGTGTGTGTGTGTGTGTGTGTGTGTGTGTGTGTGTGAGAGAGAGAGAGAGAGAGAGAAAAATAACTCAAATCAAGAAAAGTCTATGTGCTCCAAGAGAAAACAGCAGATTGGATTCAGAATTGCTCAGAAAGCAAAGGGTGACGGTGATGAAATGGCTGCATTAAGGGTGTACAGAGGGTTTGGCACGTCTCTGTACTAGGCCTGGCTTTATTGTGCACCATCCAAGAACCACAAGTGAGAAATGCATGGACTGCAGCAGAATTGTCAGAGAAGAACGAAGTTCCATGCTGTAGGACTGATTGAGTAAGCACAAAGCTGACAAATATTTAACCTGGAGGAATATCATACAGAGTGATAGACTCATACAGCAGGGATACAGGCTCTTTGGCCCATTGATTCCATACTGACCATAGTGCCTACCCAGCTAACACCAAATTCCTGTGTTCAGGCCATATACTTCTCAACCCTGCCCCTCTGTATAACTATACAAATGTTTCTTAAATTATACTATTGTATCTGACTTAGCCACTTCTTCTGGCAGCTCATTCCATACTCTGCATGAAAAAAGTGGAGATCATGGGGAAAGTCAACAAGGACATTAAAAACTATAGAGGAACAGGAGGACCCCAGAATGTAAGTCCATGTACACACACAGACTATTGTAGCCATAGCCTAAAATAACTTTGTGAAGAAGTGTGGGACATTGGCTTGTGTTTGCTGAGGCATAGCAGGGAGGACATCCTAGTTCAGTGTACAACACCAGCTGGATTTGGGTTTGGTACTGTGTATCTAGTTACCGGACGCAAGACGAATGTGCTAGCCAAGGGAAATGTGACCGATCGAGGGACATAGCCGGGGCAAGAAAATTTTACCTGCAAGAAGCCACTTTAAGCTATGGTTGTTTCCTGTGGAAGTCAGGAGCTTTTGTGGGCGGGGGGGGGGGGGGGGAGTTGAATAAAATGATGAGAGATCTCATCAGGATAAGCAAAGAGGCTCTATTATCTTCGAGGGGTCATTAAGCAAGGAAAGGAGATTTTACTTAATTTAGTTGGTCGAGAGATTAGTTGTGCCCCTGGATTTTAGCTCTCCAGTCTGATGGAAAAGCTCCTCAACAACCACTCAACCCTTCTCAACACCATTATTTATTTCAGTAAGGTCACTCCACATCCCTCTTACCCCCAATCAATTTAGACTTGTTTTGTTTAATTCCCTTCATTTAACCTAGTGAATAGGCACTCGCTTTCATTTTCTTCCCTTCATTTAATCCGGTGAATATATTTGTCCTAGACAAATGTTGCCTTCCTAAGAGCCGCAGTATACAGTACTAACCAAAGCCTATAAAACTGCTGCCGAGCTTTCTTACTTCTACATTCCAACCCCTTTCCGATAAATGGGTCTGCTTTTCTGATTGCTATGCTAGCATGCTCACTTTCTTCATTTCCTCTGTCAGGGTTATTGGACCTCCTGAACAGCAACATTTAGTAGCGTCTCGTCATGTAAAAAAGATGTTCGAAATGCCCAGTTGCACTCACCCCCATCATTGCAAAGTGCTTTGAGAGACTGGTTCTATCACATCTGAAATCCTGTCTGCCCACTACCCTGGACCCCCATCAATCTGCCTATCGCACCAACAGGTCAACAGAGGACGCCATCTCCACGGCACTTCACTCTGCCCTGACCCACCTGGACAGCCCCAACTCTTACGTCAGAATACTATTCATTGGCTTTATTTCGGCATTCAATACTGTGACTCCCTCCAAGCTAATCACCAAACTTCACCAGCTTGATATCAGCTCATCGCTCTGTAATTGGACCTTGGACTTTCTGACTAACAGACCCCAATCTGTTAAGTTAGACAACCTGTCCTCCTCCACTCTCACCCCGAACACCGGCATGCCTCAAGGCTGTGTGCTGAGCCCTCTTCTGTACTCCTTTTTCACCTATGACTGTGTTCTTGTACATGGTTCTAACTTCATAATCAAGTTTGCAGACAACACCATGGTGGTTGGCCTGATCAGAGGGGATGATGAGACGGCCTACAGGGATGAGGTCCAGCACCTGGCCACGTGGTGTGCCGACAACAACCTGGCCCTTAACACTCAGAAGACCAAAAAGATCATTGTGAACTTCAGGCATGCTAGGAGCCACACTCACGTCCCCATCTACATCAATGGAGCTGTAGTGGAGCGTGTTTCAAGCTTCAAATTCCTTGGTGTCCACAATTCCGAGGATCTCGCCTGGTCCCTGAACTCCTCCATCCTGATCAAAATGGCACAACAGCACCTTTATTTCCTGCAGAGCATCAAGAAAGCTCACCTCTGTCCCAGGATACTGACGGACTTTTACCGCTGTACCATTGAGAGCATACTCACCAACTGCATCTCAGTGTGGTATGGCAATTGTCCTGTATTGGACAGCAAAGCACTCCAGCGTGTGGTGAAAACTGCCCAGCGGATTATCGGCACCCAATTGCCCACCATTGAGAACATCTACCATAACCGCTGCCTGGGCAGGGAGAAAAGCATTATCAAGGATGCATCTCACCCTAACCATGGACTTTTTACTCTCCTCCCACACCAGCAGGCACAGGAAGAGCTTCTTCCCTGAGGCTGTGACCCTGCTGAACCTCACATCATAGCGCTAAGCAGTATTGCACCCATATTGTACTGTCTCAGTACTTTTATATTTGTGTGCTGTAGCACTTACTTTTTATTCGCAGTTATTTTGTAAATAACACTACTCTTTGCATTTCTGGTTAGATGCTAACTGCATTTCATTTGGCTTTGTATCTGTACTCAGCACAATGACAATAAAGTTGAATCTAATCTAATCTAATATACAACTGGAGCCAGGGACTGGTACCCTGGCAGCTCAGGAAAATACATTTCTCAGTCCCGATTTCAGTTGTATTTGAAGCCCAAGTCTGGACTGATGGGTTCTCTGGTGTGGTCAGAGGTGTGGAAGGGCAAAGAGTCAGGAACAATATTTGGATTGGGATATGGGAGTGTATTGTGACTGAGGATCATGTCCTGGGATTGTGGGTGGTAATCAGTTGTGGCCAGGAGAGGTGGGATGGGGTTAGGTAGTGAGAGGTTAGTTAGAGGTCAAGGCCTCTGCTGGGCATGTTAGTCCATCTGCCACCTCTTTTCCCAGTTCGCCAGCTTGTCTAGATCTCTTGAAGGTCGTTTGCGTACTTCTTCACTGTGCATTGGACATCACACTCATCACCACTGCTGAAAAGTCATCTTCCTGAAACATTAACTGTTTTGGTAACCACAGATTCTGCCTGACCTCTTGAATATCTCAAACACTAAATTGCTTTTCAACAAATCACACTTCCTTTTTTCTAAACAGACTGCAAAAGCTAAGGCCCCAGTTCCGACCTCTGTGGGTCCCCAAAGCTAACAGCCTGCCAACCTGAAATAAGCCACTTTTTTCCTATTCTCTGCTTTTTTTTTTGCCTTTTCGCTCGTCATCCAAGCCAATATATTTGTAACCCCCTGGGAAGGGTTTCACTGCTGACGCAATGGTCTTTCTGTAGAAGCAGCATTTGGGTTATGGTTAGAGGTGAACGTGGGCTATCCAATCAGGGGGAGTGGGTTTTTTGTGTTGTGTGCCTGACACTGGTGTGGTGTGAGCTCGGGTCCTTTGTTCAGCGGGAGATGAAGGGAGGAGATGCTGGAGAGAACCGTCATAGGATTCAACCTGGTGGGGGGGCCGTGATTCGATGGAGCAAGGTGCCAAGGTCTACTGAGGATCAGTGAATATTACTTTGGGAAGAATTGAGCTCCAACTAGTGCACATTTGACTGTTTAATTATAATGGGTCCTTTTTGCTTATTTCTTTCTTTTCTTTACTAATCCTTTAGTTAAGATTCATAAATATAACTGCTTTAGTCGTATACAGTGTGGTGTCTGTTATTTCTTGGCACTGAGTTGTAACAGCGTAGCAAAGTACACAGCATCCACACAAAAAAGGAAGAGTAGTAGATGTAGTGTATATGGATTTCAGCAAGGCATTTGATAAGGTACCCCATGCAAGGCTTATTGAGAAAGTAAGGAGGCATGGGATCCAAGGGGACATTGCTTTGTGGATCCAGAACTGGCTTGCCCACAGAAGGCAAGGAGTGCTTGTAGATGGGTCATATTCAGCATGGATGTCGGTCACCAATGGAGTGCCTCAGGGATCTTTTCTGGGACCCCCACTCTTCGTGATTTTTATAAATGACCTGGATGAGGAAGTGGAGGGATGAGTTAGTAAGTTTGCTGATGACACAAAGTTTGGGGGTGCTGTGGATAGTGTGGAGGGCTGTCAGAGGTTACAGTGGGACATTGATAGGATGCAAAACTGGGCTGAGAAGTGGCAGATGGAGTTCAACCCAGATAATTGTGAAGTGGTTCATTTTAGTAGGTCAAATATGATGGCAGAATATAGTATTAATGATAAGACTCTTGGCAGTGCGGAGGATCAGAGGGATCTTGGGGTCCAAGTCAATAGGATGCTCAAAGCAGCTGCGCAGGTTGACTCTGTGGTTAAGAAGGCGTATGGTGTATTGGCCTTCATCAATCGTGGAATTGAATTTAGGAGCCGAGAGGTAATGTTGCAGCTATATAGGACCGTGGTCAGACCCTACTTGGAGTACTGTGCTCATTTCTGGTCACTTCACTGGAGAAAGGATGTAGAAACCATAGAAAGGGTACAGAGGATATTTACAGAGATGTTGCCTGGATTGGGGAGCATACCTTATGAAAGCAGGTTGAGTGAACTTGGCCTTTTCTCCGTGGAGTGACAGAGGATGAGAGGTGACCTGACAGAGGTGTATAAGATGATGAGAGGCATTGATCGTGTAGATAGTCAGAGGCTTTTTCCCAAGGCTGAAATGGCTGCCACAAGAGGGCACAGGTTTAAGGTGCTGGGGAGTAGGTACAGAGGAGATGTCAGGGGTAAGTTTTTTTACTCAGAGAGTGGTAAGTGAGTGGAATGGGCTGCTTGCAATGGTGGTGGAGGCAGATACAATAGGGTCTTTTAAGAGACTTTTGGATAGGTACATGGAGCTTAGAAAAATAAGGGCTGTGGGTAACCTTAATAACGGCCTGTATTGTGTCGTAGGTTTTCTATGTTTCTATGCTTCTCAACTGGGTTTTGGGGTGAGAGAGCCATCTCAATGAGTTTGGTGAGATCAGAGTGTGTATTTCTTAGACCTATGTAGGCAAGGAAACCGGGAAACCGGTGGGGGGGGCGGGGCGGGGGGGGTCATATTATTTCCAAAACTGAGTTTTTTAAATTTTATCCACAACTTAAATGTGTGGCCCTTTGTCAAATGGCTTTTAAAAAAAATCCAGGTGTCCCAATTTCACTGCTTTCTCTGCTAGTAAGAAGAATCTTATTGCATTTCTCAAGCATAATTTCCCTTTCGAACAGCCACTGGCTCTGCCGAATCAGATTATGGTTCTCTAGGTGCCTCGTTACTTGTTCTTAATAATGAATTCAAGCATTTTCTCTGCAACTGATGTCAGGCTAACTAATTTCTCTTATTCTCCTTTGTTAAGCAGCAGTGCTAGATTTGCAACGGGAATATTATATTTATGAAGGCACACTGCAGTTATGAAAGTCGGTACCCTGCACTTTTATTTTGCTTACTAATGGCTGATCTGATGGTCCAGTCGTTGCCGAGCACCAGTGATCCAAATGGACCTGAGCACAGCCCCAAGAAAAATCACCCCTCATGCTGTGTAGATCATCCCAGTGCCACAAACAACTGGCATTTAATTATGTATCTTATGCAGCCCTTTTCTAATCCTTTGTGTTTCTTGATGAATCTTTAAGTGCCTAGGTGGTTTCACTCAATTTTCCAGCCTGAAATGTGAACATTTGACAAATGCTCTCTGACAAGTATTGGGAATAGACCCGCTGTGTTATGTGTAGTGATGCAAATTTGGGATAATGTCTACACTGATTCATTGAGTCATTAGCTTAATACAAGGCAGAAGGAGGCTATGTGGCCTATCAAGTTTCTGCCCCACATCTAGTAGAGCATTCATCCTCATTCCGTTCTCTGGCTTGTGTCCACGTTGAACCTCATAAAATTATCATTGACCTCAAAGGCCAAAACTGTCTTTGCATTCCTGCCTCCACTGCGGAAGGTGGAATGTATAAATAATGACAGAATAATGAAAATAATATATGTAATATGGGAATAGCAGCACAGTACTCGGTCCAAACGGTCTGTGATGGTGCTTATGCTCTGCATTATGTAAGAAGTTGAAACAGGAGGAGGTGTTTTGGCTCTTTGTTCTACTCTTTTATTCAGAAAAATTACAGCTAATCTTATATCTCTACACAACTTCCCTGCACTGCCCCTACATACCTTGATTCCTTTACTGCACAAAAATCTATTAATCTCTGTCTGGAATATGTTCAGCAACTGAGTTTCCTCAACCCTCTTGGGTAAAAAATTCTGAAGATTCAGTATCTCAGTCTACTCTGTACTAAATGGCTGATCCATTATTTTGAGACTGTGACTTCTGGTTCTAGAGTCCCCAATCAGGGGAAACATTAGATCTGAACCTATCATGTCAAAACGCTTAACAATTCTGTACATTTCATTGAGATTGTTGCTCTTTCTTTTAAACTCCAGAGAATTTAAGTCCAATCTGCTTAATCACTCTTCATGTAAAAACGATTGTCACAGAAAGCAAACTGTTGAACCTTTGCTGCATAGCTTCCATCTTCAGCATGTCCTACTTTAGGCAGGGAGACCAATCTATGCACAATATTCCAGATGCAGTCACATTGGGCTTTATACAATAGGAAGAAAATGTGCCTATGCATGCACTCAAATCCTCTTGCAGTAAATGTTAATGTACTATTTGCATGCCTAATTGCTTGCTAAAGCTGCATGTATAGAAGAAATATCCAGGACCCTCTGAACATCAATACCTTTCGATCTTTCACTACCTGAAACGATTTTTCTATTTTTTCCTACCACTGTGAATGCCCTTACACTTTTCCATCTTTTATTCTTTTGCTACGTCCTTGCCATTTCACATAGCTTGCCTATATCCCCAAAAGTCTTTTTATATCCACTTCACATCCCAGACTAGTCTTTCATCTCCTGTTATGTCTGGCATTTTACCTTTATATCTTCTCCTTCCCTTACCATTGTGTGTTGATCTAGATTCCCCTCAAATATATCTATTTTATTCAATTCAGCCATTCTGTGTGGTAGTAGGATCCACAATTACTGGTGTACACAAGTTCTTATTTAGTTTATTCATTTAGAGATATGGCACAGTAGGTGACCTTTCTGGCCCAAAGTCTGGAAGGGCCAATTAACCTACTAACCCATAAATCTTTGGAATGTGGAAGGAAACCAGAGCACCCAGAGGAAACCCACGTTGTCACAGGAAGAACATACAAACTCCTTACAGACATTGGCAGAATTGAACCTCTGTCACTGGCGCTGTAATAGCATTATACAAAATGCTACGCTACCTGAGTCCTAGAAAGTTATCAGGAAGAGGAAGTAAGTAATTAAGAAGGAAAGTAAGACATTAGTTGCAAGAGAAATGGAATACAAGAGCAGAGAAATCTTGCTGTATCTGCACGAGGCTCTGGTGAGATCACAACTGGAGTACTGGACTGTTTTTTTAAGGAAACCCATGCTTGCCTTGGAGGTAGAAAAGAGTTGGTTGATTAAGTAGATTCCTTGGTTGAGTGAGTTGATTTATAAGGAAATATTAAGCAGAATAGGTTCATAGTCTCTGTAATTTAGAAGAATTATAGATGACCAAAGTGAAGCACTTAAAATTATATGGAGATTTGACAGAGTAGGTGCTGTAACAGTATTTCTCTAGGTGGGATTGTGGAACAAAATGGGGAAGATAGGGGACTTAGATGAGAGCTTGGCAGATTAAAATTTAAATTGAAAAGGAATTTCTTCTTTCACAGTGTTGAAAGTGTTTGGAGTTTGCTATCCCTAAAGACCATGAATGCCGAGTTAGTAAGGATATTAAAGACTGAGAGGTAACAATTTTGTACTTTAGAAGTATGAAGAGTTATGGGAATTGTCTGGTAAAATGGATCTGTGAAAAATGTCATGCCAGCTGTGATCTTTGTAAAACAGCAAAGCGGGCTAGAGGGACCATATAGCTGAATCATGCTCCTAATTCTTGTGCGTTTGTTCTGTTATCTGAGCTGGGGGTGGGGGAATAATTTCTGCTGAGTTAATCTCTCCTTGTATATTCTGTCCATTCCCTTCATAATTAAAAAATAATCTCCCATTATAATATAGATCTAATTTAAACCTAAAGATATTTGCAAGGTGTAAGATTATGGCAGCAGATCACTATCCCTGATGTGTTTGTTCTCTTTACTGGAGATTCAGTCTCACTAGATCCTCTACATTGCTAAGCCCCATGCCTTCTTCACCCATGTCCATCTTCACTTGCCTTTATTGGTATCCGTGCTTTATTGTTTGTTTTCATTAGGGGAGGAAAGAAATCCGGAGCACTGTGGTACTTGTGGGTGGTGGGGAGGGTTTAGATCAGGGATCAATAAAGATTATTAGTCTTTGAACTTAAATCAGATATGATGGTTTAGCTGTGACCAGACTGGGTCTGGTTTGGGAGTATCTGTCTTAGGCCAGCAATGGTCTATTCACACTTGAACTTAAATCACATCATGTCATTCATACACATGAAAGAATTAGAGTGGAAGGCAATGAGTTTTGGTGAGCTGGTGGCAATGGAAGGCGTTTTTGTAGCAGAAACAAGTTATGGTCGATGCAGATTATATGAAGGAAATGTTAACCAGAGCACCTTGACAACTTTTACTTCCCTTTGAATTGTGTCATGGGGGAAGTGAATCACCAATTGAGGTTTTTTTAACCACCCTTTTCAACATTGACGAAAATCCACAGATACCTCAGATACATATGTGATTTCTGTGGTTCTTTAACTGACTGGACAGTGAGAACTCTTCCAGTATCTTCATCATTTGCCTTGCCTGGGACAGGGGAAGGGGTAAGAAGGATTGGCAGATGTTGTTTTACACAGTTATTTGACTAATGCAAATTGCCCCCAGCATGTAGTTGACTGGTAGAAGTTGATGAGAATATGGAGAAAACAAAATAGGATTAGAGTTGGATGACTGTAAATGGTCACTTGATGGTCAGGATGGATGTGCTGGACCCCTGGGACTGTTTCCATTCTGGGCAACTCTGTAACTGAGGCCTAATTTGGAGTACTGCGTGCAGTTCTGGTCACCTACCTATGGGAAAGATAATCAATAAGATTGAAAGAGTACACAGAAAATTTACAAGCATGTTGTCAGAACTGGAAGACCTGAGTTTTAGGAAAAGGTTGAATGGGTTAGGAACACACACAAAACGCTGGAGGAACTCAGCAGGCCAGGCAGCATCTATGGAAAAGAGTACAATCAACGTTTTGGGTTGAGACCATTCAGCAGGATTGGAGAAAAATCCTGCTGAAGGGTCTTGGCCTGAAATGTCGACTATTTACTCTTTTCCATAGACGCTGCCTGGCCTGCTGAGTTCCTCCAGCATCTGCAGATTTTCTCTTGTTTGTGATTTAATAGGTTAGGACTTTATTCCCTAGAGAATAGGAAAATGACGAGAGATTTGATAAGAGCTATACAGAATTATGAGGGGTATAGATAAAGTTAATGCAAGCAGCTTTCTTCTGCTGAGGGTGGGTGAGACTAGAACTAGAGGTCATGGGTTAAGGGTGAAAGGTGAAATATTTAAAAGGATCATGAGGGGGAAATTCTTTACTCAGAGAGTGGTGAGAGTGTGAAACGTGCTACCAGTGGAAATGGTGATGCAGGTTCAATTAAAACAATTAAGGGAAGTTTAGATAAATGCATGGATGGGAGCGGTATGGAGCGTTATGGCCAATGGGATTAGCAGAATAACAGTTTGCACAAACTAGATGGGCCAAAGGGCCTGTTTCTGTGCTGTGGTGCTCTATGACTCTATGTAACTCTAAATAATGTGCTCCCATTGCATCTTTTCACTCCTTGAATCTGACCCAATAAAAACCCCGATTGAAAATGGATGACACGCCCTCTGAAACAATCCTGATCATTCAGTGTGAAATTAGTGTGGGTTTAGGGTGTATATTTAATGGAAGTATTGGAGATATTTTGCAGTGGAATTCCTGAGATTAGGACCATGGCATCTGGAAGATTCAGCCATCAAGGGAGATTAAATCCAGATCTGCTGAAGTTTACAGAAGTGCTTGGGCTGGATAAGGACCGCAGAATTCCTTCCCTGGAATGAACTGTTTTTACAACAAACGTGTAACTCTTACTTTAATTTTCTGGCCCATTTAGGCCAAATGGTCTGTGTCCCTGGAGTAGTTACTGTATAAATCATTGGATCTACATGGAACAGCCAGAAGTTAATTGAATCACAATGCTATGATTCTGGACTTTTCTCCATTTGCTGACTGTAGTTTAGATCTGTTTCTATCAGTCCAAACCCCTCAAAACGTCATTAGCCCAGATAATTGAATAAAATATTACTACTAGACTTCCATGCCCACTATAACTTAATTCTTGTAATATTTTGATATTAGTTGACAGGCATTGATGACGCCCCCCCCCCCCCCAGCAAGGATGTATGGGCACTATTCTATTTAAAACCCTCCTCCCTATTTCGAGGCTATCTTCCTCTTCTTTCTTGGGTTATCCCATGAGTTCGCCACATCTCGGTTGTTAACCATGATGAAGATGTGAGGTGAATCGATTAAAAAGTTTAGATCTAATTCTCTTGAAACCTTCCTGTAGTGACTTAGTAATGCAGTGTGCTTTCAGTAATGGAGCTATTGATGTTTATATGTTTAGGAATGCGAGTAGTGGGAATGTATAAATGTAACTCTGCCTCTTTGTATGATTCTGAAAGACGGTTCTACATGGTGGAAGCCCACTTTAAGAAGAGAGCATAGATTAAGTGAAGCTTTTCTTTTCACCACAGGGTGTTCCTATTGAACAGACTTCTGCAGAAGCACAGATGGTATAGTGGCAGTGCTGATAATACTCTTGACCATTCATGGCATAGTTACAGGAGACATAAGGAATTGAGAGAAATGCCATAACTGGCAAACAACATGTGACTAAACCACAGGGATTTCTGGAGGCAATTTCAACAAGACATTAAGTAAAATTGAGATAATTAAACACTGAAAGTCTATCGACTGACGCAGGTCTAGTGTGAAAGGACCAAAGGTTCTTTTACTGTATAGAACAGAAGAAGTGCCATGAGAACATAAGAGGGAAGGGGAAGGACAGATTTACAGGGGGTAGGGCAAAACTGAGAACATGGAAGAGAAAGTGACTGGCAAGTCAGAATCAGGTTTAACATCACCGGCATATGTTGTGAAATTTGTTAGCAGTGGTACAATGAAATACATGATAAATAAATATAGAGGGGAAAAAACTGAATTGCATTAAATATATATATCTCATAAATAGTTAAATTAAGTATAGCTAAAATAAGCAGATATTAAAACGTAGTGAGGTAGTGTTCACGGGTTCAATGTCCATTTAGAAATCGGATGGCAGAGGGGAAGAAGCTGCCCCTGAATCGCTGAGTGTGTGCCTTCAGACTCCTGTACCTTCTTCCCAATGGTAACGGTGTGAAGAGGGCATGTCCTGGGTGGGTGGGGGTCCTTAATGATGGATGCCACCTTCCTAAGGCACCACTCCTTGAAGATACTATGATGGCGCTGACGGATTTTACGAAGTGAGTAGAGAATCAGAGAGAAAGTGAAAGGGAGAGGATGCAGAGATAGACAGAAACCAAGAGATACACAGTGACGGGCAGATTGGAAACAAAGAAAGAGATAGAAATTACCAGAGTCAGGGCAGAGAAAGAATGCAAGGAAGAGAACTGGATGGGAGGAAGATGGAGGGAATGTGTGTAAAAACCAAAGGCAAAAAACCAAAGGCTGGTGCTGGGAAAACACAAACTCCTGGAAATACTTAGCAGCTTAGGAGGCAAATGTGGAGAGAATAAACTTTTCTGGTCAATGATCTTTGAAAGCGATCGATATCAGGTTTCAGAGATAGATTGTAGAATGCAATCCCTGATGTATTGGTGGGAGAGTCTAAGACCAGAGGACACAGTCTCAGACTAAAGGGACGTTGTTTTAGAATGGAAATGAGGAGGAATTTCTTCAGTCGGAGAGCGGTAAATCTGCGGAATTTGTTGCCACTGGCGGCTGTGGAGGCCAGGTCATTGGGTGCATTTAAGGTAGAGGTTTATAGATTCTTGATTACTCAGGGCATGAAGGGATACGGGGAGAAGGCAGGGGATTGGGGCTGAGAGGGAAAATGGATCAGCCATGATGAAATGGCAGAGCAGGCTCGATGGCCCAAGTGGAATTATCCTGCTCCTATATCTAATGGTCTTACGATATTGAGCACTAAAGCAGGCCTCTGACGATGGATTTCTTCCTTGTATGTTTTACCAGCACACATTGTGCATCTGCACATAGGACAAAGGACAATGGCATTTGGGAAGAAAGCATTGAAATGGATGGTATCTCGTATGGAGTACCGGCCATGACAGGGACAAATTGGATCAATTGGTCTGATTCTCTGTTGTGGTTAGTTACCATTATAACTCATTAGATTAGTTATCAGTCAGTTGAATCTTAGCGCTATGACCATGGACTTCCCCTCTCTTCATTTTGCTGACATTGGCATTGTGGTTGCATAGATTTTCATCATTTCCAGAAGATACTCCTGCAAATCCGGATGTGATTGTTGCTGGGCTTGAGGTGGTTTTGGCAATACCCTGGGAGGATGGGCGCTGGACTTTCTTAAGACCTCAGTAAGACCCATCAGTTCTGAATAAAAGTGGTTTGCCATTTTAACATGGATGTCACAATTCAAGATTTAAGATTGTTTATTGTCATTCTTTAAGCACACACGTGTAAAGAAAAATGTAATGATTGTTACCCCAGATCTTTAGAGCAATGTGCATAGAACAGGTCATTCAGCCTGCAATGTTGTGCCAAACCAACTAAAAGACAAATCAAAAGCATCCAAACACTAATCCCTCCGACCTACACCATGTCAAATGCAGCATATATATGACAAAAAATTGCAATAAACATTAATATCACAATTTTAAAACCACAATAAATATGAATACATAAGATTAGCTCATATACATAGACGTGAAGTGACACTAGGCACAGGAGTATCTGTACATAAGGTGACTCTGACAGGTGATGATAAAGTAGTGGTGGTGGGGTGGGTAAATGGATGGGGGTGTTGATCTCCAATATGAATGTTTATACTGCTTAATCATCCAGTGGAAGTTCAAGTCCCAAGCCGGAAGAGTCACATTCATCCTATAGATTTATGGTCATCTGAAAAGCAGGACACTTCTTGGATTGCCAGGAGTTCTGTATGTCAAATTAAAGTAAAAGTTTCAGCAGGAATTTTGGCCTTTTTACATCTACTGAAAATATAGTTCTGTCATTCAGGAATGTAATATCTGATTAAACACTATCAGCCCTAACATGTCTCCATTCTTCTCTACACAATGGGCACAAGTCGTATGAAAGAGTCCTGACCATCTTCATCACTGTAATATCCCAAACCAGATGATAAGTGGTGAATCTTTGTTCATTTTAATGTCAGATCACTTTGATGGCAAATTCCCATTCTAATCTGCCCCTGAGCATGCAGTTCTGGACAAAGAAAGATAAAGAAAGTGGTGTGTACCTTTTACTGCTTCATTTTATTCCTAAGCTGCTGTCAAAAGATGGCCCCTGCACTTGAGTGATATCTCTCTCTCTTTCTCTCCCCCCCCCCCCCCCCCACCCCCCGATGGTGACTGAGAATCTGCTGGTCCTCGAGTTGGGGAATTTGGACAAGTGACTGCAGCAGACTGTAACATTGAAACATCGAGCTGTTGGTCTCCCCTGTCGGTGTTATAGGAGCAGTAGTTCTCACTCCCTTGCTAGAGAGGAAGAGAGGGAAAGCCTGTCTGAGATGTCAAAATGTTGGGATGGACAGTAGTTTTCGATGGACTCAGATCATACTGTCTGGGGACTTGCATGGTGGATGCTGAGGGGGTTTGATGTTTTTGCTAGAACAAGTGGAGGGGGAGTTCTAATGCTTTCTGTTATTCATTCTTTGGGTGTTTTCTGTTTTGTGGGTGCCTGTGAAGAGTAAGAATTTGAGGTTGTATGTGATTAACATTCTCTGATACTAATTGGAACCATCGAACCTCTTTCCACCCGAGGAGATATGCTTAACACTCTGGAAGTATGAATCTGTGCAGAACAAGCTTTTGCTGAAAGCACTGAGACAATGCCCATATCACTGATATTGATGTTGGTTAGGGTACATTGTACCAATGGTAATGTAGTTAAATCTTCATCTCCACTGTGGGCTTATAACTTACTGTAACTAGAGTACTGATGGTGAAGAGATGAATTAAAAGGATTGAAGTGGCATCTATGAGGCTAAGGGCCAAGGAAGTACAATTAGGCTGGATAGCTCTCTCCTGTGATATAAATAGTGGTGTCCATATACTGTTTGCAAGTAGCCATATTAATGGGATAAGAATTGACCTATTTGTCTGACACTCAGTTATTTTAGCAGAGACCTTAATTAACCTGGTTCACATTAACAGGCTTCATTGCAAAGGCAAGCTGAACACTGTGTTATGAATGTACTAATGTTAGTATGCCATCTTCTCCCCTTAGAATGTGGAGTTCTGTCCACCAATGGCTTCACCCATTGAATGCTCTTAAGTGTCCCGACTGTGGTTATGTAGGCTAAGCCTTAGCAGCACTTTTCTGCTTTGGGAGCATCCCATTATTCTTCTTCCTTTGATGTGGCAACCAAATAGTCATGGATAAGTTGGAATACACGAGAATGCAGATGCTGGAATCTGGAGCACAAGCAATCTGCTGTAAGAACTCAGCAGGTCAAGCAGCATCTGTGTGAGGAAAGGAACTGTTGATGTCTTGGTTCAAAACCTTTTATCAGGACTGAGATTGGATAGGGGAGATGAGCAGTGTCATCTGTCTCTCATTCTGGCTTTCTCCTCTCTCTACTCTCGGTCCGAATGTAGGGTTTTAGCTCAAAATATCAACAGCTCCCTTCCGTCCTCGGATGCTACTCGACCCTTTGAGTTACTCTACTGATGGATAAAGGTTCTCTTAAAAATATTACTTGTATACTTACAAGTAAAATAGGTCACAGAGCCAGTTTGATTGTAACCACAGAGATCTTTCCTGACTCGAGTACTGATTTCAGTACAGAGGGGGATATTTTAAATTAAGTCTGGATCAGATGGCCATTAGCAGGAGCTTACAAGGTCTGACAGTGTGAGTGCCAGAGTCTGCAAGGGATCCTACGTCAGAAGAGCTTCATTCGCCTTTACTCTCAGCTGCATATTGAACCAAGTCTGCAGGAAGCATTTTGGAAGTAGTACAATTATGTTGCAGAGTTTCACTCTCTCACAAATGAGTCCTCATTTTTCTGTTGCTCCTTTCACTCATTTTACTTGATGCTTGGCCTAGTGGATTTAAATTGTCTTCACCCTCGTGGAAAATCACTCACTATAGGCGTAGTTTTGCGGGTCTAGCAACTATCAAATTTTTTTCGCTTCACACCTCAGTTACATGTGGGCAACCTGACTGTGGAGCAACTGTCAAATTTTCCTTCTTCAAAGATTCAAAGTATATTTGTTATCAAAGTACGTATGCAGTGTATAATCCTGAGATTCGTCTTCCCGTAGACAGCCATGAAACAAAGAAGCACGTTCAAAGAAAACATCAAACACCCAATGTGCCAAAAAAATGAACAAATCATGCAAATGGCTTAAAAAAGGAGCAAAAAACACAAAATATAAAATATCAGACCACACAATTTAGCACTCTGCCGTTCGTTGACTGGAAGCCACAGAGCCAGTGTGATATTGATTGGGGTGATCAATATTGCACAAAATAGCAATTTTTTAAAAAAAGGAGTAATCAGAAACCACAAGAACATTATAACATGAACTACGGACCGCGTTGATTAAACCTTGCTGTCCTCATTGATTTTAATCTTGCTTGATGCTTTAATTGGCGAGATTGGTGTGAAATGGAGTCACTTATGGTGACCAGGCTTCTTGGCCTCCAGGCCACACACTTCGCTTGAAACCTCACCTAACTCTCTCGCAGGCAGCAAAGCTCCAGGTCACTCAATCAGCCTGAAGACGCAGCATCAAAACATAGATCACAGGCTCCAATAGTCGCAGGATCATATTTGAGAGAAGTAGAAGTGAAGGAAGTAAGTGTGTTGTCCACTGGTGCCATTTTACTCAATCCTTCAGCTCCGCTCCTTCCAAGTTGTTTCATCTCCTCTAACATTGGTCTCTTCATCATCCCTGTTTTTAGTGTCCTCAGCATGGAGTGTTTTGTACATCAACTGTACTTAAGGAAGTCTAAAAGTGTGGCAAGAATTGCAATTGCATTGTGTTATTAATTTCACTGATACTTGATTGCAAATGCACTTTTCCTGTAGTCATTGTATCACCTTGGAAATTGACCGGGCACTTCCTGGCTTGAATCATCCTGAGTGTCTGATACCCACATTGGATGCCCAGGAGCTAATCCCAGATTGGTCCAGATTGTTCTCACACCATCCATTGGAGACTCCCAGAAGCAGTAACGCATGAGACGCTGCAGATGCTACAAATCTTGAGGAATACACACAAAATGCTGGGGGATCTCAGCAAGTCAGGCAGTATCTAGGGAGGGATTGAATAATCAATTCTTCGGTATGAGATTCTTCATCAGGACTGGAAAGAAAGGGGGCAAAAGCCAGAATAAGAAAGTGTGGTGGCGGGGGGTGTGGGAGAAGGAGTACAAGCTGGCAGGTGAAAGGTTGGAGAGCAGCAGAGATCACAGAGGGGAGCAGTGAGGCAGCCTCTCACGGAACTCCTGTTGAAGAGAACATTTAAACTTCTCATGGGTCAGCACACCTCGAGGAGCAGCAGATCATAAATGCGAGGGATTCTGCAAGTGTTGACTGATTATTGTCCTCCATGGATGCTGACTGACTTACTGAGAACCTCCAGTATTTTGTATGCATCAAATAATATTCATTAACCATTCACCAACTCTGTTTCTCAGTCCATAGAATGCTGCATGATCTGCAAGAGTATTTCCAGCACATTCATTTATGTTTTACTAGTGTTGTGTTGGACTGCAACCCCACATAGGTCAACATCATTATTTATCCAGGTAATGGCATCGATACTAGCATTCACAATCTATCATCGGTGTTATTATCTAACACCACTATTAGAATACCCTCAGTGGCCACTTTATCAGGTATTAGGTACACCTGCTCATTAATGCAATCATGTGGCAACAACTCAGTTCATTAAAGCATCCAGACATGGTCAAGAGGTTGATTTGTTGTTCAGACCATACATCAGAATGGGGACAAAATGTGATCTAAATGACTTTGACGGTGGAATGATTGTTGGTGCCAGATGGGGTGGTTTGAGTATCTCAGGAACAGCTGATCTTTTGGGATTTCCATGCAGAACAAGTCTATAGACTTTACAAGAATGGTGTGAAAAATGAAAACAACGTCCAGCGAGTGGTCGTTCCATGGGCTTACACGCTTTGTTAATGAGAGAGGTCAGAGGAGAATATCCAGGCTGGTTCGAGTTGACAGGAAGGCAGCAGTAACTCAAATAGCCAGTGTTACACCATTACTGTGCAAAAGGCATCTCTGAACACACAGCACATTGAACCTTAGAGTGAGATGGGCTACAACAGCAGAAGGCAGCAAGTCAGGAGGTACTTTTTTTAAATTAAAAAAAAATTAATTGAATTTTCAAATAGGTTAAAGAAGGAAAAAAAAATTATCAACCCTTCCCCCTCCCCCCTAACATATCCTTATAGAAAAAAAAAGAGAAGAAAAAAGAAAGAAAGAAAGAAAAAAGAAAGAAAGAATGCCTGGATATCAGAAGATCCCCACATGCTCCACAGAGTTCATAATAGCTTTAATATGTATATTTATTTCTTTCCCCAGATAAACCAATAATTTTATCTTCAGAGCACCTATATATTTAATCCTATTTTTTGTAAATAAGGGTGCCAAATTTTCAGAAATATTTCATATTTATCTCTTAAATTATAAGTAATTTTTTCAAGTGGAATGCAGCTAAAAATTTCATTCTTCCAACGGTCTATACTTAAGTAACTGCAATAGCCTTTTTGGCTACTGCCAATGCAATTTTTATGAATTCTTTCTGATATTTATTCAATTTGGATTTCAATTTTATCCTTTCAATATCACCTAGTAAAATTAATGTTGGATTATGTGGAAGTTGTACTCCAATAATTTGTTCCGGTAAAACTCTTAAATTTGTCCAAAAAGGTTGAATTTTAAAACAAGACCAAGTAGAGTGTAAAAAAGTACCAATTTCGTGATTACATCGAAAACATTGATCAGATAAATTTGAGTTTAATCTATTTATTTTTTGTGGTGTAACATATATTTGATGTAAAAAGTTATATTGTACTAATCTTAGTCGAACATTTATTGTATTTGTCATACTGTCAAGACATAATCTTGACCAACTTGTTTCATCAATTTTAATATTCAAATCAGTTTCCCATTTTTGTCTTGACTTATGAATTCCTTGTTTAATTGCCTGTTTTTGAATCAAATTATACATACCAGAAATATTTTTTTTAATTTTTCCTTTATGAATTAAAGTTTCTATTTCATTAGGTTTCGGCAATAACATTGTTTGACCCAGTTTATCTCTTAAATAAGCCCTTAAATGGAAATAACAGAAAAGAGTGTTATTTGATATTTTATATTTATTCTTTAATTGGTCAAATGACATTAATATACCTCCTTCAAAACAATCTCCTATATATCTAATCCCTTTGTGAAACCAGTTATATAAAAGTTGATTATCCATTGTAAAAGGGATAAGTTTATTTTGAATTAAATGTCTCTTTGCTAATAAAGATTTCTTTATCTCATCATCAACATTTATCTTATTCCATAAAT
Source organism: Hemitrygon akajei (assembly GCF_048418815.1). Taxonomy (NCBI): domain Eukaryota; kingdom Metazoa; phylum Chordata; class Chondrichthyes; order Myliobatiformes; family Dasyatidae; genus Hemitrygon; species Hemitrygon akajei. The sequence continues at coordinate 22,677,952 of NC_133139.1, read as the reverse complement.
CAATCAAATGTTTTAGTATAGGAGATTCTTTCTTTTCCCATATCCATTTAGATTCCCATTTATATATAAAATCTTCTGGTATATTTTCTCCTATTTTATCTAATTCTATTCTAATCCATGCCGGTTCATCTTCATCAAAAAAAGATGCATTAAATCTAAGTTGATTTGCTTTGTAATAATTCTTAAAATTTGGTAATTGTAACCCTCCTAGGTCAAATTTCCATGTCAATTTTTCCAGCGATATTCTTGACATCTTACCTTTCCAAAGGAATTTCCTCACACATTTATTTAACTCTTGAAAAAACTTCTGCGGTAATTGTATTGGTAGTGTTTGGAATAAATATTGTAATCTAGGAAAGGAGGTACTTAATAAAGTAGGTCGGGAGGTACTTAATAAAGTGGCCACTCAGTGTTTATTCCCATATTGGCTCCAATAGTTCTGGAAGGTGGCTCCGTACCACCTGCTCAAATAAAATGAAAGCTGGACTTTGAGTGATGGTCTTGCCAGCCATTGACATATCTCAAAAGAGAATTATGTTGAAGGGCCTTGGACCTACAACATTACTTCTGTTCCACTACCTACTGAGTTTTTCCACCATAGCCTGCTAGTATTTCAGATTTTCAGTGTCTGCAGTATTGCTGAATTTCATTTGCAGAAAAAAAAAGACTATATGGCCCTTCATGGCTATGCCAGTTTTTGGAAGCACTTCAGAATCAGGTTTAATATCACAGGACACAAACTTGAGGAAATCTGCAGATGCTGGAAATTCAAGCAACCTGAAACGTTGACTATACTTCTTCCTATAGATGCTGCCTGGCCTGCTGCACTCCACTAGCATTTTGTGTGTGTTGCTTTAATATCACAGGTATTTGATGTGAAATTTGCTAACTTTGCAGCAGCAGTACAATGTAATACATGATAAATATAGAAAAAATATAGAAGTACAGTAAGTATATATCTGTATATTAAATAGTTAAATATTCAAATATTGTGCAGAAAAATTTAAAAATGTAGCAAAGTAGTGTTCATGGGTTCAATGTCTATTTAAAAATCGGATGGCAGAGGGGTAGTTTTCCAACTATTTGACTCATTCTACTTTTCCCAAAGTGCTGCAAGTCTTATTCTTTTGAATTATCAATCAATCTCACTTAAAAAGTCTCTTATTTGGCATAAATGCACCTTAAAATTGACTAACACCATATGATAAATGCTAAAAGGCTTTTTTTTGAGTTTGGAACTAGCACAGATTTCATAGTCAGATGACATTGCTAATATCCCTGGGATAACAGATAGGTTACTTTCAAATAATGTGGTGGAACTTACAAAAGTCCTAATTGCAGGGAATAAAGTAGAATCAGAATCAGGTTTATTATCACTGTCATATGTTGTAAAATTTGTTGTAGTGGGGCAGCAGTTCAGTGCAAGACATAAATGATTTAAGATAAGTTATAACAGAAATAAATAAATAGTGCAATAGATGAATAATGAAGTGGTGTCCATGGGCTATTCAGAAATTTGATGGCAGAGGGGAAGAAATTGTTCCTAAAATGTTGAGTGTGTGTGTTCAGGCTCCTGTACCTCTTCCGTGATGGTAAGGGAACCAAATGATGGAAGTTGCCTTTGTGAGGCACTGCCCTTTGAAAATGTTCTTGATGGTGAAGGGGCTTGTGCCCATGATGGGGCTGGCTACGTCTACAACCCTCTACAGCCTCTTGGATCCTGTGGTTTAGTTGCAACCAGTCAGGATGCTCTCCACTGTACATTGGTAGAAATGTTGCTTGAGTCTTTGGTGACACACCAAATTTCCTCAAGCTTCTAATGAAGAACTGGCACTTCCATACCTTCTTCATGCCTGCATCAATATGTTGGGCCCAGGATTGATGCTCTGAGATGTTGATGCCTAGGAATTTGAATCTGCTCACTCTTTCCATCATTGACCCCTCAATGAGGACTGATGAGTTTTCTCCCAACTACCACTTTCTGAAGTCCACCATCTTTCCATGATTGATGCTGAGTGCAAGATTCTTGTTGCGACTCCACAGAAGCAACCAGTCTAACTCCCCTACGCTTCCTTGCCACCATCTGAGATTCTGCCAACAGCTGTAGAGTCACTGGCAAATTTATAGACAGGGTTTGAGCTGTGCCTAGCCACACAGTCATGAATGTAGAGAAAGTAGAGCAGTGGGCTTAGCATGCATTCTTGAAGTGTGCCTGCATTGGCAGTTCAAGTTTATTGTCACTCAACCGTACACAAGTATACAACTAAATGAAATATCGTTCCTCTGGGGCCATGGTTCAAAACACAGCACATATAGTCATACAAAGCACATATATTCGTGATCCATCACATACGTTCACAAAAATATTAACACATCTTTGACAGGTTGATATAAAGTGTGAGGTGCATGGTTATGTAAGACTATAATGTTACTGGCACTATTATAAGAAAACAAGTAAATTTGTGAAGCTTAGTGAGGAGGAGATGTTATTACCGACCTGCACTGATTGTGGTCTCTCAATGAGGAAGTCAAGGATCCAGTTGCAGAGGGAGGTAATGAGGCTCAGGTTCTGAAACTTTTTGAGGTATTGGAGAAGTTCAGGGGCAAATCACCAGAACTCAATGGGCTGCACACAGGGGCTGTGAAGGAAGTGGCTGCAGAGACAGTGGACTCATTGGTTGAAAATGTTCATAAAATTACCGAGCTCTAGTTGTATACCAGACAACTGGAAAGCAGCCAATGTGACTCCTCTGTTCAACAAAGGAGAAATGCAGAAAGCAGGGAACCAGTTGCCTGTTATTTTAGCAGCTTTTATTGGCAAGATGCTAGAGTCAATAATCAAAGGGGAAATGGCTAATCATTTAGAAAAGCTGAATATAATTAAATCTAGTCAGCGTAGTTTTTTGCAAAATGAATCATGTTTGACAATTTTTTTCATTTTCTTTGAGGATGTAACATAAAGTGTTGAAGGAGAGGAACATATAGATGTAGCGTATTTAGATTTCACAAGGTGCCATATAAATTATAAGCTCATGTTATCAGAGGAAGTGTATTAGAATGGATTGAAAACCCAGCTGTCCCATATAAAACAGAGAGTTAAGACGAATGGATTACATTCAGACTGGAAATGAGTTCTCTAGTTCTTGGCTCACAATTGTCCACTGTGCACATTACTGACCTGGAGGAAGGAAACACATGTATGGTTTTCAAATTTGTCTATGAGATGAAAATAGATAGAAGGGCACGTTGTGATAAGGATACTGAGATGCTGCAATGAGATATGGATAGTTTGAGTGAGTGCGCAAGAGACTGACAAACAGAGTTTTATGTAGGGAAGTGTGAGGTCTTGCACTTCAGTGATAGAAATCAAACTGCAGATTATTATCTAAATAGAAAAACTAAAAATGACTGAAGTAGACGGGATCTAGGTGCTCTAGTGTACTGCAGAAATCCCAAAAGGTTAGCAGGCATGCCTAACAAGTACATAAGTAAGAAAATGGCATTTTGGCCTTTATTGTGAAAGGGACTGGAGTTTAAAAAGAGAAGGATCTTGTTGCCATTGTATAATGTTGGTGAAGTGTCATCTGGAATACTGTGTACACTTTTGGTCCCTTTACCTAAATAAAAGATAAAGTACTTTTGGTGGCAGTACAAAGTAGATTCTTCAGACTCATTCCTGGGTTGAGAGGGTTATCTGAATAAGAGAGACTAAATAACTTAGGACTTGGATTTTAGCAGAATGAGGGTGACTGTATTCAAACATATAAGATCCTAAGGGAGCTTGATCGGGTGTTGCTGGGATGTTTTCACTCGTGGGAGAGACTTGAACAAGGGGCCATATCTGCAAGATAAAGAGCCGATCATTAATGCTGAGGTGTAAAGAAATTTCTTCTCACAGAAGGTGGTAAATTTCTGGATTTCTCTGCTCTGGCATGTGGTGGAAGCTGGATCATTAAAAGATTTTAAAATGGAAGTGGACAGATAGATAATTGATAGATTGAGGAATAGAAGAGCATGAAGAGATGTCTCAGAAGATGAAATGAAGCGGAAGTGGATCAGCCATGATTATATTAAATGTAGGGACAGGCCTGATGGTCCTGATGTACTACTCCCTGCTCATATTTTCTCGTGTCCTTGGGTTGTCCAAATATTGGAATCTCCAGGGAATAAAAAAAAGCATTTCAGTGAGTCGATGAATAACAATGATGCCTATAGATAGGACTGCTTTGAGTTGATGGGTCTCTGTTGAGATGCATGTGTTGGTGAATCCACAAACCACTATTTGATCTTCAGAATTATAGAGGACACAACCTTAATCTCTTCATATTTTCATATCTCTTATCTTCATATCTCTTCATAACACTGAGATTCCAGTATAATGCTAGTAAGTCCACACAGCTTCCCATCCAATATCACTCCTTTCTTAGGTGTGGTGCCCAGAATAATAGACTGCACATCAAAATTGCTCTAACTATGGGTTTGTACATTTGTAACTTACATTATACACCCACTACACAGAGAATGATTTCAAAAAAGGCCACAAAAATATAATGAGTTGGTGGGGGATATCTAGGATTAAGCAATGTGGTTAATTGTTTCAGGAGTGAAATGGGTAATTAATTGTACACTCAGAGTGTGGTAGAATTTTGGAATCTTTTCAATAAAAACAATTGATACCAAATGGATCTTTAATTTTAAGTATAAGATTGAGAGACTTTGATAATCAAAGCATTATATGAACTGGGGAAGAAGCAGGGAGGGATGTGTGGTAGCTGAGCTGCCTACTGCATGGTGGAAAAGGATTGAAGATCTAAACTGTCCAGACCTTTTCTTCAGACTTACGTTTAAATTGTGTTTCTATACAATGGATCATGGGATGTTTGTTGTGATGCCACGATGTGGTTACAGGGTCTCTGCAAGGTTTCCTGAGCTTTTGAGGTTTTTGGATCCAGTTGGTTAGTTTGCTTGTTAGTATTCATTGAGCTGTCATTACAGGACCTCTTGCCTCCAACTGCCCCTTCCTGCACCTTCCCCAGTGCTTTCTAGCAAAGTCCATCTTTCGTCACCAGCCCCATTGCCTGACTGTAAGGCAGCTTCAGTTCCACATCTGATACATCTAGTGAACTGCAAAGTTTGAATAAAGAAAGATTAGCCTTATTTGTCACATGTACTTTGAAACATCAAAACCTACAGTGAAATGTGTCACTTGGCACCCATGCTTAATAACCCTAAGCGTATGTCTTTGGAATATAGGAGGAAATTGATTGGTGCACCCAGTGGAAACCCATGCAGCTGCAGGGAGAACGTGCAAACTCCTTATAGACAGTAGTGGGAATTGAACTCCAGTCAGTGATCACTTTAACAATCATTGCCCTTTTTCAGACCTTGATCATATTTTTCCCAACAGTGCGTTTTTACATCAGAGTTCATAAAAGCCCTTGGAAACTAGAATTAATACAGAGCCGGTGACCAGCCTTGGTAGTGTGTTATGCTGTGTTTGTCGTTGATGGTATGAAGTTCCTTGCTAGGGGATGTGGCCACACTGGCAGGTCTCTCGGAAAAGCACCGGCATCCCCTTGTCATTGCAGATTCTCACTTGGCCTCCAGGTGGCACCAGGGGTGAGTGGTTTCAGCTGGAGGGATGATCTGGAGGAGCTGGAGTTGCTCTCAGAGTAAAGCGAATTGCAAGGAGATTTGACTGAGGTGGAAAAGAACGTTTAAACTGGTTGGGGAGGGGGGGGGGATAGGAAATCCATTCCCAATTGTAGACCGAGCTCAAGGGCCTAGGATTGAAGAAGTGGATGAAAGATAGAGGAGAGATGTGAGGAGGAGTGTGATTAAGATATGGATCTCACTACCTGGATGATTATGGGAACAGAATCAATTAGGTATGAAAAGGAGAAAGGGGGAGGGAATGATGTTAGTGCACAGGGAAGCATATGGCATTAATGGACAGAAAGGTATCCCTCAACGCTATAAGGATACTGATTCTGAATGTTCACGTAGCTTGGCAGAATTTCGCCTGCAGTCAAAGGAAGGCTTTGCTTTGAATTTATTCCACATGCTGAGTCTAGTGTTGTTATTTGAGGAATAAAATTTCAACAATAGAGCCCAAAGGCAGCCAGAGATACAATTATTCCTTATGTTCTTTTTTAAAAGTTTTATCTCAGAAAAAGTGAACACTGTTTGCAAAGCTGTAAGTTTTATTCTTTTTAATAAAATTTATTTGATAAATAAGAGACGGGCATTATTGACTAGGCTAGCATTTATTATCCATCCCAAACTGTCGCCGAATTGAGGCCTCCTGGGCAATTTCACAGGGTTGTTCAGAGTCAATCACCTTAGATTAAGTCTGGAGTCACTATAAGTGCAGACTCTGTATTTCCAACTCTTCATATACTACAGTACACTTGTTTCATTAGAATCTGCACATTAGATTCTCAGTTCTGAAGAATTTCATTTTCTAACTGCTTGAAATCAATCCCTCAACCTAACCCCAAGAAACTCTCCACACCTCCCCAAATTATTGGTGGGATTTGAACTTCTGTTCTAAGTTCATCTACTACATTTCGTTCCACACTTGCACCACCTTCTGAGTGAAGTTCCCCCTCAGGTTCCCCTTAAATATTTAATCCATCACCCTTAACTTATGACCTCTAGTTCCAGTCTCACCCATACCTCTATAAAACCTCCCCTCTTTCTCCCATACTCCAGGGAAAAAAGTCCTAACCTATTCAACCTATAACTCAGGTGCTCAAGTCCTGGCAACATTCTTATAAAATGACTCTGGACTCTTTCAATGATGACCAGAGCTAAATAGGTAGGTGAATGATATCACTAGATATTATTAGGATCACCTTTTAATCATGTCACTTAGTATCCCCACCACCACTCATCCATGACCTTCCCATCATTCAGCCCTACCCAAACAAGCAGGAAGAGAAATTGCATCAGCTTTCTTATTAAATATTCTTTTCTTAAATCCCCAAAGTGAGTTAAACAGCACTCAAAGACCTTGCAAACTGATGAGTATTCAAAAGAAGGGTGGGTCTATATCATTTATTATTATATAGAAATTTGTCCTCTACTGTGCCTATTGTCTTGTTTATTATTAATTAATTAATTATTATACTGCCCTGCACTGTTTTGTGCACTTTATCTAGTCCTGTGTAGGTCTGTAGTCTGGTATAGTTTTTGTGTTGTTTTACGTAGTCTAGTGTCTCACATAGTCTAGTGTAGTTTTGTGTTGTTTCATGTAGCACCAGGGTCCTGGAGGAATGTTGTTTCATTTTTACTGTGTACTGTACCAGAAGTTTATGGTCGAAATGACAATAAAAAGTGACTTGGCTTGACTTGGGTACAGAAAGGGTAAATGCAAGCAGGCTTTGTCTACTGAGGTTGGGTGAGGCTAAAACTAGAGGTCATGGGATAAGATCAAATGTTAAAGAGGATCATGAGGGGGAACTTCTTCATTCAGAGGATGGTGGAAAGAGCTGCTAATTGAAGTGGTGGATGTGGGTTCAGTTTCAACATGTAAGATAACATTAGGTAGGTACATGGACGGAGGGGTATGGAAGGATATGGTCTGAGTGCAGCTCGATGGGACTAGGCAGAATAATAGTTTGGCAAGGACAAGATGGGCCAAAGGGTCTGTTTCTGTGCTGTAGTGTTCTATGACTCTAAACTTGGCATACATTGACAAATGAAAAGATGCTAATTACTTCTGTTCTGGACTCTCCAGGATATTACATATTGGTCGCCCAGGATGTCAGGATAGTAAAAGACATAAAAATAAATCAAAATTTTTAAGGGTTGTTGGACTAACAGGATGATGTTTCCTCCTGTAGGAGAATCGACAATGGGGAGTCACTGTTTAAAAGTGAGGGGTCACCCATTTAAGATACATAAAACTACTTTTATTTTCTCTCAGCAGGCCATGAGTCTTCACAACTCAAAGTCTTAAGGAGCAATGGTACCTGAGTCTTTGCCTATTTTTTAAGTAAATGGATGTCTGAATGAAATGAGATGGGTTAAAAGTTGACTGTAGGTCGACAGAAGCACAAAACTGAGGTTGTAATCAGATCGACAATGATCATATTGAATGGCGGAGCAAGCTCGAGGGGGCTGAATGCCCTACTGCTGCTCCTAATTCGTATTCCAAAAATCAGAAAATAGTCTGTGTTGTCGGAAATTTCAAAAAAGGTAATGCAGTGGCAACGGACCGGACCTTTTGGGGAATCATCTCTTAGGAGACTTCTAAACGCCACTAATGGTGAGTGTAATTAGAGCCACTGCACTGGTGTGTTGTAATAATGTCTTGTGTTCTCCTGCTATTAGTCATTCTGAACCAGGACTCCTCAATAAGCTCGGAAGATAAATGATGGGAATTAGCAGGCTGCGACAGCGTTTGATGGCTCCTTCTTTGTGCTGCTATTTATTCACTGCGTCGTGTGAGCGTGCAGAGACCTAGAACTAGCTAATGCCCACACAATGCGGTTAATCCAGCTTGTACAGCAGCCGTTTTATTTAGCTGAAGACCTGGAAGTCCCTTTTTATTCAATTCTTTGCTCTTGAAGGGTCCACTACGTGTTGGAATAATGGTTCCCACTATTGCTCCAGTTCCCCAGTCCTAGTGTCAGCAGGATTTTGGACTGCGGATGCCATTGCAGCCGAGATCTGACTCCATCCTTGATTTTGTGGCATCCTTTGTGCGCACGCATTAATTTGCATTTCTGCAATGAAACATGTGTTAAACGCATGCCAGCTGCAGATGCCAACTGCACTCCCTCACAAACAGGAGGGACCTGGAATTTACATGGCTCGTGGGCATATGCCAGGAATGATCCTGTTTTCTGCTGGAAGATGTAAACACCAGTTGTGGCTCAGTGGGTAGCATTCTTACCTCGGAGTCAGATGGTTGTGGGTTCAAGTCCCCCTGAGTACAAACATCTGTGCTGATGCCTTCGAGCTGAACTGTCAGAGGTGCAATCTCTTGGATGTGATGTTAATCGCAATACCCCTGAGTCACATCAAGCAGAGTGAGAGGTGATGTTATTGAAACATATGTAAGGTTCTGAGGGGGTTTGACGGGGTAGAAGCCGAGAAAATGTTGTTTTTGCGAAGGGAGCAGTTTCAGAACGAAAAATATCCCGTTATGATGGAGACTGGAAGAATTCTTTCTTCTCTCAGACAATGGTGAATCTTTGGAACTCGGCATCTCAGAGAAGTTACGATGGCTGAATTACTGAATATTTACATAGCTGAGAAGCATAGTGAGGAACAGTTTGCTGGGGGAAGTTGGCAGGTTGAGGTGCATCTGTGGAAGGGAAGGAACTATCGAGGTTACAGGACGAAGCCCTGCGTTGAGGTTTGTTACTCCAAACACAGTTGCTGCTTGGCTCGCTGCATTCCCCCAACAGGATACTTGGTGCTCCAGATTCCAGCATCTGCACAGTGGGGTAGCGTTTTATCGTAGCGGTTTTTCGTAGCACTTTAAAGCACCAACAGTTGCAATCAGGGTTCAATTCCTGTTATAAGGTGGTTGTATGTTCTTCAATGTGATTTGCTGGAAAAGTCGTGGACCTTCATTTAGACTGTTGGTGTTTCCACGTAAGGCACTGAGCCCAGCAGCTTTACGTTGGAATATCAGCGCACTTTGCAAGATAGCGGTTATTACAAGAATAAATTAAGCTATAATGCTAGGCTGGTGCTATGATGGCTGATTCCAGTGTTGGTGTGGTTTGGGTCATCAATGTTGTCTGGAGATGGTAGGTTAGAGCATGTGAGGGCCCAAATCAGGCAAGATTGGTCTCCTTGGTGATAATGTCACATGGTGTACAGGTCCTTTACATGTGAAGTACAGAGTTCACGATGGGCACTGAGAGGCTTGACCGATGGACGGTCAGTTACTGAGTATTTTCAGGATGCACTTTAATAACTATTGGGCAGTCAGGAAGCTGAGGAATGGAGAAAGAGAATGAGGTAGGAGTTCAGCAAAAAAGACCAAGTGGGTGATTCCTCACATTGATTAAAGTGCTTTCAACAAGATGTGACCTGCTCAAGAGAGGTAAAGATGGAGCTCTCAAAAAAATTAACTCACGAGCCAGGTCAGGTAAACAAGTTATGTTTTATTTTAGGCAAATCCTCCTAATGTGTTTGAGGCAAAGCATTTATTTTATTTGATTTTGTGTGGTTCAATGGACCATACTTGGGTTAGAACAAGTGATGAAGATAATTGCTCCAACATTGAAAAATGGGAGTTAGTGATTGCATTAGCCGCTGTAGGCTTGCTGGTTAGAACTCGCATTTAGTCACTGGAGCTAAATGTGTGAAGGCATCAGCTGCCAGTTTGTACTCTTCCCCCTTCCCCACACGATCCTATTCCATTGAAGTCACTTCATTGACTGCTGCAGATTATGCTGGTGAAGGCTGCAAATCACAACACCCTGAGCAGGAGCTGGTAATAGCTACCATGAACATCTGGTTTTCTGTACTTAACTCTGTATGTCTAGTATTTGATGCCTTATTCTCTCATCCCAACAGTAAGTATCCATACCCCTATTATTCTCAGCAAAAATTTTGTATATACACATCACACTTACCTTTATGAGTACTTCAATCATAACAGGCTGTTGGAAAAAAAGGAAGCTGGACTGAAGGGGGTTGAATAAGACTTGAGGGGAAAAACGGACAAAGATATGGGAGCTGATGACACGTTCAGCAGTCTTGGACAGGAAATGAAAATAAGGTTACGGTAGCATGACAGGGTAGGGAGGTGGTGAGTGATTTTTCTGAGAAGGAGGCTAGCTGAAGATGAGGGAGTGATATCATGGCAACGAAAGGAATAGAAGCAAGGCAGGGGAATAGAGCGTCTCTCACCTGCTCCACCATTCAATGAAGTGATACCATTGGCCTTTGCTCTAGTTTGTTGTCTGTTCTTCATAACCCCTGACCTTATGGATCAGAAACCTCTCCACCTCACATTATCCCCCATCTCACATTTGAATATACGTAAAACCACAGCTCTTCAGGGAAAGAAATATAAAGATCCATTCATCTCTAAGAAAAGAAATTTCACTTCACTTTTTGGCTCCAAACTCAACTGCTCTATCTTACTTCATATGTCTTCTTTGTCAACTATGAACATTCTTTAAACTGTGCTCAATTCAAGTATGCCCCTTATTAAGTAAGGAGATTAAAATTACAAACAGTTATTTAGGTGTGTTGTATACAGCTGCAGCATGATTTCCTCACTTTCACTCAACTCCCATTGTGCACATATGAACGGTGCACTTGCCGTGCTAATTACTTGCTGTTTCTGCAGACCAATATTTGGTGTTCCATGTTGTAAGATTCTTCCCCCCCTCCCCCACTTAGCAGAGCAGAATGCAACTTCCATAAGATGGAAGCATCGTAAATGATGAAGACTTGGATAGGGAGAGAGGCGTCTCACTGAAGGTTGACCTAAGAAGGGCTAAGGGGGACATAATGCAATGTCAAATGAAGAGGTTGAAACAAGGCCAAGGACGGGATGGGAAAGTGCTTTGACAGAAGCAATTATTTAATTAGTTGCAGCCTTAGAAATGAAAATGTTGTAAGGCTCCTCACTCACACGATACTTGAAGTCAGTGGGAAGAGGACTGAGTGCGTTGATTCATTACCTTAAAAGCTGATCCTGAAGGAGGAGGAGGATTGTCTATCACAACTGAGCATTTTCAGCATTGTTGGAGGTAATTAATCCAGAACTGGAGGTGGCAGACATACACCAGAAACACTTGAGCTTGCACCCTGTGAGTAGCTGGGCGCAGGAGTGAAGCGACTTTGTATAAAAGAATATCAAATGCAAGACCTCCTGAGATGCTGGGTGATTCGTGATGATGGTCTGGAGGATGATTGGCTGGACATGAGCTGGAGGATGATTGGCTGGACATGTGTACTGGACCGTGTGCCAACAAGGAAAGAAGTGAGAACTTGAGCCACCCATTTTTGTACAGTACTTACAGCTCTTGAACTCTCCTTTTCTCTCTCTTCCACCACAGTCCATTATCTGTAGCAGTCAAGCAGAACAGAGTGTGTGTGTGTGTGTGTGTGTGAGAGAGAGAGTGTGTGTGTGCGTGTGTGTGTGTGAGCGTGCGTGTGTTTGTGTGTATGTGAGTGTGTGTGGGCGGAGAGCGAAAAAAATAAATAACATCTTCAGAAAATGGAATTACTTGGAAAAAAATGTATCCCATTAACATCAACATCTCAGAACTGCCTTTTGTTGCTAAATGTTTGTATTATTGAGGTTGTAACATAATCCACTTGAATATATGTAGGGGCTTTGTCAGGTTTGTTGTGTGATCATATATCTTATTAATGAAGTTTAACAGGATGCCAGAACATCTGAGCTTTGTTTTATTATTAAAATACAACAGAAATGTTATTACAGTACTCATAGGATTATAAGTCGTATTGCATCTATCTCCATAAACATTAATCCTTCATTTTAATAAACTATGTTAAACATATCAACTACTGATATATGCATATGCTCACTCTGATATGTCACTGTATCTTGCTCATTATTTTTAAAGTATAGTTCTGCCATCTGAAACCTCTTCCTTTCCTCTTCTCTCTTGCACCCATCTCCTACTCATTGTTTTCCCGGGTTTACTCCTCTATGGGGATCTTGGGGATATGTTTTTTTTACAAAGAAAGTGGTTGGTATCTGGAAACCCCTTTCAGTGGAGGTGGTGGAATCAGATACAATTACTATTTACTGTATAAGAGGCATTGAAATAGGGAAGTCATTGAGGGATATGGTCCTCATGCAGGCAAATGAAATTAGTGTAGGTGGATCAAAAGGTGAGCATGAAGATGATGGGCCGAAGAGCCTGCTCCTGTGTTGTGCAACCCTGTGACTCTGGTTCTATGACTGGCGAGGTTATCCTCTGGAATTTAGAAACAAGGTCTTGCATCATCAAATCTGTTGGGAACCATGATAATTGAAGGGTGAGGTCGCCAGGGGTTGATTAGTCTTTTCCTGTTCCTATGCCATGTGTGTAATGCAGCATGGAAAGAGACTCCTCAGCCCAATTTACCCATGCCAACCAGAGCATTCGCCCTCCTAATCCTGGCTACTTACCTTCAGCCCGTAACTTCACAAACCCCTCCCCTCCGTGTACCTATCTGAATGACTGAATTGAGTGTCCAACCTCACACGTAGCAAAGTTGAAATCCGTTTGCTATCCCTCAATTCCTAACTGATCAACATCTCTTTGTAATTCATTGTAGCCTTATTCACTATCAGCAGGACCCCTAATTTAGTATCTTCAGCAAACCTGCTGATTGTGCCAGCCCCAAGATTGTGCAGGGCTTTACTGAAAGTGAACACCTGTTGGAGTATCAGAGTTTTACTTAAAAGAGTCTTGTTGTGATTCTGTGGGAAGTTCAGACTCTTACCACACCCATTCCCCACTATTTTCACAAAACACCACCCTATCCCATCTCCTCCACACAATCATGGCATACCCAGGAGATGAAAAAAGAACCAAAAAAACAGGTATGAGCCAATAAGGAAAAAAGAGTGATCCTCAAAGAATTCTTTCAGATGACAAAGTGGTAGTATATAGACCACATATTCATGATAAATGTCCAGTTGGTATGTCTAGTTAAGCTACAGAATTTTCTCTCTCTCTCTCTCTCTCTCTCTCTCTCTCTCTCTCTCTCTCACTCTCTCTCTCTCTCTCTCCCCCCCCCTCTCTCTCTCTCTCTTCCCCCCTCTCTTTCCTCCTCTCTCTCCCCCTCTCTCTCCCCCTCTCTCTCCTCCTCTCTCTCCCCCCTCTCTCCCCCCTCTCTCCCCCCTCTCTCCCCCCTCTCTCTCTCCCCCTCTCTCTCTCCCTCCCTCTCTCTCTCTCCCCCTCCCCCTTTTCCCTCTCCCTCTCCCTCTGCTCTAGTACCTCCTTGTGTTGCTTGCTGTCGAATGCTGTTTGACAATGAATCTATCCACACCTTGTGTCATCTTGCCATGTTAATTCAACTTTGTTGATTCAGGTTGTAGTAGGGTGGGGAGGGGTGGTGCCAGAGGTAAGCTTTATATCCAGAGATTGATGCATGAATGGAGCATGCCTCCAGGGGTGGAGGGGTGGTGTTGGAGACAGATACATTAGGGACATTTAGGAGACCCTCAGATAGGCACTTGGATGATAGAAACATGGAGTGCTATGCGGGAGGGAAGATTTAGATTGATCTTAGAGTAGGTTAAAAGGTTGGCATAACATTGTGGGCCGAAGGGCCTACACTGTGCTGTACTGTTCTAGGTTTTATGTTCTTGAGGTGGAAATCCTAAAACTTCAGAATTCCCAAGTAACCACCAGGAAATCCAAAGTACTGAGAGCACAGATGTTTTCGGTTCCTTGTTACCTGTTGGCAGATCACTTGCTTTGAACTGGTCCATAATTCAGCTGTTCAGCCCATCATATCTGTGCAAACATTGAGGACCTTTTCCTGCAACCTTGCAGTTTTTCTAAATGTAAATTTATAGTTTCCTCCTGAAAATCACAATGGCAATGCATCCACCACACCCATAGGTAGTCCATTCTAGATTCTAACTACATCATTACATAAAAAAGTTTCTCATAGTTTATAGAGGGAGTCAAGTCAGGGTTTGGTAAGGAGTAGACCATAAGACATAGCAGCAGAATTAGGCCTTCAGCCAATTGAGTCTGCTCAGCCATTCCATCATGGCTGACTTATCATCACTCTCAACCCAATTCTCCTGCCTTCTCTCGGTAACCTTTGATGTCCTTATTAATCAAGAACTTATCAACCCCTGCTTTAAGTAAACCAAGTGACTTGGCCTCCACAGCCACCTGCGGCAATAACTTCCATTGATTCACTGCTCTCTGGAGCAATTCTTCCTAATCTCTGTTCTAAAGGGATGTCCTTGTATTTTGAGGCTGTGCCCTCTGGTTCTAGACTCCCCCACTATCAGAAACGTCCTTTCCATGTCCACTGTCATCTAAGCCTTTCAATACCTGATAGGTTTCAATGTGATCCGCCCCCCCCCCCCCCATCATTCTTCTAAGCTCCACCAAGTACAGGCCCTGAGTTCACTAAATATCTTCTACACAACTTGTCTGGAATGGGAAAAATCATGCTGAATTCTGACTTCTGATTGTTATTGGCAGATCTAATTTGGACTAGTGTGGAAGGTATGCAAGGTTGGATAATTGGGCATTGCTTTGATGTGACGCATTTGAGAACATAGCTGTAATTTACAAATAATGGCTACTGGACCAGAGGTACTGTACTCATGAAAGAAAGGAACTGTAACCAGAGTGAATGAGGACATTGTACTGAAGTCACACTTTGGAAAAAGAGAAACATATTTAAAGCACCTTTTGCAATCTCAGCATATCCCAATATTGAATAGGCAATAATCCGGTGGACGGAGTATTTTGTTGGGAAACAAGGATTCTGCCTTTGGAAGAAGAGAATAACAATGTTTGTTTCAGATAAGAAGAGTGAGTCTGAGGCATAGGGAGAGGTTGTGCAGCCTGCGACTTCATTCATTGGAGTGCAGAGACTAAGGGGTGAATTAAATCACGAGTGGCATGGTTAATGTGGTGAACTACATATACCTGTCTCCCCCCCGCTGACTGCTCCTGTGGCTCCTCCCACACACCCCTGTATAAAGGCGATTGGAGGCACTGCTCCCCCCCTCAGTCTCCAAGATGTTGTGTGGTGGTCTCTTGCTGCTGACGGTGCTTCCTTCCAGCTAATAAAAGCCTATCTCGACTCACGTCTCCGACAGTTATTGATGGTGCATCAGTTAGGATGAATGTACAAGGTCTCTTTTTCCCAGGGATTGGGAACCACATTTGGATAAGTGCATGGATAGAAAAGATTAGATGGAATATGGGCCAAACGCAGGCAAATAGTGACAGCTGAGATGAGGTCCTTGTTCAGCATGGGACAGTTGGGCAGGAGGGCTTCCCTTTATTTTATATTACAGATTTCTAGTTCTTCACTCCTCCATCATAGGAAAAAGCTGCCCACTATCCACTCTGACCAGACCACTCATTGTTTTTATTACTTCTATTTGGCTTCTCCCTCAGCCTTTCCTTTGAGCAAATCAGCTCCGAGACTCTCTAACCTATCTTGGCAGTCGTCGCCTGTTATCCTAAGCACCATTCCAAAAAAATAATCTGTGGACCCGCTCTAATGATTCCATATCCTTCCAATAACCTAGCAAACAGAATTGAACACAAATTCTAATTGAGACCAAGCTGCTTGGGGATTTAAAATAAGCAAAGCTGCCAAATGAAAGAAAAGGTTATGCTATTTAAACATAGATTTGATAAAAAAAAATTAGATTTTGTGTCTGTTGATTGTTGCAATGCATTCTTTTAGCCAGCTTGCTTGTCATATGTGCATTGATTTTACAACTGGACTTGAGTATCCCACAATCAGGACCCATCACTATAGCCAGGAGGTATTGAGAAGAATTAATTCATAGTAAACAATTGTCCCCTAATTATGTTATTGACCACTAGACATCACATTGATGTTTTTCTGTCTTGCTAAGAAGCCATGACACGCCATCAGGCTGGTGTGTACTGGTTTAAAACTAATAGACTTACTGAAAGCAAGAATACAGTGAAATACAGGGAGTACTAACCTGGAGAAAAATAAGATAGCATCAATTCTTGAGGTTAGATCATTCCTTTAAAAGGTTTCCATGCACAGCGCAGAATGTAATGTAATGTTTGATTAATGCACTCTGTATCGTTGAAATGTGATTGCATATGCGCATGAGGTAAATTTCCAGTCCACAGATTACAACTGCTTTCCTGGGATCATCATACAATTATCATGGGACACAGTAGACCATTTGCCAGTTGAGTCTGTGCTAGATTCTGATAGGGTGATTGCACCAGTTCCATTTCCTTATTCCTTTCCCACAACCCCACAAATTATTATCCCGTTATGTTGTTGACCAATTCCGTTATGAATGTCCTGATTGATCCTGTTTCCATCACCCCTACTGCCACTGGTACCCACATCAGAACTACTGTTTATGTTACATCTTTTGCCAAAAATTTTAAAGTTGTACCCTTTGTTCCTTGAACCATCCATTAATAGGAACAGCTTTTCCATAATTTTTCCCATCTTTTCCATCATTTTTCCCATCTTGTCATCTCGTCATTATTCTTTCAACCTTCTTTTCTCCAAGGAGAATATCCCAACTTTTCCATTTTAACCATATAGCTCAGTGTTTCCCAACTTGTTTAAGCCCAATGCCCCCCTAAATCACTTCCGTACTTGCCAACACCCCTCTTAAATACAGTATACTTTCCAGCTCCCCCATAGTGTAAAAACATGGCTACCATATGCTAATATGAGAAAAATGATTCTGATTTAAATTTTTATTTGTCTTTAAACCTAGTTTACACAGTACCCATGTGCTGTACAGCAGCTTCAATATCAATGTGATCCTTGAGCTTAATGGTTTTAAGCAAGTTGAAATATTTGGCTCAAGATGTGACAGTAAATGCCTTAAATCCCCATGCATAACTATGTCCAAGTGGTTTCTGTTTTTTGTTGGTATGAAAGACTGCACAGAAACCTCTTTCAACAAGGTAAGAGGATGGAAATGCAATGAAGAGCAGTTTGCTCTTATCCAAAGACCAGTAAACTTCATATGACAGTGTGGCCACATACCACAAAAGTTGACATTTTTGAAAAGCATTTTTGCTTCTTTATCATTCTGACTTTTGATAATTTCTTCTTTCAAGTTTATTTCCTGTTTTTTTCACCTTGCAAAGAAATGGGTTCTTTACCCCGTCTGGAAATTTCAGATCATTCAAATCCTTGAATCAGTTCTGAAAATCCTTCTTCAGTGACTGCAGGTGTAAGTAGTACTCTTGCAAATCACTGTCTGTGAAAAAGAGAGTGTCATACTTTCCATGCAGGGAAACTGTGGTAACAGTCTTCCCTCAACGTTTTGCTTATATATTTCCAATTTTCCGATAAAAGTAGACATTACACTTTTTGCATGGATTAAATTGAAATTCTCACCCTGTAGCTTCATATTTAGAATGTTCATTTTGACATACAGATTGGCTAGGTATGCCACATCTCCACGTAGAATTTCAATCTTGTTTCCCAAGCTCTTGTTGAATTTGAACAAAAATTCAACTACAGTGTCAAAAAGATCAAAGAAATGTTTTAATCAGCAATCTTTTGACAGACAATGCACTTCAGTGTGAAGAAGCAAGCATTCAACTCTTCATTGTTATTTTGCATAACTGGTGAAATATTTTGCTATTTAATGGATGAGCGTTAATTTTGTTGATAGCAGATATTACAAGAATCAGGCTTGAAAAAAGTCACTGGCTGAGGTTTATGGCTGCGAGATATTGATGATGAATTACACAATGGATTGCAAACAGTCTTAGAATTTCTGTTTTTCATAAATGCCGCTAAACCAGCATGGTGACCTGTCATACATGGTGCTTCATCTGTTGCAAAAGAAACAATGTTCCTGTTGGAATACTTTTATATCAATATACATTTTGAGCTCATTATAGATTGATTCTCCATTGATACTTGTTTTTAACTTCTTACAAAAGGGAATTTCTTCATAAACTTTTCCATTTTTGAAAAACCATACATATCAGCAATGTTTTGTTGTCTCAAACAGTTGACTCATCCAGTTGTAAACCAAATTCTGCTTTTTGTAATTCTGTGCATAGTTGATATTCAATGTCTTCACTCCTTTTGTCAGTACGATGAGCTACAGAGTTATTACTCAGAGGAATTGATTTTAAAATACAGGTATCCATTTTGAGAACAATGGTGAGCACTTCTGACACAGCAGGCATTATTAATCTTTCACCAATTGTATGAGATTTTCCACACTTTGCTATCATTTTGGAAATGTTATAAGAAGCAATGAGACCACTATCAAGGTCATTTTTAGCTTTCTTGACAAATGACTCAAGTGTGCAATGCTTTTCAAATGCTTCTTTCTTCTTCTGGAACTGAGTAATACCATAAGAATCCTTTTCAGGGTGTCTTTTATGGGAGTGCTCCTGCAATCTTGATGGTTTCATGGCTTCATTAGACAGTACAGTATTAAAATAAGATGCATGGGGCGCCATTGATCTGACAGAAATGGAATAAAACCATACTCCAGGTATGTAATATTGCATTGACGTACATTCTGTTTCTTAGCAAGATTAAAATTCAAGGCTTCACTGCCTTCAGACTCAGAGATTGCGCGTATGTATTTATCCATCATTAACGAGGCTAAATTAAAATAAAAAGTTAACACAAACTGGGAATGCCTATCGGGTGTTGATGAATACTGAGAGTTGACATGAATGGAACGATAGTAATGGCACACAAAGGAATGGCAAGGCGACGAAGAAGATAGATAAAATTAAAATTACATTGACAAAAGGTCAGACTGGAGTCTGAATATTACTCGGGATAGACCTGGTGCTCGGCAAGCTGCCCTTTATACTATTCCATTTAGTGCGATTGACCAATCACGTAAGGTCTCAAAATCCTCAAAGATGGTTCTACACCACACATATGAAGCCAAGGTAACTTTGAACACCTCAAGAGGAATCCTCAGGGTCAGCAGGTTCACTGATTGTCTCTATTTCACTGTTTGGTTCCAGCCAGCGCCGTATCGTTGCGTGACTTGTTTTCCGTGGGTCAGTAGAGAAAACTGAGATGGTGTATTTGACTTACCAACTGATAAATTGCATGAAGTCATTCCATGAGGCAAGTCTTGTGGAACAGTTGAGCACCCTTGATGCTAATTTATGCATCCCCAATGATGTCTATTTGGTTGCTAAGGTCAGATGGGATTACCAAGTTTCAGACACGTTGTGACGATGAGAGCTCATTGCCTGCAGAGCAATGGGTCTTCCTGTATTCCAGTGCCTCATCCTTTTTTTTTGTAAGTGCTGGCTCTACTAACGTTCAGTCAGGTACCATGCCTCAAGTTAGGGTGCTGTTTACTGTCCCTCCTCCCTAAGAATCTTGAACGCTCCCCAATGACTTCTATTTCCCCTATCATGTAACTCACCCATTGGGAGTCACTGTTATAGCCAACCTCTCAACATTTTCGGTCATTTCATGGCCTTTTGAACATGTGGTGGCCAGAATTGGGAATATATCAATGCAACACTCTGGCTGCAGTCTAATCAGTGTAAGAGAGTTGAGAAAATTATCCATACATATGTAAATAATGCAAAGACGTCTAGTCTGAATTCATTTAATCACTCTTGATGTCTAAATGGATTTCTGCAGTGAAGAGCAAATGATGCAGTTGTTTGCATTGGTTCTTTGGAGCATCTCTCAGGGTCATCTCCCTTACCAGACAAAGCTTGACTGGAGTCAGTTATGGGTACGTGATCAAAGGTTTGGTCATGGTGATCATTTTCAATGAGGTTTCCTTTAGTGCATTTACATCAGTACCTGTTCGTTTGGAGGTATTGATGGCAAAGTCAACATTTATTGCCCATGATATGACAATGAACCACTGGTCACCATCAGAACAGGTGACCTACTCTCCTCACTTTATACTTACGACGGTGTGGTTAAATACAGCTGCAATGCTGTATTTTAAGTGTCCTGAGGACACCGTTATTGTTGGCCAAATTAGAGGTGGTGATGAATCAGCACATAGGAGGGAGACTGAAAATCTGGTTGATTGGTGCCACACAACAACCTCTCACGATGTCAGCAAAGGCCAAGAGTTGATTGTTGACTACAGGAGGAAGAAGCTGGAGCTCCTTGAGCCGGTACTTATAAGGGGATTAGAGGTGGAGAGGGTCAGTAACTTTTAATTTCTTTGGTGTCAACATATTAGAGGATCTCCTGGGATCAGAACTTAAGTATCTGGTGCATGGGGCGAATGAGGAGAACCCAAGTGCAGGACACCAGCACATCGACTGAGTTGGGGATGCTGGTGTAGACATGAACATAGAACAGCAAACCGGAGGAATCTTGACAAGGAGACGGGGTTTACAGGGACTATCTTGAAACTAGAGCTGAACTTAGAACTAATGGTTCTAATCAGACAAGGGAATGAAGTATCACACAAGAATAGACCAACAAACTGGCAACCTGTGATAGTGACGCCATCGTACTTATTTCACAGTCTCTGATGAAAACCAGGTGTACTGTAATTAAGTAAACTAGAAGCAATTGGAAATCTAATGACTGAAATTAGGGCATAATCAGGGAGAAAGGAATGTTAAAGGGGAGCAGCCAATTGGAACCATGACAGTGTCACCACATTCCCTCTACTTTCTTAGACATTTGTGTAGACTCAACATCTCACCAAAAAGTGGAGAGTATCCTAACTTGCATCACAGCCTGGTATGGAAACACCAATGTGCAGGAACAGAAAAGGCTTCAGAAAGTGGTGGATACAACCCAGACCATCACAGGGAAAGTCCTCCCCACCATTAAGTACATTCACAGGGAGCACAGCCACAGGAAAGCAGCATCCATCAATGAAGGTCCTCACCATCTAGGCCATGCCCTCTTCTCACTACTACCATGGAGCAGGAGGCGTAGAAACTTCAGGTCCCAGACCACCAGGTTCAGGAATGGTTATCACTCTGCGAACATCAGGTTCCTGAACTAGTGTGGCTAACTTCATTCACCACTACTCAGGACTGACTCCAAACCTACAGATTCACTTTCAAGTACTCTTTACAACCGATGTTCATGGTAATATTTTTATTTTTACATTTTATCTTCTTTTGCACATTGATTGTCAGTCTTTATCTGTTTATGTATAGTTTGTCGTGAAATTCTATTGTATTTCTGTTTTCCTGTAACTGCCTACAAGAAAATGAATCTCATGGTGGTAGTATATTCAAACAGTCAGGTGTATGTACTGTAGGTAACAGTTGGCAGGATGCAGAGTTCTCTGTATTATAAAGCATCACTACTCTTCATCCTAATGAGTGCAAAATTCATTGAGCATTTTCATCCAAGTTCATGAGCACAGCAAAGTCACTTAGGAAAAAATTGTGAACTATGAAATGGTTGTATGTTTATCAACAACTATACCCTTTGCCAGCCACGTTTATTTCCAATTTGCTACATTGAGTTTTCCTACTCTTTGTAATTTAATTATAAAGTAACTAAAGACAATGTGTGGTCTTCTTAAGACGGAAGAGTTAATTGTAGAATACTGCCCAGCACATGTTCTAAGATGTTTTGCTGTTCCATTTTGGGTTAATATTACTGGTCTGCATCCTTTATCATTATTTGATCAGTTAGGAATTAGGAATAGAGGTTTATACTGGAAAATTGTATTTGCTGAAACAGAGAAAGGAAATTTTATAAGTGAAGGATTTCTGCAGCTGAATGCTGAGATATTGGTTTCAAACCACGAAACTCCATGTAATCAGAATTTCCTATCTGATTAACTGTCATTCAATGGATATCAATAAATTCTCACTCTTTGATCTAGAAAATATTTTTTAAAACTTATTTTATTGCTAATATTATAAGAATCACCATTCCTAACCCTCATACTATGCCATTACACTTCTTCCCTTTTATCTATATCTCTGAAGTCTTGAGGAACAACATTTCATATTCCACCTGGTTAGAAATAACCAAGTACAGTAGAGTGAATACTAAAGTTTCCAACTTCAAGTAAACCTTTACCCCCCTGTATTCCTCTCTGTCTCCTTCCTCCCACTCTCTTTTTAGAAACATCTTTCTCACCCACAGTGCTCCCCCACCTCATCCTCATTTGTCCTCCCACTACCACAAAAACGTTCCAGCACCTAGCGCCCACACACCTTTCTCCTTGTGTATCTGGTACCAGTTCCCACCAACCCCGTTTATCTGGTTCTACTTGTCACTTTCCTTACATATCAGAGTCCTGCATTAAAGCCCCCTGTATCTCTGCTTACCACCCTCCAGCCCTTGTATCCATTTTTACTCTCCTCTCTCCCCACATCTCCTTCTGCTTGACATCCCGCACTCAACTTAAGTCCCCATATTTCCTACTAGGCCTTGCTCAACACTCTCTGTTCTCTCAGTCTTGATGCAACGCCTCGACCCAAAGCATCAACCATTCCACTCTCTGCACATCTGCTGCCTGAGCCATTGAGCCTCTTCAACAGTTAGCTTCTTCTCTGCTGCAGATTCTAGCACCTTCAGGCTCCTGTGTCTCTTGAGTCTATGATTTGTTTTCTATCAAGGTGAGTGACAATTTGAATAATTGGATAAACTCTCCAAGAACAGTAAATCTCAGAGTCACAATGTCTGCAGTGTTCCTAATTGACTTTCCCACAAAGGAAACCAAATATCTGATATCTACTCCAATTAGAAATTAATTTTTGATTGGGCTTATCCACTGATGCAAATTAAACTTGATTGGACTCCCACCTTTCCATTTGCAGTAGTGTACTGCAGCATTCTCTACATAATATAGCACTTGAAGGCAACAGGGAACCAGATATCATAGCAATTCTGTGACCACATTCATACTGGAAACTGACTGTGAAGGATATTGTTCCATGGCAACTGTACCCTTTCCTAGTGATGATGCAGTAACGCTGCCAGTGACATTGTTTGTACAAACTTACCGATCCTTTGGCAATGTGGGTGTGGGGTTTTATAATGGGCACTTGAAGAGCAGTGAGAAACTTGTATTTCTATAGCATTCTTAATGACTTTGAACTATCCCAGATGGAATATTGCTAGTGTAACACCCTGGGAAAGGTTTCATTGCTACCGTAATGGTCGTTCTGCAGAAGCAGTGCTTGTGTTATGGTTAGAGGTAACGAGTGCTTTGGAACGTGAGCTGGGTCCTTTGTTCAGTGGGAGATGAAGAGGGAAGACGCTGAAGGAAAGGACTCGGTGGGGTGATCGTAATTCGATGGAGCCAGGAGGCAAGATCGACTGAGGATCTGTGAATTGAGCTCCAAATGGGGCACGTTTAATTATAATTTTCTTTTTGTCTTTTCTTTCTTTTCTAACCCTTTAGTTAAGATTCATAAATATAATTCCTTTAATTCTATGCAGTGTGCTGTCTGTTGTTTCTTGGCACTGGGTTGTGACAGGGTTGTAGGTTACCTAGCGTCCACACAAACCGGGGTTTGGGGTGAGAGAGCCGTCTCAATCTCACAGGTTTGGCGGGACCTGAATGGTTCTTCCCTAGACTTATGCAGCCAAGGAAGCCTGCGGGGTTTCACTAATGAAGGGTTGTGAAATGTGGGAAACATCATCATCATCAAGCTCCCACAAACAGCAGATAATTGGGTTAGCAAACTCAGCAGGTCGAGCAGCATCCATTGGAGGAAAGGAATTGAAAAGATAAAGATTAAAGATTAACATTTAATGTTATTTGTTACATATATATTCAGACATAACAGTGAAATGTGCCATTTATGTCGATGACCAGTGCACTCCAAGGATGTGTTGGGGGCAGCCTGCTAGTGGTGTCACGTTTCCAGCGCCAACATAGCATATGGCCACAATTTGCTAACCGTAGCCTATGTCTTTTGGAATGTGGGAGGAAACTGGAGCAGCCGGGGGAGATCCACACAGTTACGGGAGGAATGCACGCGCTCCTTACCGACAGCAGCCGGAATTGAACTCTGATCTTCTGATCTGGTACCGTGCCAAAACATGTTGTCACCGTTTTGGATTGAAACTATGCTTTCCAAACTTCCTGTGAGATGAGTTGCACTACTGAAGGTTTGGAAAGTGCATCAATGAGGGATGTATGACTGCAAATGGTGCTGAGGTATGTTATTGGGGTCCTATTGAATTTGAAGATGTCTTTTTGGCTGATTTCCTATGAGGCCGTGGACAGGTGGTGATGTATCACCGTGTGGGTTGCCAGGTTATTGGAGTCTGCTTGAAGGCCCCAGTGATGCAGTGGACACCAACAGGCCAAGCTTAGTTCAAAATACACAAGGGCAAAAATATAAATTCTCTTCATAAAAATATACCCAAGAAATACATATCAGTACATCGAATTCTTTCCATTCTCAGTCCAGTTTATACATTTGCAATGCCATCAAGTTAGTACTTGCTATGTTCATGTCACACTTTGGAGAATACGCCATCTATGTGTTTATGGGACTGTTACACAAGACCCAGCCCCTCTGTCAAGAGGTGGCCGGACTTTGGACTGCAGTCCTTCCCCACAGAGATGTTGCATTGGCTGCACCGAGCCTCAGCAGGTAATCCTGCATCCTGGAATGTGCCAGTTGGCAGTATTCATTCCTGGGCATTGTCCTACACCAGGGAACCAGCAAGCTTCAGGCAGATCACAGTGTGTCCCTCGCTCAGTTGATGGTCGTTATGCAAAGGCTGGCGTTTATCTCAGTATACATTCCTATGTGCGGCCCATAGAACAGGGAACAATATGCATCTGTTCGCATGAGCCTATACGAAGTTTGCAGATACTGATTCATCTGCAGAATGTCTGTAGACTGAGCAGATGAGAGTGTCATTGTTCATGTAAAGGGAGAATTTGATCTGAATGTCATAGAGTTCAGCTGAAATTGGTTGGAGATTCCCGAGGCAACCATCAAAACCATTTGGCAGAATGCCTCATCTCCAAAACTCACCGACAAGCACTGATACCTTTCTTGATTGGCAGTGACAGGAGCCCTGGGAATTTTCCAGCACTATCAGGATCTCTCTGCAATTACCTACTGCCCTCCAGACAGATGCAGCAAGGATAAGGCAATCATCCAACTCTTGGTGGACTATATGTTTGCAAAAAGGTCTAGGAAAGGATTCAAAGGTCCTTGTCCAAGTTTGTACTGAACAGTTGCATAGCAGAAGACTCTTTGATCTATGGTCTGTTCCCAGAAATGCATGCAGCGATGAATATCAAGAACTACTGGAAAATCATCAGCTAAATGAAAGGTGCACTTTGGTCTGCTTAAAACTTGTTGGACTTCCAGTGGAAAGAGATGCTGGTTGGCGAGTGCTAGTTCAGGTTGCAGGAGCATGTTGCTAAGGGACATACTGGAACTTGGTGCAGCCAATGCAAAGCCTTTGTTGGGAAAGGTTGAAATCTAAATTTGTGGCGTGACTGAAAACTGAATCCTGTGCAACAGTACCCCAGACACTTGAAGGATGCATTGCTTAAAGAGGCCACAGCTTTGGCATTAGAACTTTGCACATTAAAATGTAATAGCTTGGTGACATGTATTGACTTGACAGTGCTGTGGAAGTATAGACTGGATAGACTGTAAAGAAAGCCATGTACTGTTAAACCTTGTATTTTTGATATATTTTTATGAATAAAATTTATTTTTGAGAATAAAAAAATACTCTACACTGAGTATTTTTTTATTTTCAAAAAGAAATTTTATTTATAGATTGCTGACTCTGTTTATGCATAGGATATGGATGCTGCTGGCAATTCCAACATCTTTTCTCTATCCCTAATTGCTCCTGAGCCGATGAGTAAAGTTGGAGTTGAGCACAATGGTGGTCTGGAGTCAGATGTATGCCAGATTGTGTAAGGATGCCAGGCATACCCTCCCAGATGGTTTCTCGATGAATATGGTTACTGTGACAGTGATCAGCTTCACTTCCAGATATATTCGAATGCTGCCATGGTGGGATTCAAACTCATGTCCTGGATCAAGGATCCAGAACTCCAGCTGATATCCCTCCCACTAAATTGCAATGCTGGCAGTAGATAGTTCCTGAGAGCTTCAGCTTCAGAACTTTAAGGAGCCTGCACTGGTCTCGATTTGCTTAGGAAATCAGCTTTTATGTGTGGAATTTGAGTGAAAATTTGTAAAATAATTTCAAGAGATAGGGAAGGAGACTTTATCATACACTGCCTAGTGGTACAGTCGTGTAGTAACTGGACTACTAGCTAAAGGCATCAATCATTGACCTGTGATGCAAATTTGAATATCAGCATTCAAAAGTGTTAAACAAATCTGGATTTTCTTTTAAAGAAGGCTATTCTCAGTGTCAATGACCAACACATTACTGGATTTTTATTTTTACAAAAAGCTCATTAATGTTTTAAACAAAATGAATAAACAGTTAAATTTTTGGGGTGAGACCCTTCTTCAAGATGGAGAAAGAAGTGGGAAGATGCCAGAATAAAAAGGTGGAGGGAGGGGAAAGAGGATAGCTGGAAAGTGATAGGTGAAGCCAGGTGGGTGGGAAAGGTAAAGTGCAGGCGAAGCGGGAACCTGATGGGAGAGGAGCGTGGATCATAGGTCAAAGAGAAGGATGAGGAAACCCAGGGGAAAGTAATAGGTAGGTGAGAAGAGGTGAATGGTCAGAGTGGGGAGTAAAGGAAGGGGGGAGTTCTTCTCCAACTCTTGACCTTTCTCATCCACCTGGCCTCACCTATCACCTTCCAGCTAGCCTCCTTCCCCTCCCCCACCTTTTTATTCTGCCATCTTCCCCGTCCTCAGTACTGAAGAAGTGTCTCAGCTGATAGAACTGTAGATAGTGCCTAGATACATTTTTGTAGATACTGCCTGACAAGCTGAGTTCCTTCAGCATTTTGTGTGGTGTTGCTTTGGATTTCCAACCTCTGCAGACTTTCTCATGTTTATTATTAGTACCTTTGCCCATTTTCAGCTATATCTGACCCCAGGCTCAGCCAGGTAGGTGGTTGACTTTTAACTGTCTCAGATTCAGGAGAAATTAGGGATGGACAATAAATGCTGGCGTTGCCATCCATAGCCTGTGAATGAATAAATAAGGGAAAAGAGTAGTTCACGGCTTTCCAAAGGAAACAGGGTAGGCACTTAAGGGAAAGTAATATTCAGAGCTTCAGGAAATGAGAAGGAGAATGGAATAGGGTGAAACAAACTTGATAAACCAAATCCCATGTAGCTATGATCATATGATACCATGACAACTCTGAAAGCAACAGAACATTGCCTGGTACATTGGTCTCAAATTACTTCGGGTTACTTATTTCACAGAAAATTTTATCTGAAATTCAGGTGGAGCCAGGAAGTAGGATCTTGAGCTGGAAATTGATTCACATTTCTTTTGCTGTTAGGGCACTAATGTCTATATCATTCATTGTGAAACCTGTGTAAAGGAAAATGCCTATTGCAAGGTTCAAGAGCAATATAAGACAAAGGAACAGAATTGAACAGGTCTGCTGATGGCTATTTATTATCCTTCTCAAAGCCATTCTTCTACCTTTGCCCTGTAACCTTTGACACCCTGACTAACCAAGAACCTATCAACTTCTGATTAACATATACTTAATGGCTTGGCCTCCCAGCCTCCGTGGCAATGAATTCCACAGATTCACCACCCTCTGGCTAAAGAAATTCCTTCTCACCTTGGTTCAAAATGGACATCTCTCAGTTCAGAGGCTGTGCTCTGATCCTAGATTCACCCACTATAAGAAACATCCTCTCCACATCCACTCTGTGTAGGCCTTTCAATATTCAATAGGATTAAATGAGATTCCCCATCAATCTTCTAAACTCCAGCAAGTACAGACCTAAAGCCATCAAATGCTTCTTGTATGGTATTCCTTTCATCCTGGAATTGTTCTCATGAACTTCCTGTGTACCCTTTCTAATGCCAGCACATCCTTTCTTAGATAAGAGACCCAAAACTACTCACAATATTCCAAGTGTGCTCTGACCAATGCCTTAGTAAGCCTCACATCCTTGCTCTGACATTCTAGAAATGAATGCTAACATTACATTTGCTTTTCATATCACCAACTCAACTTGCAAGTTAATATTAAGCGAATCCTGCATAAGGACTCCCAAGTCCCCTTGCATCTCTGATTTTTGCATTTTCTCTCTGTTTAAAAAATAGTCTACACTTTTATTCCTTTTACCAAAGTGCATGACTATACACTTCCCTACACTATATTCCATCTGTAACTTCTTTGCCAATTCTCCTAATCTTGTCTAAATCCTTCTGCAGACTCCTTGCTTCCTCAACACTACAAACCTATGTTGGTATTGGCTGTAAACTTGGCCAAGAAGCCATCAATTCCATCATCCAAATCGTTGAATAGAAGCAGTCCCAATACCAACCCCTGTGGAACCCCACTTGTCAGTGGCAGCCAACCAACGTAGGACCCCTTTATTCCGACTCTTTATCTCCTGCCAGTCAGCCAATCTGCTACCCATACTAGTATCTTTCCTGTAATATCATGGGCTCTTATCTTGTTAAGCAGCATCACATATGGCTATTTGTCAAAGGGCTTCTGACAATCCATGTAAACAAAATCCACTGACTCTCCTTTGTCTATCCTGCCTGTTATTTCCTTAAAGAACTACAACTGGTTTGCCAGCCAAGATTTCCCCTTAAGGAAACCATGCTGACTTTGGCCTACTTTATTGTGTTCCTCCAAGTACCCCAATACCTTATCCTTTATAATAGACTCCACCATCTTCCCAAACACTGAAGTCAGGCTAACTAGCATATAATTACCTTTCTTCTGCCTCTCTCTGTACATTACTCATTAAGTTTGTCCTCCATTACTACCTCTCCAGTGTAATTTTCCAGCTGCCCAATATCCACGGCCACTTGTCTTTCATTCTTTATATATATGAAAAATCTTTTGGTATCCTCTTTATTTTTTTGGCTAGCTTATCTTTATATTTCATCTTTTCTTTGCTTATGCTTTTTTTAGTTGCCCTCTGTTAGTGTTTAAAATCTTCCCAAGCCTCTAAATTCCCATTGTTTTTTGCTATGTTTTATGCCCTCTCTTTTGCTTTAATGCTGTCTTTGACTTTCCTTGTCACCCGTGGTTGCCTCAAACTCCTTTTAGAATACTTCTTCATCTTTGGAATGTATCTATCCTGCACCTTCCAAATTTCCTACATAAATTCCAGCCATTACTGTTCTGCCGTCATCCGTGCTCGTGTTCCCTTCCGATCACTTTGGTCAGATGCTCTCTCATGCCTCTGTAATTCCCTCTACTCCACTGTAATGATCCTAATGATCCAGAAATCTGAAACCCTGCTCTCTGCACCACTTCCTCAGCCACTCATCCATCCGTATCATCATCCTATTCCTGCGTTGACTGTGAGTAATCCAGAGATCACAACCTTGGAGGTCCTGTTGTTCAGCCTTTTCTGTAACTTCCTGAACTCATTGCACAGGACGTCTTCCCCCTTTCTTCATATGTCACTGGGGCCAATGTTCACCACAATCTCTGGCTGCTCACCCTCCCTCTTTAGAATCTTCTGCAGCTGCCCTGAGACATCCTGGACCCTAGCACCTGGGGGGGCCACGCACCACCCTAGCTTCTCTTTTATGGCCACAGAATCTCTTGTCCGTCCCCCTAACCATTGAGTCTCCTTTCACTATCGCTCTGCCTGACTTTACCCTTCCCTGCAGAGCCTCAGGGCCAGCCACAGTACCACTGGCTTGGCTGCTGCTGCTGTGCCCTGATAGGTCATTCCCACCCCCCCAGCAGTATCTAAAGGGGTATACTTGTCGCTGAGGGGAATGGCCACAGGGGAACCCTACACCGACTGCTTACTCCCCTTACTGCTCATGGAAGCTACAACCACTATCTGAAGCCTGCACTCTGGGTGCGACCACCTCAGAAAGAGGCTCATTGGTCCAGGTTGTTATGTTGAAGTTGTATAAAATATTGGTGAGGCCTAATATGGAGTAGTGTGTGTAGTTTTGGTCATCTACCTACAGGAAAGATGTGAATAAGATTGAAAGCATATAGAGAAAATTTACAAGGATGTTGCCGGGTCTGGAGGAAAAAATTGAATAGGCGAGGGCTTTATTCCTTGGAACACAGAAGATTGAGAGTAAATTTGATAGAGATATACAAAATCATAAGGGGTATAGATAGAGTAAATGCAAGCAGACTTTTTCCATTGAATTTGGGTGAGACTACAATCAGAGGTCATAGGTTAAGGGTGAAAGGTGAAACATTTAAGGTGGGGCTTGAAGGGAAACTTCACTCAAAAGGTCGTGAGAGTGTGGAATGAACTGCCATTACAAGTGGTGCATGCAAGCTTGATTTCAATGCTTAAGAGCAGTTTGGATAGGTACATGGATGGTAGGGGTATCGGCAGGCTATGGTCCCAGTGCAGACCGATGGGAGAAGGCAGTTTAAATGATTCGACACGGACTAGGTAGGCCCAAGGACCTGTTTCTGTGCTTCTATGAAGCTCTCAACCTCCTGGATGGTGTTGAGAGCATCCAGTTCCAGCTCCAGTTCCTTGGCCTTGCCAGTCAGGAGCTGAAGTTGGGTGTAGTTATCAGGGAGAAAGTTAGGTATCATGAAATCCCAAACCTCGAAGGAAGTGCATCTCTCTGCTTGAACTACCATCCTGCCTACACTTGATAGGCCTCTAACTTCTCAAACTTAAGTACTAGTCTGCGTCTGTTCTCATCCGAGCATGCTGAGCTAAAGCCTGACCACGATGATTGCCTGGACATTTTGGGAAGGCTACACTAAAGGCACAAAAAAACATTCGTTTGCTGCTGGTTCTTTTGACTTGAAAGAAGAGTAGATGAAGTCTCGTCTTCGTGACTTCCCCTCATGCACGTGTGAGCAACAGGCTGTGAGCAGTGGGCAGTGGCATAGATTATCAGAAGCTGCATGGAATAATCCCGAGTAGCAAACGATCTGCTAGATTTTTGGTAGGAAGGGAATTGTTGAAACTCAGCATCAGGACCCTACATCTCTGGAAGAATCCTGAAGCTAGGAAGTTGACGGTGACCATGGCATCCATGAGCAGAGCTGCCCAGGCATGTATGTGAGACTGCATTTGAGGTCGTAGGAGGTGAGAGATTTTAGTGAGGACAAAGAACTTGGGTTGAGTATTGGTATTTTAAGAAGCACAGCTTTAGGGTAAACAAGCCTTGAAACCCTTACTGTTTTGTGAATACATTCAAATCATTGATTGAAAATCTTACTGCAGACAATGTTGCACAAGCAGTGATAAAACTTGGGAGGAGATTTACATTACAAAAAAAATTGTAAAGGAGGAGAAAAGTCTGGCCAAGAAACGAGGAACTGAATTTCCCAACAGTTGCCAAGTCTGGCAGAAATATGTGTAAAATTACTATAGGTTAATTGAATTTTTGACTGCAAAATCCTTTTGGTGTTATTAGGAATAATTTTCAAACTCTTTGTAAATAATTCCATTTGGGTCCTTGATATAAGGTGCTTCAGAATGAATTAATTACTTTAATAATAGACCATCTTTATCTTTAATGGGTAGCCAACCTGAACGCAGTGTGGTCTTCTGTGGACTAAGGAGACTAAGGAGCAGGTGGTGGACCTGTGGAGGGCTAAGGCACCGGTGACCCCTGTTTCCATCCAAGGGGTCAGTGTGGACATGGTGGAGGATTACAAATACCTGGGGATACTAATTGACAATAAACTGGACTAATCAAAGAACACTGAGGCTGTCTACAAGAAGGGTCAGAGCCGTCTCTATTTCCTGAGGAGACTGAGGTCCTTTAACATCTGCCGGACGATGCTGAGGATGTTCTACGAGTCTGTGGTGACCGGTGCTCTCATGTTTGCTGTTGTGTGCTGGGGCAGTAGGCTGAGGGTAGCAGACACCAACAGAATCAACAAACTCATTCGTAAGGCCAGTGATGTTGTTGGTGTGGAACTGGACTCTCTGACGGTGGTGTCTGAAGAGAGGATGCTGTCCAAGTTGCATGCCATCTTGGACAATGACTCCCATCTACTCCATAATCTACTGGTTAGGCACAGGAGTACATTCAGCCAGAGACTCATTCCACTGAGATGTAACACTGAGCGTCATAGGAAGTCATTCCTGCCTGTGGCCATCAAACTTTACAACTCCTCCCTCGGAGTGTCAGACACCCTGAGCCAATAGGCTGGTCCTGGACTTATTTCCACTTGGCATGATTAACTTATTATTTAATTATTTATGGTTTTATATTGCTATATTTCTTCACTATTCTTGGTTGGTGCAGCTGTAACAAAACCCAATTTCCCTCGGGATCAATAAAGTATGTCTGTCTGTCTTTAAAAATTTTGAGCTACGTTCTGTAAAATGTTGGGTTGGGTTGGTAATTGGAGGAATGCTGTGCAGGGTCTTGAGGAGACCAGTCCCAGACTAGGACCTGACATTGCTGATTCTGGGCTTTTGTTTCTAAGTGTTAACCTGGGACAATTTCAGCGAGATGTCCAGGTTCCATGTCAATATATTCCCATTTAAATTGTGGGACTGAATTTAAATTGTTCTGTCTGACAGCATTGGTGGTGGACATGATACTGTGAACCCGGGATTAATTCTGTTCTAATGTTCATTCAAGAAATGACAGAAGAATTTGTCTTCATTTCCATGTGCTATCCTTAGTATCCAGCCAATTTAATAACATTAAGATTGGACTCCGGTAGCACAAATAAAAATAACTTGAAAGTCACATAGTAGTTTATTTGAATGCTTTTGAGAAACCTTGATTTAACCACACCCCTCACTACAGTATTTCATTTTAATTTTGTCATACATTTTGCTGTTCCATGGGAATATTGAAACATAGAAAAAGGAGGAAACAACTTAGCCTCACTAGATAAGAGGTAATCCATTCCCCTTATCACTATAACTTCTATTCACAATACAAGGTGAACCTGCATTATAGAGGAGCTACATTCAAAGTATGTGGTCCATATTGCAATTTCCCACACGTTTGTCAAGAAATACAAGTTGAAAAATGAGCTTTATTTATTTTTTCCATATAAATTTCATGAGCAAATTTTTATTCCATACCCTGCCCCAGATTTTTTTTTTTTGGCAGTGATTTGTGAATTCTGTAAGGGTGAATTTTCATTTCCCAAACTGCCATAATTCAGGGGTCGCCTGTAGTCTATCACTCTCTGATTTAAGATTAACAGCTGTTCCTGCATCAGCGGTTGTTTCTAGAAGAGATTGGTATCATTCCCTTTGTCTGGAAAGGCTCCTAACTCCAGTCCTGAAAAGATTTGTCTCTAATTTTCAGACGCTGTCCTTGTTTTTGATTTACCCAAAGGAATGAAGCTGCTCCTCTCTGTCCAGTCTGTCAGTTCTCCAATACGTCATGCTAAGATTTAATTGGAAATTCACCAGTAATGCTCTTGAATATTTCTTTGTCCCTCTGCAGCATTTGTATGCTCTTTGATGTTACTGATTGCTAGGTAAATAGCAAAGATAGAATCACCAACAAAGTATTCTTCATTGAAAGCAGTCAACTCATAAATATAACAGTAGTGGCTGGTGAAAGAGTGTGTCAAAAACCTTATTATATGGTTCACTCAGTTCTTAAAGGCATGGTAAGTACAATACTGCTTCCTGCTAAAAATTGTAATGAACTATAGTATCAACTACCGTATTTACATTGTTAAAGTTATGTCTTTAGGTATTTATTTACATAGCTTTACATTTAACCAAACAAAATTCATCCAGTTCTTACTCTTCTCAATGATTAAACTTGTTGCTTATTTAACACATCTACGGTATCCACTCCAGGTATAGACAACTCCAGTGGGTCACTTCCCGAATAGCGTTTGCTGATTCCATATCCTTTGATATAATTGTTACTTCAGCATCATTATCTTCATAATTATGCATAACAATAAGTTTTCTGTATTCTGAAAATCCAGAGCAACACAGGCAAAATGCTGGAAGAACTCAGCAGGTTGTGCAAGTTCTATGAAGAGGAATAGAGTTGATGTTTTGGGCCGAGACCCTTCATCAGGAATTGAAAGGAAGAGGGAGAAAGCTAGAATGAGCCAAAAATATATTGCATTATATATTTTCTAAACATCAACCATTGGCATCAAGAGCATACTGCAAAGAACAAAGCTAATCACATTTATCAGTTCTACACTAGCTACAATTATATATCGTGCTCCATACATTATTAGATATCATGAACTCCATCATGACAAACTTTGCTTGTTTCTAAAGACTTTCCATCTTTGTGTCTCTGTTTCCATATTGTCTTGCATCTTGATTTCCATTCAGACTCCCTGTAGGCAGCAGATCTCTCTTCTTTCCCTCTCTGGATTGTCTCCAAGGCTGACAATTCTGTCAGGACTATTTCCAGCCTCTCCTGATGCACCCTGGTGATGCTGCATTGAGCAGATATCAGTAAGCCCATGCATAATGAGACAGAGTTTTTGAACTGCAGTTGCAATGAAATCTTCTCATGCAACTCAATCAGGACACAGCGAATGTTTGTGGACTTGGAGCTCTTCTCTTCCTCAAGTTTCACAGCCGAATTGTCTGTGCCGGTCTCAGTTAGAGACACAAGAGATTCTGCAGATGCTGGAAATCTTCAGCAACCACTTAAAATGCTGGAGGAACTCAGCAGGTCAGGCAGCATCCGCAGAGTGGAATAAACAGTCAACGTTTTGAGCCAAGACCTTCCATCCAGCATTTTGTGTGTGCTGCGCAACTGAGGTTAGTTTGCCCAGCTCACCTCTCCTGAGCATTTACTTCCATATGGTTGTTCTGAAATTTCAGCAAAGTGGCTCTTTTATTCTGTCCAATATAAACTCTGAAGTACTTGCTATTGAGGACTGCAAATACTCCCATTGTTCTGAAAATGATGAATCACTGTCCAGTTGATGCTCTAGGTTCAGACTGCACCTAATGGATTGGCCTTCACTCTGGTAGAATTCTTTGGCCTGCTTATCACCTCTCATTGAAAACTTGACTCTCAACCATATGGTGCTCTTTGCAGATGGTTCTGTAATGGACACCATCTGGCCTGGTAGCTCTCTGCCATCTGCCTTGGTAGCTCTTCACCATCTGTCCTTGAACCTCACTGCCATCGTGATACTTACGTCACCTGCTGACCTGCAGTGAAGCAGTCATGTGCTCAGCCTTGCCAGCCAAAACTTAACAGTTCATCATTGCAAACCCCTGTTTTTTGAAACATGCTAGTAATATACTAGTTATGTCACTGAATGTTTATTCCTTGTGGTTAGTAATGCCACCTCACATTACAAACCTGCCTCTGGATATATCACATTCCCATTCACTACCATGCGATTTCATCACAGTTTGCCAGATCTGGGCACCTGAGTAATAAGGGAAGATTGAATAGGTTAGGACTGTATTCCTTAGGATGTAGAAGATTGAGAGGAGATTTGATAGAGGTATACAAAATAATGAGGGGTACGGATAGGTTAAGTGCAAGCAGGCTTTTTCCACTGATGTTGGGTGAGATTACAACCAGAGATTATGGCTTAAGGGTGAAAGATGGGAAGTTTAAGGGGAACATGAGGGGAAACTTCTTCAGTCAGAGGGTCGTGAGAGTGTGGAATGAGCTGCCTGCACAACTGGTCCATGAGAGCTCGATTTCAACATTTAAGAGAAGTTTGAATAGGTACATGTATTGTAGGGAAGTGGAGGGCAATGGTCCTGGAGTAGGTCATTGTGAATAGACAGTTTAAATGGTTTTCAGCATGGACTAGATGGGCCAAAGGGCCTGTTTTGTACTGTACTTCTCTAGGACTCTATGTATTTCAATCTTTATCTTCATCTCTTGCATCCATTGACCCTTGGATTTATTTCCTCTCTGGAAATTCTTGCGTTTAGCTACTCTCCTTTCACATTCCTCTTCAGGGAGATTCTCCTCAAATTCTAACTCCAGTGGTGCTGCTGGACCATTATCCATTCCTTGGTCACTACTCCTGGCCTTGTGGAGAAAGCTGCCTACATTCACTGCACCTTCTTGCTGAGTTAAGCTGCCTTTGACAGGCAGCGAGGCATCATCGTCATTGATCTCTCCATCACCGTGACTGCTTCACAGCAGCCACATCAAGTGACACTCGTCTGGTAGCATCTGTGAGTTTTATCCTCTCATGCCCATTTAAATAGGAATCTTTTTAGCTGGGGCGTCCCCACTCTGAAGCCTGAGAGCTTCACTGCCCAATGCTACGATTCTCTCAAACACATGACCTTTCCATTCAAGTGACTTAGTTCCACCTCTTCTCATTATCATTAGTGTGAAATCTTGCTCCATGACAATAAGGAGTAATTATACCTCTAGTGCCTATTGGCAACCCAACAGCATATTTCCTTAATCACTTATGCTGTTCCTCCTGAATAGGGGTCCAACATGGTTTTGCTCTGCTGTTTCCAGTACACATCCTGGTCTACAAGTAGATATTTTGAAGAGCCTTCTCCATATCGGTGGCTATTCATCAGGCTCCCTCAAATGTTAGGTCCAGAATGACAAGCAGGCTCACCTTATATGTCAACTTCTACATTGAGTGATCCAGCAGCAGACATAACAGGTCCTGTAACTGCATCTTTTTTTCCAGTGTCTTTAGCCGGGCCACGCGTGCTCTGCTTCTTGATAGCAGGTACCAGCTTCCGAATTAGAACACCCCCTAGCATCTTGTCCATAGCTTGTGGTTCTGAAGATGCACTGAAGTTTCATATACAGTTTGCCCTCAACCAGCAACCTAATGGCCAAACTCGTTTCACATATGCTCTGTACATTGTCCTCCTCTGGGACTTTTTGACAACACCCATCACACTCAGGAATATTTCCACTGTTTTCATGCATAGGACATTTTCCTCATGCTCACTGACATGCCTACTTCCCTCTCACCATGCAGTTGTCGCTACCTCAACCATCAGACTCATTTTGTACTGCTCTGCTACTCTCTCAGATAGAAACACCTCAGACTGGTTTCCAGTGTAGCATCTGTCGGCTCTTCCTTATTGCTGCTTACTAAGGGCAAATAACAGAGATAATGCTACCAGCAAATCCTCCTTAATTGAAGGCGGTGGATTCTCTCTAACAGCAGTGGCTGGTAAAACAATGTGTTGAAAGGTATACCACTCCATTCTTAAAGGTACACACACTATACCATCCAACTTCATTCATTTACTTTCATGCTTTTGGATTTAAGAGTTGAGAGCATGGCTCAGCTAATCTTTGTTCAGAATTGTTGGGTTTAAGCACTGCACTGGGAACTTCA
Organism: Hemitrygon akajei; assembly: GCF_048418815.1. Lineage (NCBI taxonomy): Eukaryota > Metazoa > Chordata > Chondrichthyes > Myliobatiformes > Dasyatidae > Hemitrygon > Hemitrygon akajei. Next base: position 22,640,007 of record NC_133139.1, on the reverse strand, counting down.
GCATCTACGTTTCTAGACTGACATCCTGCTGTGGCGTTGAGGGATTCCTACATTGTCATTCTTTAGCTGATAGAACAAAATGAGAGCGTGTCTATTGTTTAAGGAAGATGGTAAAGATCTCATGACACTATTAAAAGATCATAAGGGCTATTCTGATCAATATTTGTCCCTCAGGCAGGTTAATTGGTCATTCATCTCATTGATGTCTGTGAGCATAAAATGGCTGCGTCATTTGGCTGCATAACCACAGTAACACGTTGCCAAGTGACTTTGAGATATTTCTGAGAGCTGTGACTGAGGGCTGTACAAAAACTAAACCTTCCTTTCACAATTGAACCTTTGTTGTGACTGTGCGTGTGACCTATTCTCATCACTAATAAAATCAATTGTGGAACTCTTGCAAAATGGCTGTTTCCAGAACGAAGCAGGGCTTGGTTGGAAGAATAAGGGAAAATTAAAGCTGTAGCGAATATTTTTTAAATTCCTGAGAGGAAGGTGGTTGGGGGAAGTTCAGTGTTCCTTCCAGAATTCCTCTGTAAAGATAAATTACCGGATTAAATACAGCATGATACACAACAGGGCTGCAGTCACTACGTGAACATTCTGCTGAAATATTTTCAGTTGATTTTATTTTTGTTTGCATCCAGATATTCAAGAGCCTTTGGCATTCTGTGCTGTCAGGAGACAAGTCAGAGCCACATTGAAGCCTTTTGGCACGACTCTATAATTAGTCTTCTTTAGGTAAAACCTTATAAGTAGATTTGGCTTTGAGAATGCTAAATGCATCGTCAAACTTTTATATTACCTTCACTCCCACTCCTACTCTTTCTCATAGCTGGAGTGCTTTGCTTCTGCCATCTTAAGCTCCTTTCCGTGGATAGCTGAAGGCAAAGCATACAGAGATGGGAAAATGACAAACTGTTTTCTTCCCTGCCCAGGGCTGGTCGATACCTTGGAGATAAGGATGTTTGCTTTAACCAGCCAGACATTGTCACCTAATGCAGCAGATGCTGCTTTAAGCAGTCTGTTAGGGAATCAATTTTTGCCAAACATTTTTTTTTAATTGCAGTTTTTTGCTGGGATGGGTTTACAGCTGGCGTGAGGGAGGGAGAAAGGCAGGGAGAGTGAGATTTTTTCATAACAGTGAGAGATAGAAATCTGTGCGGGATTGTTTGGCTGATATAGATACAGTAACAATGGTTGTAAAGGTCCTTACCAGCATCTAAACCTCCAACTGATACACAGGCATTGCACACAAACGAGCATTTGAGAGACTGGGGCAATGGGCTGCTGGCTGCTGTGGGCTCTTCTACCTTGTGAGAATGTGGTTCATGCTGCCTTTCCACCTTGTGAACTGTTTGGGTTACTAACAAGCTTACAGGAATGGAACCCTGATGTCACCCAGGAAGGGCCTGCAGTTGCCTACCAATTTTGGCACCAATTAGATTCTATGTTGGGCAGAAATTACTATCAGCACTCAGTACTCAAGCACACAGTTCAGATTTCAGATCTATTTATCTATCATATGTAGATCAAAACATGTGTCATTAACAGTCAATATAACCTAAGGATGTGCTGGTGGCAGCTAGCAAATGTCACCACACAATATAGCATGCCTGCAATGTTCATCAAAACAACAGAAACAACAGCACAACAAAACAATAACAGCAAAACAAACCCCTTCTCAACCTCCATCCACTCCCACCCACACTCACAGACAGGCCTCCAGCCCCAGGACTGGCCACCTCTAGGCCTTGACCTTAGTCCCTGCCGTGGACTTACAGACTTAGGGCCTCTGACCTTCCAACAAGTCGACCCAGACGTTTTGATCTTTGAGTCTCGACTTCTGGAATCGCTGACTTTGTTCTTCATCCTTCGGGCTTTGACCTCTGGGTATCAACCCCAGACTCACCGATCATTGACTTTAACCTCTGGGCCATGACCTCCTGACTCACAAAGACCTTCAACCAAAAGGACTTGCGGACTGGGGGGTGGGGGGGGGGGGGGAGAGATGTGTCACTGTCCCACTAACCGCGATTCTTGTGAACTGTTCGCGGATCGCTGGTCTTCATCCTCAGCGCCTGCCAACTCGACCTTTGTCCTTGAGGATCACTGGCCTTTGACTGTAGAGCACACTGACCTCTGTCTCATGCCCTTGACTCCTTATTTACTTTACCCCCAGAAAAATCTATGGTTGCTTGGTGGGGATAGCCTTTCGGGGATTGGTCGGAATGGGAGCTCTCTGTTCCTCCTTTGGGCACTGAACAGTGTCTTTTTTTTCCAAGGAGGTGAATATTGCATCATTCTCACACAATATAAAATCCTGAGGCTGAGATAAATCCAGGCAGAGGAGGAAGCCATTTTGCCATCTATTGAGTTCTTGGCTCTCTGTATCTTAATGCTATTTACATGCTTTGGTTCTATGCCCGTTAATTCCTTTGGCTAGCAGAAATGTATTGATCTCCAATTTAAAGCGATTAATTGAGCTGGCATCTAACATTTCTTCAAGGGGATACAAGAAGATACAGATACTAGAATATAAAGCAACCAACAGACAGCTGGAGAATGTCAGTGGTCAGCGGGTATCTGATGAGGGAAAGGAATGGCCAATGTTTAGGTCAAGAGTAACACAGACACAAAATGCTGGTGGAACTCAGCAGGTCAGGCAGCATCTATGGAGAGGAATTAAGAGCCAGCATTTTGGGCAGAGACTCTTTAGCAGGACTGCCTTCCATCCAGTACGTGATTAACATGTTATGGGTGACATCAGTTATGCAACAATTAATTCACTCTGAGTTAGTTAGATTGTTTAGCTGTTCTAGTGGCTTGGGTAGATGTTAAAGAAGAAGATCAGGAAATTTTCTTTACCTATATATCTCCCTAACCAATGGAACCTAGTGGAAGTTAACTAGTCATTCATCTGCTTATGGGATCTTGCCATATGCAAAGTGACAGCCATGTTTGCTTATAGCACAGTTAATGCACTTCATTTTAAGTGTAGAAAATTAAGACATTTCTGATTGTTGGGACCAAGAGCTGTATAATAGTGTCCTTCAATATGGACTGCTAAAGGAGCACACTGTACATTGAGTGAGATACAGTGGAATTGATACTTGACTTCAGCCAAGGTGTTCCCTGGATATTTCAGAACGGCAGTTTTATTTTAGCCCAAAAGTTTGATTAAAAACTTATGAGGTTAATAAATTGTCTGTGATCTACAGGTACAAATGTAGATTAATAAAGAGAGGACATACAATTTATGCTCAAGCCTCTCTGGCTGTTTGTTTTTCACACTTAATCACTCTGCACGCCGTACATCTTATCTTACGTGTTATGACGCAGACAGGGGCCATTTGTGCCTTTGGCTTATAAAGCAGCATGCATGCTCTTTCAGATTTGCATCCTTTATGTAACATGTAATGCAAATCAGGAAGCAGTGCATGAATGTGGGATGCTGCTTACATAGCCTAACAAACAAAACGTTTCTGGTTGATATATTTTAGCTATCAAAATTCATAGACATGCTGGTAACATAAAGGCACAGATTCGGTGTAATCTTTGTATTGCTGATCTATCTGTCTATCTATCTATCTATATTCATCTATCTGCCTCTCTGGCACTATGTTGGTCAATTTATCTATCTGTCTCTCTATCCATCCAATGGCACATCCATCTCTGTCTCTTTATCAGTGCATCTATCTACTCTCTCTCAGCTTCTATTCTAGTTCAGTGTTTCAATATCCCTACAGCCCGACCAGAGGACGGAGAAGGAGAGAGTTTCTCATTATCTGAGTGACTTATTGCTTCTTTCCTGCTCGAACCCTCAACACCCCCCCTACCCCCACCCCCACCCCCAGTCCACTTCCCTAGGCTCCTTCTCGTGGAATGAAATGAAGAATGCCAGAAATGCTCAGCAGGTCAGGCAGATTCTAAGGAGAGAACAGAACTTATAAGTCAGGTTGCTGACAGACGCCACAGAAGGGAAGGTCTGTCACTGGTCAAGATCAGTGAATAACAAGTGGGGGCGGGCCAGGTTTGGAGAATGTGTTATTTAGAAGAAGACAAATAAATTCTGAAATAACATGCAAAGGTGAAACAAAACAAGGCAGAAATGGCTAATACCGGGGGCATAATTTTAACATGATTGAAAGAAAGTATGGGTGGGGGCATAGGACTTTGATAGAGCCATAGAGTCATATGGCAGGATTCAATAAAGATTACAAAAAAAGCAAGTCCCTTTTTCCCAATGTAAGCTCATATCCCTCAAAACCTTTCCTATCCAAGTACCTTTTAAAGGTTATTAATGAGATCACTGCCTCAGCTACTTGCTCTGGCAGCTCATACTGACCATCCTCTAGGTGTAAATGTTGCCCCTTGAGCTCCTTTTAAATCTTTTCCCTCTCACCTTAAATCTATGCCCTCTATCTTTTGATTCCCCAACCCTGGGAGAAAAGACTGGGTGTCTTTCATGAAGTTATACCCCTCCATACAACTCCTCCCTCGGAGTGTCAGACACCCTGAGCCAATAGGCTGGTCCTGGACTTATTTCCACTTGGCATAATTAACTTATTATTATTTAATTATTTATGGTTTAATATTGCTATATTTCTACACCATTCTTGGTTGGTGCGACTGTAACGAAACCCAGTTTCCCTCGGGATCAATAAAGTATGTCTGTCATAAAATTCTCATTCTCCTATGCTCTGGTGAAGAAAATCCCAGTCTGCTCAACCATTCTCCTTTGTCTCTCAAGCCCCAGTAATGTTCTCATAAGTCTCCTTCGCACTCATTCCAGCTTAATGGCATCCTTCCTATAGTGGATAATCAAAACTAAACACATTATTCCAAACGCAGCCTCACCAAAGTCTTGTATTAACTGCAACGTAACATCCCCATTTCTATACTCAGTGCGTTGACTTATGCAGGCCAGTGTACCAAAAGCCTTCTTCACCACCCTGTCTATCTGCAGCAACACTTTGAGAGAACCATAATCTTGTATACCTAGGTCCTTCTATTAGAGAGGAAAAAATAGCCTCCATTGATAGGATATTGCAGGTTGGAGTTAATTTGCAGGAAAATTGATGGAAGTCCTAGGAGAGTGTTTATTTAAAAAAACATTTTAAAAAGATGAAGTTGTGCAATCTGAATACCTTTAAAAGAAAAATAAATAAGTCTATGAAGGAGAAAAGTTGGAGGGGAGACAGAATTATGAAGAAGAGAAATGGGACTAATTGAATGCTTCGTTCAAAGAGCTGGCACAGATGTAAGGACCCAAATAGCCACCTCCTGCGCTGTTAGTTTCTACCTCTCATGTCATTACTCAAGTTATAGACTGGGCGTGGTATTTGGAGCTGGAGTATTCCTTTAGGTTTACTGCTTAGGCAATTTCTTTATAGGTCTATGGCTGCTTGTAAATTATTGAGATCAAGCTAAAACTGTGTACACACCATGCAAATTTCAGACTGCAGGTTAGTAAAATCTGGAATTAATTGTCTGGTTTCATCCAATTTAAAATAAAGTCGTGACTGCAATATAGTGGATTATGGCAGGTTTTATTAATTTTAAGAACATGATACAATAGACGTAAAGTGTGGTTTAAGATATGGTGCACAGTTTACATATTATTTGTGCAGTTTTAAATATTTGGCATATGAAGATGTAAATTGCACACTGTTTTAACATTATCTAGTTTGCTTAAGAATGAGGTATCATGTAATGGCAACTTATTAACCAAATTTTACGGTGCATGTAAATAGCAGCGTGTTTAAATCACTGGAGTCTGGTCTACCGAACTAGGGGGTAGGAGTTCAAACCCCGTTGTAGTAGTAGGAAATTTAAATTCACGTAATTAACTAAACTCAAAAGTTGAAGTATTAGTAATGACGACCGTGAAACTAGCAGATGGTTGTATACAGTAAATTCATCTGCCAGCAACACTCAGTCTGGCCAACACGTGACTCCAGTCCCGGCAAAGCAGCAAGAGCTGGGCAACAGTTCTGGTTTTCCTCTATCCCATGAATGAATAATAGAGGGGTGCAATTCATGCAGCTGGATTAGGAACTTCCACAGTCTGGTCTCTTGCCTATGCCGAATACAGCCAAGCTAATGGTTGACAAGGCAGAGAGCATAGAGAAGGAAATAAATGGGGCTTGAGGTGATTAAACACACAGATTGCTGCTCAGTAAAATGGAGATGTCATGCTGCTTCTTTATTACCTTGTCCTATCTACTGCACATGCTCTAACTTATATACAGTGTTCTTAAAAGGGAAACACATCCTGTCCTTAAAGGAGATGGTGCAACCCAACAAAGCCACATTGACTGATGAGATACCACAGCAAGCACTTTCTACGACTAAATGTCTCTGACACAAGATGCCCAATGGCAGCACCACACACTGTGAACCATTAGCTGGGCAAATGAGGAGGTTACTTTCAGGGGTATTCCTCAGAATTTCTGTCTACCCGACTTCTGGAGGGGCACACTTGTGTGACGTTATTATAGAGGCTGAAAATGCACACATGTAAAATCTATATTTAGGTGTTTATTGGACAGGGGCCTGCTCTAGTTCAAATCTCCTATTTTCCCAATCCTTCAAGGGTAAGTGAGGACATTTTATCAAAATGAATGTTAACTAGTGTGGTAAACTATGTGTATACCTGTCTGGACACGCCCCTCTGCTGACTGCTGCTGTGGCTCCTCCCACAGACCCCTGTATAAAAGCGGTCCCTCAGTCTCCAAGATGTTGTGGTCACGTTTGCAGCTAATAAAAGCCTATCTTTTGCCTCCCGTCTCCGAGAGTTATTGATGGTGCATCAGCCAGCATTGTCTGGTTTGCAATCAATGCCAGTCTGCAGCTCCAGGAAAACTATTCTTCAGGGCTGCGTTTTAAATTCAATCTACAATCCATGTCCTTGTCTGAAGATTGGTTGCTGATGAAATTAATATTTGCATGTCTTGAAAGTGGTGACCAGGGTAAGCTGGAGAGGATGGTGCTGTCACTGAACGTGGGCAGTGTGGAACCCAAGGTACTGAGGGCTGCACTGCTAATTGGCCCAGTGGAAGGTGGAGAGCCGGTTCTGCTGGTGTACTCCATTTGTATAGATTAAAATGGGCTACCCATGCAGGATCCATACCTGTGGTTCCTACCCACCTGCAGGACTAGAGGCACTGGGCTGATTTTGCTAGCTATCTGTTCACTGGAATTACACAGTGAGAGTTAACTAATAGTTAATGTCTAACCTTTAGGAGGCATGCCCTGTGAATCTGTGTCCTGGGTCTCTTTTTTCCCCTAACCCACAATATAGAGGATGGGATATTTTGATGATTAATTTTGACCACTGTCAGCCTGTGGGAAGCTAACTGAGAATCTCTTAATATAGTGTACCTGGTAGACACCTCATTTTCAAAATTCATATCTTCGATTCCTGTTCACAGCCTGCTTGAGCCCCTGTTTATCTCTGTAAACTGCAGTCTCACCACTCTTCAAAAGCCTCATGAAGTTCTAATTTTGCCCTTTGAGCTCCTCAAAGTTAGTTCTCCTTTGTAGTTGACTGTATTTTCAGCTCCTGGGGCGTTACGTATGGAATCATTGCGATCCTTTACCCCGTAGAGTTGTGACACCTGGACCATTAAATATTTTCAAAGCTAAAATTGATCAATGTTTGGTCCATCTCTTGTGAAGTCAAGGGTACTGGAGACCGGGAAGTGCCGCTGAGGCAAAGATGCTTCATCTGTTGACAGAGGTGCTAATGTGACTGACTCCTAATCTTTTCACTCATGTGCTAATTTTATTTATTTATTTAGTGATACAGCGCAGAGTAGGCCCTTCCAGCCCTTCAACACTCACTGCCCCAACAAACCCCTGTCAAACTCGATTAATCCTAACCTAATTATGGGACGATTTACATTGACCAATTAACCTACCGGGATGTCTTTGGACTGTGGGAGGAAACTGGAGCACTTGGACAAAACCCAAGCATGGAATCCTCACAGAACGGCGCAGGGAACTGAGCTCTGAACATAACTCTTAGCTGATGTTAACTCCCCTAAGCAAGAGAAAGTTCGATGTGCAGAGCCCTCCCGTGAAGGTCACCTGACTTTGTGCCTCTTGTCTCCGTGACACTCCAATCTCTCTGATCTCTGACATTTTGCAATAGGACCCTGAGGGAGATTCACTGGGGGAAAATACGTTCCCATGGCAACAGCCAGAACAACCTCATCACGCATTCAAAGGAGGCTGTGACAACAGCGCAGAAGGGACAAACAAGCAGGTTCAGAGTGGTGAAAGGCAAATTCAGGACTGATGTCAGACAGTTCTTATTTACACAAGGGATTTATTGTCACTTGAGTTCTGGTTAAAGCATGAGCTTAGAATTATGTGAAAGACTAGTTAGACTACTGCTTCTCCATGTTCACATTTCTGGTCACTGCATTATGGGAAGGATGTGATTACACCTGAGAGAGTGCCAAGGATATTTATAGGATATTCCCAGGGCAATGAGGAAAGATTGGACAGGCTAAGCTTGTTTTAATTGGAATGGACAAAAATTTCATTGGAGTGGAGAAAAATGTGGGTAAACTATTGATGTGTATAAAATAATGGGTGGAGCAGGCAGATTAAATAGGAAGGACCTATGTCATTAAGCTGGAAGGTAAAAGTTTAAATTAACTAAAGGAAGAATAACGTGAGGAATTGAGGATCTGGAATTTAGTGGCAACAGGATGACAATGATGGAAAGCCTCATCAGATTTAAACAGTAGTTCAACGTGCATGAGAAACATAAGGGTGTGGAATTACGCTGGTGAGCTCATTTTGGACATGCACAAACTTGAGGGGCTGACTAAGCTTTCCATGTTTATATTTTGCATCTGGGCACTTTACCCCAGATTTAAAGAAGAATGTGTCGAGATACGTACATTACACAAGAAGAAGAGCAGACACTGAGGCCTGAGACACAGGAATTTATTATATTTCCATTTCTTCATGATCCTCGCTTGTAAAGATCCATAGGCTGATGGATGGCCATGTTCTTGCCTCGCCCCGACCATCTTTGTGTTTATTTATTCAATGTAACAAACAGTCTGTTGGAAGAGCTCAGCAGATTGAGCAGCAATCTGTGAGTGGAAGGAAAGTGACAATGTTTTTGGCTTGAAATCCTGCATCAGGCTCCTGCTAGGGGGCCGTCCATGCTTGATGGGTCAAGTGGCCTCCTTTTGTGCCTGAACTGCCTTAAGATTCTATCTGCTTTAATATTAAGCAGCTTGGACTTAAACGTTTGATAAAATTTCTGTAAGTGCATTTTAGCACGTTGTTGGTATTTTATTAAGGAAATTTGGTGTTTTGGAGCTGAGTTGCATGTGCCTAGTTTTACTCGCAGAGTATGGTGCTGTCAGTGTGAAGTAGTTGGAGGCAGGGACAAGAGATGGAGCTCAACACTGGAGATATGCTAAATAGAAGCCCAATTATGTCTTTATAGATACCAACTTCAACTGGCATGTTCAACGTTCAAAGTACTTTTATTTATCAAAGTATGTATGCAGTATACAAGTCTGAAATTTGTCTTCCTCATAGATAATCATGAAACAAGAAGAACCATGGAACAAACCCACCCAACGAAAAGCGTTAAACCCCCACCCCCCTGCAAAAAATTGTGCAAACAGCAACAAAAAAAATGAGTGAAAACACAGAATATAATACAGAAAATCAAAAGGCATGTTTTAGTACAGTTTAGGCCAGTGTTCGTTATCTACAGGATGCCCCCATTCAAAAATTGCCCAAAAGTAGTACCAAAACAGAGCGACCAGAACTAGAACACATCACTGACTTGAGAGCCCAAATCTACAATCCGCATTGATTGCACCTTACTCGAAAGCAGAGGGTCAATGTTTGCTGGTTTGACTCCTGTTGTATTCTCTGGACGTTAAGATTAGTCCAGCAAAATCAAGCAGCATTTATGCACTTACCATAAAAATTCAAGCCCTTCAGCTCCACGAGTCCGCACTGACCATCAACCGCACATTATTTCTGCAATAATCCTATTTTATTCTTTCGTCCGACCGTAAGCACAAGTGGGTGACATGAAATAAGGAAATGCCAGTCTGAGATAATGTAGGGTGCGTGGCATTCTGTGGGGTGTGAGAAAAGATTGAGCTTTGTACTTTTTATTTTTTACTTTTGGTTCAGTTCTTCTGTGGATACCCAGCTTTTCTTGTCGTTCAGCAAAATAAGGCGCATTTGATTTTTTTAAAATGCAAGGAATACATAAACTTTCACTTTCCATAAAGTGCAACAGAGGCAGACCTTGTAATGACAACAATTAAAGATTACTTTACCTTAATTATTTCTTTAACAGAGCCTTCATTGTTTTACATTATTGTCGATCCATAGAACATGATGAATGGACCATGAGTAAGCCATTCAGCCCCTCATGCTTGCTCTGCTATTCACTGAAATCCTGGCTGTTGTTTTTACCTAAGCACTTATTTCCTGCACTAACACCACATCCCTTGATGCTTTTAATATTTAAAAATTTATCGATCTTTGATTTGAATACATTCAGCAACTGAGCCCCATGGCCACTTGGTAAGATTCACTACCCTGCTGGTGAAGAAATATCTTCTTATACCTTTCCTTAATGTCTGACCCCTTACTTTGACACTGCAACCTTTGATTCTAGATACACCAGCCAGGGGAAACATCGACTCCACATCTACCTTGTTAGGCCTCAAAATAATTTTAGTTTTCTTTGATATCACCTTCCATTCTTTTGAAGATAGACTGAAGTTGGAATATTTTCCTCTGTTGATAACCAGATTTGGAAAGATTTAAGAGAAAATTTTACATTTCCATGGTACCACTTGCTCCTTTTAAGATTTCTCAAGGTATTTTACACCCAGTGAAATACTGTGTAGTCAATCAGCATTGTGATGCAGGATTGCTGTTTGCATAGAAAGCTCCTACGGGACCACAACCAGACAACGTACTTCTTGTTTTGTCTGTGATTTTCCTCATGGTTGCTATGATGAGGATGGATTTAGGCTCAAGCAGATCTCAACTAACACATTCAAGCTAGTCCTGAAATGTATCCGTTCCACCAGATGGTATCGTTCAGTTCTTAAAGCATTCTAAACATATATACGTGACACTTTTTGTAATGTTGATTGTAGAAGAAATATAGGCTTGAGTGCTGGGGAGAAGTCCTCAACGCGTCTTTGAAATAGTTCACCTGGACTGAATCCAGATCCAAATGTCCAAACCTAAAAGATCCTGTTCCTGATCTAACTATAACTCCTCTTCCAAAGTTCAACTGTGGACACTGGAACATTCCCTCAGAACTGCACTGGAAAGTCAGCCTGATGCTTAATACTTAAGTCTCTGGAGTTTGTTTTAAACATTTCATTCAGAGAGGAGCTTACTGAGAAATACCTAAGGTGGGTCATGTCCTTACTGACCTCTTCTCTTGCAGTCTCTTAGGGTTCAGGATGACTTGCGTCCAGTCTATTTTTTTTTGGTTCTGAGATGGGTAATGAGGCCCCTTTGGGAGCTACTGTGTACTCTGCATAGGGAGCAGAAGGTGTCTGATGGAATTTAGGAGGCTGGTAGTTTTTGAAGTGGTACTTTCCTTCCACTTCAAAAGGGCAACAATCATACCAGTGCCCAAGATCTACCTCAATGACTATCACCCAGTGGCACTCACATTTCCTGTAAAGAAGTGATTTGAGAGGTTAGTTGTGGCTAGAATCATCTTCTGGCTAAGGAATTTGCCTATCGTCACAATAGGTCTACAGTGGATAAAATATCACTGGATCTTCACTCAGCCTTGGATCACTCCGTCAGGTTGCTGTTTATTGATTACAGATCAGCGTTCATCCCAATCATACCCTCAGTTCTAATCATCAAGCTCCAAAACCTGAGCCTCTGTACTTTCTTCTGCAACTGGATCCTTGACTTCCTCACTGGGAGACCACAGTCTGTGTGGATTGGATATAACATCCTCCTCGGGGACACTGGCACACCTCAGAGATGCACGCTTAGCCCACTGCTCTGCTCTCTCTACCCCCATGACTGTGTGACTAGGTACAGCTCAAACACCATCTATAAATTTGCCAGTGGTATAACTGTTGCAGGCAAAATTTCAGATGGTGACGAGAAGTCGTACAGGATAGAGATAGACCAGCTTTTGAGTGGTGTTGCAACGACCTTGCTGTCAATGTCAGTAAGATCAAGGAATTGATTATGGACGTCAGGAAAGGGAGGTCAGGGCATACACACACCAATTCTCATTGAGGGATCAGCAGTGGAAAGGAGAGCAGTTTCAAATTCCTGGGTGTCAACATCTCTGAAGATCTCTCCTGGACCCAACATATTGATGCAGTTACAAATAAGGCAATGGCTGTATTTCATTCAGAGTTTGAGGAGAATTGGAAAGTCACCAAAGGCACTCACAAATCTCCAGACTCAAGGAGAGCATTCTAACTGGTTGTATCACCATCTGGTATGGAGGGGCCACTGCAAGGGATTGGAGAAAGCTGCAGAAAGTTGTAAACTCAGCCAACTCGATCATGGGCACTAGCCTCCCCAGCATCCAAGACACCTTCAGAAGGCAATGCTTCAAAATGGTGGGGTCCATTATTAAGGACCCCCATCACCCTGGATTGCTACCATCAAGGAGGAGTACAGGAGCCTGAAGACACACAGTCAAACCATCAGATTTCTGAATGGACAATGAACCCATGAACACTGCTATATTGTAATTTATACTTTTTTTATCTTTATGTATTGCAATGTACTGCTGACGCATAACAACAAATTTCACGACATGTGGCAGTGACATTAAACCTGAATCAGTTTCTGGCCTGTGGAGAGGTTGCATTTCTTCAAGAAAACTTGGAGCACTCCACTGAATCCTTTTCTCTCTGCCTGTTGATATACTTCCACAACAGCTCAGAAAGGAGCACTTGTTTCAGCAGGCATCTCAAGGAGCTGGGAAAACACCATCATTGCTGCCTCCACTAAATCTTCCAAATTCTCTGGAAGGATATGCAAGCAAATGTCAGCATCTTCATCAAGGCCACCATCCTTAACACTGAGGGCTTAGCAGGCCTAATAAGCAAGCCCGTCCAGCAGGCCTTTTTGTTCACATCTCCTGTTCCAAACTGCTGACATCAGAGTTCTGATGAAGGATGTCATCCCAAAACGCTGACTCTTTGTTCTTTTCCATAGTTGCTGCCTGATCTGCTGAGTTCCTCCTGCATTTTGTGTGCACTACTCTGGATTTCCAGCATCTACAGAATTGTGGCTCTCAAAGTGTAAGCTGTCTTGTGCAAACAGGCCAGCAACATGTCAAAAGTGGGTCACAGCTGCGGAATTATAGCCTTCGGCAGGTGGAAGGATATTAAGCTCATTGGTGGGCTTTGCCCTTTAAACATATACATTAATATACAGTAATGTCTGAATGTATTAATATATGTATGTTTGTCATATACATTAATGATCTGGATGATGGGGTGATAAATTGGATTAGTAAGTATGCAGATGATACTAAGATAGGTGGCGTTGTGGATAATGAAGTAGGTTTTCAAAGCTTGCAGAGAGATTTAGGCCAGTTAGAAGAGTGGGCTGAAAGATGGTAGATGGAGTTTAATGCTGATAAGTGTGAGGTGCTACATTTTGGTCGGAATAATCAAAACAGGACATACATGGTAAATGGTAGGGCATTGAAGAATGCAGTAGAACAGAGTGATCTAGGAATAATGGTGCATAGTTCCCTGAAGGTGGAATCTCATGTGGATAGGGTGGTGAAGAAAGCTTTTGGTATGCTGGCCTTTATACATCAGAGCATTGAGTATAGGAGTTGGGATGTAATGTTAAAATTGTACAAGGCATTGGTAAGGCCGAATTTGGAGTATTGTGTACAGTTCTGGTCACCGAATTATAGGAAAGATGTCAACAAAATAGAGAGAGTACAGAGAAGATTTACTAGAATGTTACCTGGGTTTCAGCACCTAAATTACAGGGAAAGATTGAACAAGTTAGGTCTTTATTCTTTGGAGCGTAGAAGGTTGAGGGGGGACTTGATAGAGGTATTTAAAATTATGAGGGGGATAGATAGAGTTGATGTGGATAGGCTTTTTCCATTGAGAGTAGGGGAGATTCAAACAAGAGGACATGAGTTGAGACTTAGGTGGCAAAAGTTTAAAGGTAACACGAGGGGGAATTTCTTTACTCAGAGAGTGGTAGCTGTGTGGAATGAGCTTCCATTAAAAGTGGTAGAGGCAGGTTCGGTATTGTCATTTAAAGCAAAATTGGATAGGTATGTGAACAGGAAAGGAATGGAGGGTTATGGGCTGAGTGCAGGTCAGTGGGACTAGGTGAGAGTAAGCGTTCGGCACGGACTAGAAGGGCTGAGATGGCCTGTTTCCGTGCTGTAATTGTTATATGGTTATATGGTTAAACCACTACTGAAAAGATAAATGTAAGGGACATAGATTGGGTGAACATGTACAACATTTTTCCCAGGGTTGAGGAGTCAAGAACTAGAAGACATAGGTTTAAGATTAAAGGGGAGAAGTTTAACAAGAAACTGAGGGCCAACCTTTTTACCAGAGGCTGGTCGGTATATGAAAAGAGCTGCCAGAGAAAGTGGTTGAGGCAAATATATTCACAACATTTAAAAGATATTTGGGCAGGTACATGGATAGGAAAGGTTTAGATATATAAGATAGGTTCCAAACCTGGGCAGATGGGCCGAGCTTAGACAGGCATCTTAGTCAGCATGGATGAACCGAGTTCAAGGGTCCATTTCTGTGCTCTGTGACTCCATGACTCTAAAGGAAAGTTGAGGCATTTCTTGCTGTAAATGGAGCAAGCGGTTGGGTTGGATTGAGCTTCCGTGAGAAGACAGTGCCTTTTGCTGCTTGTGGTGCAACTCATTTGCAGCCTTTGTGTGAGCTCAGCTCAACTCAGCTGGACCTGCTGAAAGGTCTCGGCCCGAAACGTCGACTGTTTACTCTTTTCCATAGATGCTGCCTGACCTGCTGTGTTCCTCCAGCATCTTGTGTGTGCGTTGCTTTGGGATTTCCAGCATCTGCAGATTTCCGTGTGTGTGTGAACACAGATGGAGACAGGTTCTGTTGTACCGGATCTAGCTCAAGACTGCTGAACTTTCATTGAAGCAGGGGACAGCACACGGAATTGTTGGAGAGGCCCCAGGGATGCCTCTCACTTTATGGCAGGGAAGGCTGATGTATAGATGGTGACAACAAATATTGAAATAGGTTGACAATCAGTAGAAAAAAGATGACTTTCAGATGAATGTTTCGTATTGTATTTTTTTACACTTTAATATTTTTGCACTTTAAATTGTTAACACTTTACAGTTTTTAATATTTATTTAAAAGTATTTGAACTGCTGTGGAAAGTGTATGTAAAAGCCATTAAGCTCTCAAAGGCCGTGAGGGCTTATTCAATGTACTCTGCCTAAGGCCTGGTCACTGCTTGGAACATTTGCTGCCTCAGGAGACTCCTCTCGGGAACAGAGGGTCATCTCGGTCAGCCCTCCACCTCGGAAGAGTTCCGCATGGACGGCTAATGAACACGGGAGGCAGCTGTGCCCATCAATACCTGGAACGCAGCACTGCAAGCACGTTCAATAGTAACTTTCCCAAAGCCTTTCGCTGCAGGGTATAAATTTTCAGGACTATGGGGAGAGAGCCGGGTCTGCAGGACTAATTACGTGACGTGTGGGATTATGGGTTGAAGGGTCTCCTTCTGTACAGCAGCGTGCAGTGCTTCCATGAAACAAATGTCAATAAATGCACACAGAATAAAGGACTGTGTAAACAAAGCACTTCCAGGGAGCGTAGCTGCCTCTGCCAGTATGTGGGTCATCGGGCTCGCAGTACCAGTGCTGTGCCAATAACGACGGTGCCAAGCCCTAGATTCAGACCAGCTCTTGTCAGCCTGTGCTGGGATGCAGCAGTGCGATCGGGAAGGACGTGACTGAGTCCTCACCAAGGCTTACGCTGCAGGTGCAGAATCTTTAGGCAGCAACGTCAGTTCTGCCGTGTTCGCAGGCAGTTCTAGTGAGTATTTACGGCGGCTGAATTTATGGGCTAATGTTCCAGCGCTGGGTTTAGACATTCTCAAGGTGAGGCTGGCTGGCCACAATCAGCATTAAACAAAGTCATTCCTGCCTGCTCCCCATCTATCAGATATATATTAGGAGGTTTTGAAAACCTATTATGGTGCTCTCCTTGAGGAAGTGTTTATGAGATTGTAATGCCAGTAAAACAGATCTTTCCCTCTTCTGTGTTGTGACTCTTCGGAGGTTACAGCAGCAGGCAGGGTAGGTGATGCTCCCTTCAGAGTTCTAAGATCCATATCTAAGCACTGTTTGAAGTGGAAATTTATGTTTTCAGCCGCTGACAGTGACTGAATACGATTAAGAATACACTCCTGGTTTTTATTTTCTTTACAGAGTCCAACACAAAATTGAACGACTGTATAAACCTTGGTAAGACTGAGAATTGATGAAGATAATAGTGGCCACATGGTTAATGTATTTGCAGCGCACTTCTCTTGCACCGGCTATTTTAAGGGAGCGATTAACCCACTTATTTCTAACAAAGAACTCAAGCCTCATGCCAGGAACTGAGCGCATAATGTAGGCCGATGGTCTGATGCAATGCTGTGTTGTTGATGAGACGTTAAACTGAGGTTCTGCCTGCCATCTCAGCGGAGCATTAAAGATTCCATTGCCACTATTTGGAAATAAAATGTTACCCTGGCCAGTACTTACCCTCAACCAATAGCACTATCATATTGTTTGTGGGAGTTTGTGCACAAATTGGATGCTATGTTTTTTTTTTAAACGCTACTACAGTCAGTAGTATTTTGTTGATTATGGACTAGTTTCTTGGGGTATTCTCTGAGCAATTCTATCTATATGCAATTTTCTTTATTAAGGGAGTTCTGCATGAAAAATTAGATCTATTTTTGATGAAGGTTTAAACTGAGGCCCTGTTATTAAAGGTCTCAAGAAAAAGCTGAGTTTACTGTCAGTGACCTGACCAGTCAACAGTCCTCCCTGGCGGAGCTGAGCAAACAGATGAACTGGTCGTTTATTTTAATTTGCTCATTCCGTTGCACCATACCTTGTGCGATTAGCTTGTGTCCACACGGCAGCACGTCACCACGGTGGCGTGTCGCCACTACAGCTCGGGGCGTTCCAGAGTTCGGAGTTCAATTCCAGTGTAAGCAGTTTGTACGTTCTCCCTGTAAACCGTGTGGGTTTTCTCCAGGTGCACTGGCTCCCTCCCACAGTCCAAATGCATAACAGTTAGTAGGTTAATTGGTCATTGTAAGTTATCCTGTGATTAGGCTTAGTATTAAATAGGTGGGTCGCTGGGCGATGCAGCTCATTGGACCTGTTCCATGTTGTGTCTCTAAATAAATAAGTAAACAAACAAACAAACAAATAATTAAACCTTTGGCTACACGGATTTTCAATTCCCTTGGGGTGTAAGGTGAAGCTCTTGCTATTAATGGATAAAACAAGACATTGCATGAGCTGTGTCACTAAGATTTGATCCTCATCGTTATCTTCTTAAACTACAGTGCAGAATGAGACCATATGGTGAATCATGCATGTGTCATTCCCTGTAAAGAAGTTACCATTCAGGTCCATTCACCTGCTCTTACCCCATAGGCCAGTTTGTTGTTTCTGCTAGAAGATGGTTTACACAGGTTTGTCTATACATGAGCTTTTAAGGTTTGGGAGGATAGAGATTAAAATTACTGGACCAGAGTTCAGATATGAGAATCTAAATCCCATCAGCTCAGCTGGAGATTTCATTGCTGGAACGGGATAAATAAAAGTCCAGCCATGTAACTATCAGGTTGCTATAAAAACTCATTTCAGGTTTACACATGGTCTTCAAGGAAGAAATTCTACTGCTTCTACCCGGTCTGGCCTAAATACAACTCTGCATCTCACCAACCGTTGACTCCTAACCATCTCTTCAGTTACAAATAGATAATAAATAATAAACAAAAGGAATAACTGTGCCTACTGTACCGTATAAAGCCCACAAAAAGATACTGGTCATTCAATATCTTTTGATCTTTTGGAGGTTATTTCTGTTGCTGTATGTAGCTTGGTTTCCATTGGTCCTGTTAAACTTGAGAATGCATTAATATTCACAGAAAGCTCCCAGGACAGTCCTAATCTCCAGGAATGTGTCAAGATTTGGAAAGGGGTTCAAAAAAATATGTCTTACGATGGATAGATAGTTCCAAGGAATAATTATAGCAGGTATCCTGGTCTGGGGTGTGTTAATGCTTCAAGAAATGTTATGTATATGTATGTTCCATGAACCCTTGTAATTAGCTACATGTAAGTATTTGGGGTAACACACACAAAACGCTGGAGGAACTCAGCAGGCCAGGCAGCATCCATGGAAAAGAGTAAACAGTTGACGTCTCGGGCTGAGACCCTTCGTTGACCCGAAACCTTGACCGTTTACCCTTTTCTGTAGATGCTGCCTGGCCTGCTGAGTTCCTCCAGCATTTTGTGTGCATTGCTTTGATTTCCAGCATCTGCAGGTTTTCTCCTGTACGTGTGATTATTTTCAAGGCTCCGTGGAACATGCTGTACATATATGTAACATTTTCTGAAGCATTTCTGTGCTTACAGCACAGTCCTGTGAGTGAATCAGTTGTAGCAGGGGACCTCAGGATAGTGTTTATTCAGAGATACAGTGCAGAACAGGCCCTTTAGGGCAACTGAGGCATACAGCCCAGCAACCCTCCAAATTAACCTCCGCCTAAGTATTGGACAATTTACAATGACCAATTAACCTATTAACTGATACACTTTTGGTCTGTGGGAGGAAGCCAGAACACCCGGAGGAAATCCACGTGTACACACTTGAAGAACGGACAGATTTTCTTACTGAGGATGCCGGAATTGAACTCTGACTACCCGAGCTGTAACAGCGTTGTGCTGACCACTACGCTACTGTGGCGCCTCAGGGATTGTGTTAATGTATATATAGGATGTTCCCTGGAACATATCTGTATTTAGATGGCATTCCCCAGAGAGTGTAAGCATTTACAGGTCACTTTTAGGAATTCGTGAGAATTTAGAGCGTTCCCACAGGAACGTGCTAGCAGAGATAGCCAGGAACATTTCATAATTTGTAGGACATTCCCATGATGCATTAGCCTTTACAATGTGTTCTCAAGAAAATGGTAATTTTCTAGATGATCGCCAGGAGTTTATAAATGTTCACCAATAGAGTCATAGAGTGTAACAAGCCCTTTGTTCCGTCAATCCGTGCCAAACTTTTATTGTGTCTAGTCTCATTGAGATGCACCTGCACGATTGCCCTCCATGCCACTCAGCTGCCCCTTAAATATTTCACCTTTCACCCTTAACTTATGACCTCTAGTTCCTGTCTCAGTCTACCTCAGTGCATTGCCTGCATTCACCCCTATCTATACCCCTCATAATTTTCTAATCCGCTATCAAATCTCTCCTCATTCTCCTACCAACAGCAAATAACGTCCTAAGCTATTCAACCATTCCCTATGACTCAGCAACATACTCGTAAATTTTCTCTGTACTCTTTCAATCTTATTTACATCTTTCCATTAGGTAGGTGGCCAGAACTGTACACCGCTCTCCAAATTTGCCCTCAAATCTTATACATATCATCCCAACTTCTGCACTCAGTACTGCAGTGTATGAAGGCTAATACACCAAAAGCTCTTTTTATGACCTGATCTATCTGTGATGCCACTTTCAAGGACTTATGGGTCTGTTTTCCCAAAATGGATTCCAGAATGTGATAATATCCAGCTAACGTCCTGAGGATTTCCAGGAGAATATTAATTTTGCAGGATTACCCTGAATTTATCATTGATTATAGGAGATTCCTGGGAAGGTGCAAACGTCTATGGTGCCTCTTCAGGAGAGGTCCCCACAAATGTGTCAATATTTATTGATGTCCCCAGTCCTTCTGGTGGAGTTGGTCTCATGGTACATTTAGAGAGACAGTTCCGGGACCTTCACAGAGTGACAGGACTGATTATATTCACTTTAAACACAAAGTGCAATTTGCAGAGTGTCTGCCCTCTTCTTCCCTTGTGGCGGGGGTTGTAGGTTTGGAAGGTGCTGGCAGAGCAGCCTTGATAACTACCCTGCAGTGCATTTTCAAGATTAGGCACATTGCAGCCACTGTGTGCCAATGGTGTAGGGACTGAATGCTTAGAGTGATGAATAGGGTGCCAATCAAACTGCATACTTTGCCTGGATGGTGTCGAGCTTCTTGATGGTTGCCAGAGCTATACTTCTTTAGGCAAGAGCGATGGATTGCATTATGTTCCTGATTTATGCCTGTTAGATGGGGAAAAGGCATAAACCAGGCAAATGTGTATAGGGTTCCACGGTGGCAAGGTGGCTAGCAAGATGCTGTTACAGCTCGGGCATTCTGGAGTTCAGAGTTCAATTCCAGCGCCATCTGTAAAGAGCCTGGTGTACGTTCTCCCCGTGGACTGTGTGGGTTTTCTCCAGGGTGCTCGGGTTTCCTCCCAGAATCCAAAGGCATTAGTAGATTAATTGGTCGTTGTAAATTGTCCTGTGATTAGGCTAGTGTTAAATAAGTGGGTTGCTGGGCCGTGCGACTCATGGGTCTGTTCCGTGCTCAATCGCAAAAGAAATGAAAGAATTCGGCATGTCAGAGGATGAGTCACTCAGCACAGGATACTCAGCTTCTAGCATAGAAACCTACAGCACGTTACAAGCCCTGCGGCCCACAATGTTGTGCCAACCATGTAACCTACTCTAGAAACTGCCTAGGATTACCCTACCGCACAGCCCTCTATTTTTCGAAGCTCCATGTACCTATCTAAGAGTCTCTTAAAAGACTCTATCGCATCCGCCTCCACCGCCGTTGCCGGCAGCCCATTCCATGCACTCACCACTCTCTGTGTGAAAATATTTCCCCTAACATCCCCCTCGTACCTACTTCCAAGTGCCTTAAAACTATAACCCCTTGTGTTAGCCATTTCACCCCTGGGAAAAAGCCTTCAGCTATCCACACAATCAATGCCCGTCATCATCTTATACAGCTCTATCAGATCACCTCTCATCCTCTGTCACTCCAAGGAGAAAAGGCTAAGTTCACTCAATATATTCTCAGAAGGTATGCTCTCCAATCCAGGCAACATCCTTGTAAATCTCCTCTGCACTCTATTTCTATTGTAGCCACATCCTTCCTGTAGTGAGGTGACCTGAACTGAACACAGTACTTCATGTGGGGTCTAACTAAGTTCTTATATAGCTGTAACATTACCTCACAGCTCTTGAACTCAATCCCTTGATGAAGGCCAAGACAACATATGCCTTCTTAACAACACTATCAATCTGTGCTGCAGCTTTGAATTTCCTATGGACACAGTCCCCCAAGATCTCTCTGATCCTCCACACTGTCAAGAATCTTACCGTTAGTACTTTATTCTGTCTTCAAATTTAATGTACCGAAATGAACCACTTCACACTTATCTGGTTTGAACTCCATCTGCCACTTATCAGCCCAGTTCTGCATCCTATTGATGTCTTGCTGTAACCTCTGACAACCCTCCAGACTATCCACAACACCCCCAACCTTTGTCTCATCAGCAAAGTTACTAACCCACAAACTGCAGTGATTCTAAGCTGCCTTTGTAGCCATGATATTTGTGTGGGTTAGTCCAGCCTGGAACATTAATGGTGGGAAATTAGTATTATGGTAGTAACACTGAATGTCAGAAGTAAGTAATTGGACTCTCCTGTTGATCATAACATGGTCTTTTGAGGCTGTTATGCTACTTGCCACTTTTTAGCTCATGCTTGAAAGCTGTCTCGCTCTGTGTAGATAGGGGCTGCTTGATTTGCTGAGAAGTTGTGAATGGAATTGAATGTTATGCAATCATCAGGGAGCAACCCTACTTCTCACCTCATGAGGTTCATTGATGAAGCTGTTGAAGACAGTTGGGCTGAGGACGCTGACTCTAGGAGCTCCTGCAGTAATCTCCTGGGATTGGGCTGATCGACCTCCAGTAACCACAACCAAGCAAGGTTTGACTCCAGCTACTGAACTGTTTCCTTCTTGCTGCCCATGGACTTCAATTTTACCAGGTTCCTTGAAATTACATTTAATGCCTACAGTATTTATAGACAGTTCCTCGTATTGCGTCTGTGTCCACAACGAACCCCTGGGTATGCCTCAATATTTACAGGGATCGTGCCAGTGTCTACTAACAGTCTTTAGACTTGGGTCAGTATTACAGGTGTGGAGGAAGAATCTTTTCGCCCATAAGGGGGTTGGATTCTCGAGTGCACTGCTGGAGGTGGGGTGGGGAGGCAGAGACTCTGCCAACGTTCAAGTACCTGGATGGAATTATCGAGGCTCAGAAAGCCCAAGTGTGTTGGTTCAGACAGATACTTGATGGTTGGTCAAAGGGCCAATCTCTGTGCTCTATGGTTCTATGACTGTTTTGCATTTGTCTTTAAGGAAAAGATGATGTTGACAGAGAATTTGACATTAAGAAGGAAATATATTAAATTGTAGAAATGGTAAACGAGGAGAGAGGAAATTTCAATGGCTCATACACCTTTAGAATGGATGCATTGCTAGGCTTGGATAATAGGTATCTCAGTGAATAGGTATCCCTTCTTTTACAAGAAGCAATTTATTGTCTGAGGCAAAGATTGCAAGTGCAAGAGAACTCACGGTGAACTGTGTCAAACAATAACTAAACC
The DNA here is from genome assembly GCF_048418815.1 of Hemitrygon akajei. NCBI lineage: Eukaryota > Metazoa > Chordata > Chondrichthyes > Myliobatiformes > Dasyatidae > Hemitrygon > Hemitrygon akajei. The sequence continues at coordinate 22,617,200 of NC_133139.1, read as the reverse complement.
ACAGCTGGAGTTCAGTGTACATTTATCATCACCATGCTACAGGAACACTACAAATGGAAATTTACAAAGCTTATTTTCAGGAGAATTACAGCCATGAAGAGACATTGGTAAGGCCGGGGTCATTTTTATGGAATCAATGGTGATAAAAGATTTAATTGTGCGGTATAAAATGATAAGAGGTCTAAGCAGGATGACCAGAAAGGAAATAGAAAAACAAAAATATTGGAAAAATCGGCAGGTCAGGCAGGATATATTATGTTTAATCACACTTCCCAGTGAAACGGAATTAATGCATCAGTCTGAAAGACCTCTCACTAGCAAGGATTTGTTTTCCTTAGTAGAGAGAGCAATATCTAAGGGGTGGAAATTTTTGTTAATGGGTAAATAGGTTGGAAGGCAGCTGAGGAAATACCTTTTTACCCAACAAGTGTTGGAAATTGGGAACCCACTTCCTGAGGGGATTGAGGAAACCCTCTGTAAGTTTGAAAAGAATCCAGATGTTCTTACTTAGGATCATAGACTTTATTGTGGTAAATAAAGATGAAAGAAATATGATTAACCAAAATGGTCCATTTTTATCTGGAATGTACACAACTTCGTTTGAGTTGTAAATATCTATGACTCTCTAAGATTTACCATTGGTGCTTTGGAGAGTGTCATCATTTCTGGTTGGTCCTTGGACATTTATCACTGTCAGCAAAAACATCAGAGGGGTCTTACTCAGATTCAGTTTATTGTCATTTAGAAACCGCAAATGCAATGCAGTTAAAAAATGAGACAACGTTCCCCCAGAATGATATCACAAAAGCATATGACAAAGCAGACTACAATAGAAAATCAACATAACGTTTGGCAATCCCCAATCCAGAGTCCGGAGAGGCTGCTGCGTATTAATATCACGCTACCGTCTAGCGCGTTCCCCGGAAAGGAGCTCCAAATCCACCAGACAAAAACAGGACCAAAAACTAAAGCTACAAGACCTGCACAAAACCACATAATTACAACATATAGTTACAACAGTGCAAACAATAGCATAATTGATTTTAAAAAAAGACTATGGGCACAGTAAAAATAGTCTAAGATGTTAAAGGACTGTAAGTTCAAGAGAAATCACCAAAGTTTCCACAAGTCCCCAGGGTCCCGACAGACTCGCCATCCCACGCCGGCGGCAGTTTTACATTATAGTATACATTATATAGTATAATATATATATACACACACACACACACACACACACACACACACACACACACATTATATATATATAATATAGTATATATATAATATATATATATAGTAAACATTATAGTGTTTACAGAGGGTTTTGACAAGTGTGCACTTTTCATAATGGGTGCGGATGTCCTAGGACACTGCCTGGATTAAACGGTATGAGCTATAAGGAGAGGCTGGACAGATTTGGGTTGTTTTTGCGGGAGGATCAGAGACAGAAGAGAGACCTCAAAATTATGAGAGGTGTAGATAGGGTAAATGGTCTTGAATCATTTTCCTCTGGTAGAAATATCAAATGTCAGAGTCTATGCATTTAAGGTGAGAGAGGAAAAGTTCACGGAGATGTGCAGGACAGACTTCTCACACAGAAGGTGAGAGATGTTTTTGAACAAGCAGCCAAGTTTGTTAGTGAAAGCAGATATGATAGTGGAAATTGGGAACTCACTTCCCTTCATATCTGCTTTCACCACTACACTTGGCTGCCTGCTCGAAACATCTTCCGCTCTCTGTGTAAAAAAAACTGTCCGACATATCTCCATAAACTTTTCCCCTTTCACCTTAAATGCATAGTGTCTGAGAGGGTGTTAGACCCATGAATATGCAGGAAATGGAGGGATATGGATAATGAACAGACAAAAGAGATTTAGTGTAATTGGCATAATATTTAGCACAGACATTGAGGGAGAAAGGCTTTTTCCTGTGCTGTACTGTACTGTATTTTAGTTTTATATGGCAGTATTACATAGGGTCCCCAGAAGCATGTCAGTGTTTCTAACAGGTTCCTGGAGAATACACTAGTATTACAATTAGTCTGCTAAATCTTTTTGGAAACGTTTGGAGCAGCATTTATAATTGGATCAGAGGTGTCTAAGGCTTGTAGGCCACTGTGTAAACCTTTCAGGAAGGAAATTTATAGCAAAAGTTTCCAAAATGGAATATTTATGAACGGTGGGAAGCAATGTTCCCTCTAATTTTTAGTAGTCAATGTGCGCAAAATCCTTATGTTGTGCAATTTTTTTTTCCTGTGACAAAAGTACGTGCGCACTAAATGCACACATGGCACAGTTTATGTAGGTTTACAAAATATTTGACATAAAACTGCACAGAATAACAACAAAATAACATACATATTTAAGTCACTCAGTTATTTTTTCTCTCTCCTGTCTTTGGCATTTACCCATTCTTTGTAAACTCTATCTGGACTAATAGAACTTCCATCCAATTAACAGCTTTTGATTCTCATTAACGTATCCAAATGACATTCACCTAAACGGTTTCTCAGCTTGTTTTTGAGTTGATTCATGAGGCTAAAACCTCGCTCACAGTCAGCAATAGATGCAAGAAAGGTTCCCCCAATGTCCATCAACTGTGCAAGGTTGCAAAACTGTTCATTTTGAAGTACAAATGCCACCATTTAAGCAAAGTTTGAAATCAGTTTGGACTTAATTTTTTTCTTGCACGGAAAATTTGAAATCATTAAACTGTCTAACTATTACAGTATTTTCAGCTAGAAAATCATGATATTTTAGACATAAGGCAGTAACTTGTTCATCGCCAAATGTGAAGTTTATGATATGAACACTGACCACCAAAGATGGCTGCCGCTGTGATGCAGCTGTACAAACCGGAACAGGAAAGGTGAGGTGACGTAAATTAGTGACGTGCATTGTGGTATTTGAAAAACTGACTAACTAGTTAACAGAAAAATTTAGCTAAAAGATTATTTTCAGTAAGTATAATTATTAATTACTACATTATTTTAGGTAACTAACCTTTTATGCGCACATTAATTTCCTTTATGCACTGGTTGAAAAACGTGTGTGTGTTGGAGGGAACATAGGTGGGAAGTGATTATCAAGGGTGTTATTGATTCATTCAAAGGAAGAGGATAGTTTGATTAACTGCGTTTGCATAAACTGACCATAACACTCATGTGTTTAGAAGCTGGTGAGCCAGGGGGCCTTGCTTTTGGGTTCAGAATGAGTTCCTTGTATCTGGCAAGCTTAACAGTCCAAGGTTTATTGCATTCATCATCGCTGCTGGTATTCACAAAGTGAGGTTTGTGAACCCAAACATTTCCTGAAATCGTCTGGTGATTTGGAGGGGAGGCTGCTGAAGGATGCTACTATATAACTGTGAAATCACATTCATTGTTGAAGTAATGTTGGTCAAAGAGATATAGGTAGCTGGGAAATTCCTAACTGTGAGTGATATCTTGGGCATATCAGGATTGGAATTGCCATGGATAGGGGTTAGTGGTTTAAGAATGAGGTAGAATAGCAGGAAGAAGCTCTGCTTTGGTACACACCCACTGCTTAGGGAGGGATAGGCTCTGGAAATAGTGGAGACCCTGTGACAGGGTGAACAGCAAGCTGCTGCATTCTCTGTCCTGAATGCTCTGTGTTGCATGAAAACCAAGAACAAGACAGAGAATTTTAAAAAAAACTTTTGATTTGTAACTTTTCAATCTTCAATTTCTTTTGCAATTTTGTGGCTTTTGCAGCAATAAGCAATCATTAATGACACTAAAAACACATAATGGGAAAGTTAGGGCATTGATATATTAAGCCTCAATGAACCTCTTTGCATCCTAACTGTCTGAAGTAGCTCACGGAATGGGCTACACAGAAGAAGTAACTTGGGCTTTCAGTCTGGGAAAATATGTTGCCTAATCGCTGAAGGTGAATATTTAACGCAATGTCTTCTACTAATGGGATTGCATGCAAAAATGGACAATTATAGAACACCTTTCACATTCAAAGATCATTTCAAAGTGGTTTCCAACCAATGAATCATTCTTGAACTGCAGTCACTTCTGTTATTTGGCAAATGCAGCAGCTAATTAACATGCAACAAAGTCCTCCACACAGCAAGGACAGCAAGATCCAGGATTTATATGGTGATTTAATGTAGGAAAATACCTCAAGGTGTTTCATGGTACCAATGTTAGACGTTTGCTGAAGATTCGTTTACTTTAGCTTGACGAGCTTGTGCACTTGGATTGATGTGACATGGTAGTCTGAGGAAAGAGGGGGAAGGAATGGATCCTCTGTGTCTGATAGTTAAGGGAGCTCTTGTAATTCTATCATTAGGCAGCTTCTGCACCGCTGCGGCACTCTCTCATTCTTCTGTTGACCTGGATTATGCCTTGAAACCGTGCAGTGGGTTTGAACCCTTGCTCAGAAAGAAGCTTTCTCCGTCTGATGTAATGTTGGACCCTTCCAACCCAACCCGCGCTTGACAGGACCCAACGCTCTCTGCGCTTCAGTCAAGACCAGTTGTACATTCTGCCAAAACAGTCAGGTTAGGTCATGCGGTGGCCATGTTGTGCTTTCCCAGCTCCATATTGTAAACAGGTCAAAAGGAATTGCCTGATATTATTGTGTATGTCCTCTGCTCTTGATCGATCTTTAGTATTCTATCCTCAAGAAGCAATAGCAACAATTCACGATGACCAATTAACCTACTATCTGGCCACATCTTTGGACTTCGGGAGGAAACTGGAGCAGTAGCATGTTTGAGATATTTATGGCAATGCTTGGGTTATCTTTTTAAGAACATTTCTATGCCTCAGACTCAGCACAGTTTTTATCAGACCTCCTAGAGACAGGCCCAATGGAAAATGTTATTTCCCTCGGATGTGTGAGGCTTGCAGCTAGCTGCTCACCCCCTCCTTCCCCAACAAAGAGAATGCGAGCTGGACCATACTTTGATTTCCCAGAGTAAACTGGGTTCAAACCTAATCAAAGCAAATAGGACGAATGCCTCGTAAAGTCATTGAACCATGATAAAGAACAGGTGGCCACCAGCCCCGTGCTCCCCCTTTAAATCTAGATGAGTAATCCCACTTCTCTGCTTTGTCCCCACAGTCTGTAAATCCTTTATTTTTCTTCAATTATGTATCAAATTCCCTTCCAAAACTTAATATTGAATCGGTTCCCTCCAGCAGTGTGTTCCAAATCACAACAACTCATGTGAAAAGATATTTCCTCGTGTCTAGTTATTTTGCCAATCAAATATGTGTCCTCCAGTTACCATCCCTTCTACCGGTGGAAACTGTTTCTCCGACTTACTCAATCAAAACCCTTAATGATTTCAAACACTTTTATTAAACCTCCTCTGCTCTACAGAGAACAACCCCACAGTCCTCATATAAATGAAGTCCCATATCCCTCGTATCATTCCAGTAAATTCTGTTTCTCAGTTACCTTTAAGGGTTGAATTTAAAATGAGTTTGATCACACTGTTATCTACTGCCAAGATAACACAACAAGCCTAAATAGAAATTTCATTCAGAGATGTCACAGGGAATGAGAAAAGGAAAAGAAAAAAAAAGCTCTCAGCACCTCGTTTAGGCTCCTCTCTTTAAAGCTGGAAGTGAGGCATGGTGTTCAGTCAAAAGGGAGGGAGTTTTCATCATGTTGGTGTTGGGCTGTAAGTATTCAATACTGGCCTAGCCTGATGGAGGAGGTGAGAGGAAGGCTTATGGAAATTTCTCTTTTATAGAGCTATTATAGAGGAAAGTACCGGTGGGGTAAAGGCCACCGCTGTTTATCCATTTGCTCAGGACGTCTCTCTCCTTACTGGCTCCATATATTGAATTGACTTTATTACTTACATCCTTCATACACATGAGGAGTAAAAATCGTCACGTTACGTCTCCGTCTAAATGTGCAATATGCAATTTATAATAATTTATAATAAATAGTATGTACAACAACACAGTCAATATGACATAGAAATACAGTTGTGTCAGCATGAATTAAGCAGTCTGAAGCTGACCCAGACCCTGTTGGTCCTGGCTTTTATGCTGCAGTACCGTTTCCTGGATGGATGCAGCTGGAACAGTTTATGGTCAGGGTGACTCAGGTTCCTAATGATCCTTCAGGCCCTCTTTACACACCTGTCCTTGTAAATGTCCTGAGTCATGGGAAGTTCATATTTACAGATGCACTGGGGTGTCTGCACCACTCTCTGCAGAATCTTGCAATTGAGGGAAGTACAGTTCCCATACCAGGCAGTGATGCAGCCAGTCAGGATGCTCTCAATGGTGCCCCTGTAGAAAGTCCTTAGGATTTGGGGGCCCATACCAAACTTCTTCAACCATCTGAGCTGAAAGAGGCACTGTTGTGCTTTTTTCACCGCACAGCTGGTGTGTACAGACCATGTGAGATCCTCGGTGATGTTTATGCTGAGGAACTTAAAGCTGTTCACCCTCTCAACCCCAGATCCATTGATGTCAATAGGGGTTAGCTTGTCTTCATTCCTCCTGTAGTCCACAACCAGCTCCTTTGTTTTTGTAACATTGAGGGAGAGGTTGTTTTCTTGACACCACTGTGTCAGAGTGATGACTTCTTCTCTGTAGGCTGCCTCATTATTATTTGAGATTAGGCCAATCAGTGTAGTATTGTCAGCAAATTTAATTAGCAGATTGGAGTTATGGCTGGCAACACACTCATGGGTATACAGAGAGTAAAGAAGGGGGCTTAGTACACAGTCCTCAGGGGCACCTGTGTTGAGGATCAGAGGGGCAGAGGTGAAGGGGCCCACTCTTGCCACCTGCCGGCGATCTGACAAGAAGTCTAGGATCCAGCTACATAAGGCCAAGGTCTCTGAGCTTCTTGTCGAGCCTGGAGGGAATTATGGTGTTGAATGCTGAACTGTAGTCCAAGAACAGCATATGAATATGGATAGAGATTTCCTATCTGAGGTTCATTTTAAAGTCACAAATGCTTCTTATTCCCAAATGGACAATTGGAAGTGGTGAAAACAGTCCTAAGATGATCTGATTGGATGAGAAGAGTTTTGCCTTCGCTCCTTCCCCACCACCTTTGTTTTCCCACTTGCCAGTCCAAACTCATTAATGCCCCAGTCTTAGTTGGATCTCAGAGTGCTCTGAAATAAAAGCAGCAACTGCTGTGAATGCTCAGCAGGTCAGTCTGAATTAGCGGATAAAAGGAGTGTTAACACATCAGGTCGCTGAGCACTGCATGTAAAACGTTGGAGGAACTCAACAGGTCAGGCAGCATCTGTGGGGGGAGATTCCTTCTTCAGCCCCTTACCTCTTCAATCTTTCATCCCCTAGCTTCTTGCTTCATTTACCTCCACCACCCACCCACCCGGTCTCACCTATTGCCTTCCTGCTTATACTCCTTCCTGTCCTCTGACCTTTTTATATACTGGTTTCACCTTTTCAGTCCTGATGAAAGATCGGCCCAAAACTTTTATTACCCTCCATAGATGCTGCCTGACTTGCCGAGTTCCTTCAGCATACTGTGTGTGTTCCTCAGGATTTACAGCATCTGCAGTTTCTCTTGCGTGAATGAACCGTCGACATCTTGGGCCAAGATCAGGAATCTGTATCTGAGCTGAAAATTAACAATGTTCCAAGTCTAAATCAGAGAAATTATGATGAGGAGGAAGAAAGTGATGGGGAAGAACAGGGAAAAAGATATCTGTTGATGAAGTAAATAAAATGATGATGGTTTCAAGGCAAAATGGTACAGTTTGTGATGGGGAAACAATAACTATCATTTGTAGGCCATGGAAAGTGGAATAACAGAAACATTACCTGGAATTTCTAAACTCTCTGTTGAGTCCAGAATACTGCAGTGTTGAAACCTCTATGGTCTTGCCCTGATGAGCTTCTTCCACAATGTGCGAATGTCATTGGGATCCTGCTGTGCATACTCATTGACCGCCATTGCTTGGGGAGATACAGTATGGAAGGGAGATCCTTGCTGGATCTCTATCCCACAGAAACGAACCTCCCCTCCCATGTCACCACTCACCCCGCATCTACCCCTCTGGTATCCTGAATTAAGGAAGGTCAGTGCAGATGAAATGCTTTGGCTTCTGTAACTTGGGAGAGTCAGTGGCAACTCCCCAGTCAGACAGAGTACTCTGCCACAGGAAAGCCCCAGCCTGGGTGTTCCAAAGGGACAATACTTTTCATGTCAATTGCTAGTCTAACATAAGGTGACAGAACAATACACACAATGTGCTGGAGGAACTCAGCAGGTCAGGCAGCATCTATGGATGGGAATTCCTGTTCTACTCCCATCCGTAGATGTTGCCTGACCTGCTGAGTTCCTCCAACACATTGTGTGTATTGCTGTAGATGTCCAGCATCTACAGTACCTCTTGTGTCTATGAGACGGATACTGGATTTATACAGCCCCAATTCTTGAGATTGGTTTTGTTCATCATGTACATCGAAACATGCAGTGAAATGTATAGTTTGCATCAAATCAAATGAATGAGAATTATGGTGGAGGCAGCCCACAAGTGTCAACATAGCATGACCACAATTTACTAACCCTCTCTGTATGTCTTTGGACGGTGGGAGAAAACTGGAGCACCCATAGGAAATCCACACGGTCATGGGGAGAATGTACAAACTCCTCTCAGACAGTGGCAGGAATCGAACCCTGAAGGGTGATTGCAGGCACTGTAAAGCCATTGTGTTAACCCTTGAGAAGCAGTTGACTGGGCTGCAGAGTGAGAATACTGGTGAGATGACCAAGAGTTGTGTGAGTCGCCTACTTCTCCAGAAGCAGCTTATTAAAAGAACCCAGATAATAGGCTCTGAAGAAAACATTTATTAAGTCAAAACAAATCTATTTTTTTCTCCCAACGTCTAACCCCTCCAGTAGGAGTGATAATGTCTGGGAAATAATTCTGCTGCAAGTACTGTGAATTCTAATTTTTTCTTTTGTAATGTAAGACATTGTCAAAGATTTCAAATGTGCAGCCAGTGCCTTGAAGTGACATTGTGATTTATGACTTGCTAAAGACACCGTTTTCAATTGACATTCTAATCCACAATTCCTCTTTCTCTTCTTTATCTTCCAGATGAATCGACCCATTCAGGTGAAGCCTGCGGACAGCGAGAGTCGTGGAGGTAGTTGTAACTGATATTTTATTGAGCTAGAGATATCAGCCATGGGACTTCCTTGATATTTTAATTAATGATGACTGAATACATTTGGTTGAGTGGATTTAAGTGCTCTCCCTATTGACAACTCTTTTCTATCTTCCTACTCCTTTACCCATTCTCTGGAGGTACTGCTGCTTGATGAGGATTAAGAGTACAGAGGCAACTGGTCATTCCTCTTGGCTTCATTGATCGGGGGGAGTATCACAGCTGAGCAGCTCCCAGAATCCCTTGGGTCCATCCTCTTTCTACTTGACATCCAACCCTTGGCATATAGCTCAACATTAGCAACAGTGAAGGGCAGCTGGAGTCTGTTCTTTCCATGAGAGCTATGCATCATTAACCGGGACTAATTGTTGCATGCCAGGCTTTACCCTGATTGAAGCTGGATAACCTAGCACTGGCTGGAGTTTGATCATAAACCATCCCATCAGGCAGATTTCATTACCACAACAGGAAGTGAATCAGCTATTGAGGCATGGAGAAAGAATGACTTCTCTTAATGATTACCCAAGTAAGGGGCAATACTTTTGATGGCGGAGGTTATGGGACAAAGTGTACTTGTGGCATATAGCTATGGTGACTGCATTTATGCTGCTCTTTAACTGTTCTTGAAATGATATTCAAATGTATTTAATAATTAATTTGTATTAAACTTACATTAGGTTTCCCCTGTGCCTCTGTGGGGAGTTCTGGCATATGGTTCTCTTCAGAAAGTGGAAAATGAACACAGATTTTACTCTAGTCAGTAAGAAGTCTTGTAGAATCATACTGCATGATGAGACCATTTGTCCCATTATCCTTATGGTGTATTTATTGAAAGTGTAGTCAAGTTACCCTTCAGCATCATCTGCTCAAACCTACAGTGTTTCCCCATAGCAGTAGCATGATCAGTTGAGTCAAGTATGATGTTTTCTTAAGGGGTTGGCTATTGGTGGGTCCTCAGATAGAGGCAGTAGAGGCAGATACAGGATTCACGTATTCAGGTGCAGTGTGGGCACATGGAAGTGGTGTCTGAGATTAGTGATTGGGTCTTTTCGTTGTTCAGTCTCCCCTTCCGCAGAATGCCACTTATTCTCTGTGGCACAGCGGATGTTGGCCTCGCGTAATGCAGCCCCCTCTTGAACAGATTTCCTCCAGCTTCATCTATTGAGTGCAATTTCTTCCCAGTTTTTAGAAGTAACGTTGAATTTCTTCAGGCTGATTTTGAAGTTGTCTTTGAAACGTTTCCTTTCCCTATCAGGGGCTCACTGACCTTCCTTCAATTGGGAGTAAAGGATCAGTTTGGGGACATGTGATTTAGGCATAGTTGCCCCATAGATCACTCCATCTTGTGGATACAGGAATTCTCTTCTTGATGGCAACTGCTGATTCTTCCTTCTATTGGCTAGTGGCAGTCTGATCTACACAGGGTTTTGCAGGTTTACCACAGGTTTTCACTGAGATCACAAATGGTTTGGAATTCAAGATTCATGGTTGTTCAATGTCATTTCCTGTATACAAGTGTAAAAAAGAGTGAAGTAATTGTTACTCAGGATCCAATGCAGCAAAAAAACACACAAAGGAGAAAGAAAACAATAATAATAGTAAAAAAACAGTAAATATTAATACATAAAATTGCTTATACACGTAGATTGATTGTATGTCCATAAAGTGACGCTGGGCACAGGAATGTCTGTGCATAAGGTGACTGACAGGAAATGAAAAAGTTGTGGTGGTTAGGGGTGTGGAGGGGTGGGTTAGTGGGTGGAGATGTTGATCAGCCTTACTGCTTGGGGAAGTAACTGTTTTTGAGTGTGGTGGCCCTGGCGTAGATGCTATGCAGCCTCCTTCCTGATAGGAGTGCAACAAACATTCTGTATGCCGAGTGGATGAGATCCTACATGATGTCAGTGGCCCTTTTCTTCCAATGTTCTGTATCAAGCAATGATGCAACTTGTTAGGATGTTCTCCATTGCACATCAGTTGAATGATGTGAGTATGGATGTGCATAGTCCAACTCTCTTTGGCCTCCTCAGGAAGTAGAGGTGCTGGTGAGCGTTCCTGACTGTGTAGAATATGTTCTGGGACCGTGAGACGTTGTATGAGATGTACACCCTCAGGAGTTCGAAACTGCTTGCAGTTTTCACTTCTGTGGCACCGAATGGTGCAAGTTCTCCTGAAGTCAATAACCATCTCCTTTGTCCTGTTGACTTTGAGGAAGAGGTTATTTGCCTGACACCAGGCCTCGAGATCTTCCAACTCCTCTTTGTAGGCTGTCTCATCGTTGTTGGTGATGAGCCCCACCACTGTTGTGTCATCAGCGAACTTGACAATGTGATTACTCCAGAAGTGTTATGACAAAGATAGTGACATTTGGCTCAGCATAGCAATATTTGGGAAGATCTACCTGATCTTGTTGCCATTAAGCTCAAGTAAGGTATGGTACCGAGGGATGATTGCTACAGTTTCTCTTGAAACTGCCCAAGTATGGAGCTAGGGTATGAATATAATTGAGCTTCTTCCTGATGAAACCCCATCCCACCTTCCTATAATGATCACATAGATGCCCACACTCAAAATTGGATTGGGAAGGCATGGAACTGGGTCCTAAGGGAAGGGAGAGTTGCTTCTTTGAGATGATTCTAAGGTCTAATTATATTGATGTGCGTCAATGGCATGGCATTCTTTGTGTAATATGATGTCTGACAAGAATCTTCACCAGACTGGAATGTCCTTGAACAGTTGTTTTAATATCCTGCCTACAAACTCCTATAGCAAGCTTTGTCTTATGGAGTGTCGGGCTGATTGGTGAGAGGTATTACTGTATTGTGGACTCAAAGTACACTGCAGATGCTGTGGTCAAATCAAAACATACAAACAAGCTGGAGGAACTCAGCAGGTTGGGCAGCAACCGTTGAAACAAGCAGTCAACATTTCGATACCTAGTCCTGGCGAAGGGTCTCGGCCCGAAACTTTGACTGCTCATTTCAACGGATGCTGCTCGACCTGCTAAGTTCCTCCAGCTTGTTTGTACGTGTTACTGTATTATGGATTTGATCTCATTAAATGAGCAACAACATTGTTAAAACAACTTAAGCACAGGAAAGGTGTTTGGTTGTTGAAGCTAAACATGTGAGAATATCAGACCCAGCTAAAGTTTCTTCTCATGCAGTCATTTCAGTTCAAGACAATGGAACTGAGTGTTGGGAGACAAGTACCTCTCCTGGCCAGTACCTCCTCACTGTCCAGTACTGCTAACCAAAGGACAAATTTCTCCCTAAGTGTGCTTTATTTTGAGTAATGAACTGATCTGAAAATCAATAAGAGAATCTATGAACTGTTGCAGACAATGCAAAGCTTGTTTAGGATCTTGCTGGATTTAAACTTCTGATCTAACAATGTGCAAAATTTTACTAATATGGTACTTCTTTGATAAAATGACAACCTCAAAATTCCATATCCTTGAGGTGCACTGTTGAAATTCTTTGGTTAGCTTGCTGTCGTTTTCTTGCTGTGCTTTGAGATGAACAATGAGACAACACCCAGGGCAGAGAACGGAGCAATGTTGCCTTGGAAAGAAGGTGTTAGGAACGTGAAATACAGTCGTGGCGTTAGTTTTTACTGGCACCTAGTCTGAGGAGGATATGGTCACTTCCGTGAGTGAGCTGAGTTCTTATGGTTAATTATCCTAATCAGAATCGGATTTGTGCACAATCAGAGCAGGAATTATAATCAGTTGGGTTTCAATTCTTGGCTGATGGTTGCCTTACCATTCATCCACCTAATGCCTACTTGGAGTTAAAATTGGTACTTAATGTTCCTCAATTTATTAGTTTTTCTTTTATTTATCATGATTTTTGTTGATGTTCCTGTCCACCTTCCCAACAAGTATGATTCTTAGGGCACTAAAAAGATTAGGTTTTGATATAAATTCTTATTATTTCACAAGTTCATCATGTGATCTTTTGGTTTCTAGCTTCACATCGAATAGTCTCACAATTGCATTACCACCCCGTGCCCAGGCAGATGCCAAGCAGATTAGACTGGGACATGTGAGAGAGCCTCAGGCTGGTTCTTAGCCAGGGATGTTGAATGGTGTTAAAAAGCCAGGGGCCCACAGAGCGAAAGGTTGCAATGTTGCCCACACTTCAGTCGCGAGGAGAATGCCAGCAGTGCATTCAGATGCAGATGCAGCCAGTCAGACTTCTAACTCCTCTTCACTGCTGGCTTGACCTGCCCACTCAGGATTCAGTCTGGGAGTTACGAGAACTGGCTGCACCATGATAGGAAATTGACTTAAAAACGTTACATACATATTAACAAAGATACATATATTTTGAAGTGCTGCCTAATAATTAAAGAGAAGAGGCACTACATATAGGAATGACTGGAAAAGTCAGGTTGGCACAGTAGCATAGTGGTTAGTGTAAAACTTTACAGCCCCAGCGATCTGGGTTCAATTCCTACACTGTCGTTAGAAGTTTGTATGTTTTCCCTGTGATTGTGTGGGTTTTCTCTAGGTGCGCTGGTTCCACATTCCAATGATGCGCGGGTTAGGGTTAGTGAGCTTTGGGCATGCTGTCTTGGTACCGAAAGCATGGTGATATTTGTGGGGTGCCTCAACTACATTCTCAGACTGTGTCGGTTATTGATGCAAATGATGCATTTCACTGCATGTTTCGATGCACGTGTTCAAAGTAAATTTATTATCAAAGTGTATATATTACCACGCCATCACAAGATTCACTTTCTTGATGACATTCACAGTAGGTAAAAAAAACACAATAAAATAGATGAAAAATTGCATGCAACAGGGACAGACAACCAAAAGACAACAAATTTTGCAAATGCAGAAAAATAAGAAAATAAATAAGTATTGAGATTACAAGTTGTAGGGTCCTTGAGAGCGAGTCCATAGATTGTGGAATCAGTTATGTGTTGGGGTGATTTAAATTATCCCCTCTGGTACAAGAGCCTTATGGTTGAGAGCTAAAAACTCTTCCTGAACCAGGTGGTGTGGAACCTGAGGCCATTATACCTCCTTCCTGATGGTAACGGCAAGAAGAGAGCAAGGTCTGAATGGTTTGGGTCCTCGATGGTGGATACTGATATCCTGTGATGGCTCCCCTTGTAGATGTGCTCAGTGGTGGGGAGCCCATTACCTGTACCAACTACGTTTTGTAGGTTTTTCTGTTTAAAGGCATCGGTGTTCCCACACCAGACCATGATGCAACCAGTCAGGGCACTCTCCACTCTTCTTCTACAGAAGATTCTCAATGTTTTAGATGGCATGCCAGGTCTGTGCAGATGTAGTGGTAATGGTAAGAAGAGAGCATAACCTAGATCAGGGGTGGGCAAACTTTTTGACTTGTGGGCCACAAAGGGTTCTAAAATTTGACAGGGGGGCCAGACCAGGAGCAGATGGACGGAGTGTTTTGGTAATACACCTCATAAGAGAAAATAAAATATCATGGGATATGTAGAAAACATGTGCTTTAATTTCAATTGAAAATGAACAAATGCATTACAACAAAATATCTGTCTTTGAAGTCCCATGGTATTTAGCTATTTATTGAAATGACTTTTAAAACACTGAAAATTAAATGAATAAAATACAGCTTTTTTTAATAGTAACAGTTATTATTTTAAAGCACTGAAAATTCTGTTATCCTTCAAGATATTATCATCATCACTCTCCTCCTGACTGTCTTTATTTCAAAAACGGTAGGAGATGCAGGTCTACTTGTCCTGCTCCTTCTTATTCAATTGTCCCCTGTGCCAAAACTCAACAACGACCAGCACAAGGACAGAACAGTGACAGCGCGCCAGTATGCGGAGCGCGTTATTTGATCTGGAGCGCATTTTTTATTTTGAGAACGTATGTGCACCTGCGCACTACTCATGTCCATCACTTAACAGAAATGACATGTAACATGTAAGGCTTATTGAAAAAAATATTTTCAAATGCATTTTTTACATAACACAACGAAGAAACTTATTTTTAATTTCAGTGGGAACAGTGTTGTTGGTCTCCCTTTTTAGCCAGCGCATCAAAGTCTGGATTTAGTTTTGTTGTGGCGAAAACGCCAGAATTGCGGGGAAAAAAACGTTAACAAGGTTTATTAATATAATTTCATCAAGTTCTGCGGGCCGGATTAAAAAGCTTAACGGGCCGCATATGGCCCCCGGGCCGTAGTTTGCCCATGCCTGACCTAGATGGTTTGGGTAGAAAGTAGAGGTTCTACTGTGTCTTCTTTGTAATGACAGTTGCATGCTCGGCCCAGCACAAATCCTCTGAATTGATGACACCAAGGAATTTAAAGTTGCTGACCCTCTCCACCCCTAATCCTTTAATGAAGCCTGGATCATGGTCCTCTGGTTTTCTCCCCCTGCAGTCAATAATCAGGGGGATTATTTTTGCTGACATTGAGTGAGAGATTGTTGCTGTTGCACCATTCTGCCAGGTTTTTAATCTCCCTCCTCATCTGATTTGCGCAGCAATAGTGGTGTCATCAGCAAACTTAAACATGGCCTTCGACCTGTACTTAGCCTCATAAGTGTAAAGCGGGTAGAGCAAGGGGTAAGCACGGTGTCTTGTAGTACACCTGTGCTGACGTGATTGTGGAGGAGGTGCTGCCAACCTGAACTGACTGGGGTCTGCAAGGGAGGAAATCGAGAATCCAGTTGATCAAGGGGGTATTGAGGCTCAGGACGTGGAGACTGAGGGAACGATAGAATTGAATGCTGAGCTGTAGTCAATGAAGAGCATCCTGCTGTATGCATCTTCACTATCCAGATGTTCCAAGGCCAATGAAATGGCATCTGCTGTTGACCTGTAGTGACGGTGGACAAATTGGAGTGACAAATAAAGCTAATCTTTGTTGTTTTCTTAGAATAGAGCAGGTTTAGAGGAAATTGGATAGACATGCATGAATAGATGAATGGGTTTGATAAAATTAACATGGCTGAAGGAGTGATGAACAAAGGATACAGATTTAAGACTAGGAGAAATAGCCTAATGAAGCATCTTTTTTCAAAACCAGTGAGCTGTTCCTTAAAATTCTAGTGGAAGCAGATTCAATAATAACTTCAAAATTGAACACTGGTAGAAAAATCAAATTACAGGGTGATGGAAAAAGAGCAGGATAAAGTACTTTTAAGCATTGCCACAAGCATGACAAGCTAAATAGCCTACTTTTATGCTGTGTTATAATATTATCTTCAAGGAAAGAAAGATTACACACAGTGGCCATTTTATTAGGTATCTCCTTACCTAATAAAGTGGCCACTAAGAGTATGTTCATGGTCTTCCGCTGCTGTAGCCAATCCAGTTTAAGGTTCGAAAAGCTATGCATTCAGAGATGCTCGTCTGCACAGCGCTGTTGTAACACATGGTTATTTGTGCTACCCTCGCCTTCCTGTCAGCTTGAACCAGTCTGCTCTGACCTCTCTCATTAACGAGGCATTTTCACCCACAAAATTGCTGCTCACTGGACGTTTTCTTGCTTTCCACACCATTGTCTGTAAACTCCAGAGACTGTTGTGCGCGAAAATCCCAGGAGGTCAGCAGTTTCTGCGAGACTCAAACCACCCCATCAGGCGCCAACAATCATTCCACCGTCAAAGTCATTTAGATCATATTTCTTCCCCATTCTGATGTTTGGTCTGAACCTCTTGACCATGTCTGCATTGAATTTCTGCCACTTGTTTGGCTAATTAGTTATTTGTATTATCAACCAGGTGTACAGTTAGCCACTACTAGTATATCTGTATAATAGTTTCATGGTTGCATAATACCCCAAAGCCCTAGGTAGGCAATGAAGTACTGTTGAAGTATAGTCACAGTTTGAGGAACAATAGCAGCCAATTAGCACATAGCAAGTCCCACGAACAACAATATCAGCCATCTATTTTAGTGATTGAGTGTTCAGTATTGACTGGAGCACTGGAAAGAACAGATGGGCAATTAGTTTAACGTTGCAACAGAACACTGGCATTTCTGATGCTACAGATTGTAGAGGAATGGTTGGCCAGGTGGAATACTCGTGAGTGGTGTGAGGGTCAGTGATGTGGGGTCAATTAAAGGGAAGTAGAAGACTGATCTGGAAGGGGCCCAGTCATCAATGCATCGGGAAGACCTTGTGGTCCCCGAGGTGTGCAATGAAAAACAGCATTGCAAAGAGAATGATATTCCAGACATAAAGAAAATTGAATTTTTGGGATGGCATACAGCTACATGGAAGTTATCATTACTACATTGTACTCTGGAGAAAGGAGAATTATAAAGAAAAGAGCATCACTGAAGGGTTGAGTTTCCAGTGATTTATCCTTAAGGCTTCAATCAAACTTCTTTGCATTGGTTTGTAGACTAGGCCTTGTCAGACTTATCAGGAGATTTGAATAATAACCTTCATAAACATCTCTCTTTTCTGAAAATTTATGGAATTGCCTAATAAAAAGTTAGGCTATGCTTACCAGGAGGCTTGAAGATTAATTCCTCTTGAGAGCCGTCAATGTTGTTAGATCTCTTGGAGTGGAGGAACCATGTGCCTTTCAATTTAACGAACGATTTTGTCTTTAGAAGGCCGTTCACAAAATGTGTTGCTTTGACTGTAAATTCCCCTACGATAGTAACATACTAACTAACTAAGTGGCCACCATTCTGCAATAACCTAGAGTCTGACTACTAAAACAAGCCCAACACAATTTGGATTTGTGTTGAATTTGGGCTTTGATGGAGCTTAGTTTGGTCATAGTTGAAATGGTTTTAATTTCATACCTGAGCAGATTTCTAAACCAGGAAACACCACACCCCACCTCGATGCAACCCATTAACATCTGGGCACTAAGACATTTCCTTATTACAGAGGAAATTACCTCATTTCATTTCAGTTATTTTAGCAAAGGCATGGCCAAGACTTCTTGCATAAGTTTCCATACATTGATGATGGGATTTTATAGGAAAACCCTACCAACATTTTCAATAGAAACATATTCAGCTTTGGACTTATTTTTCAAAGAAACATTTTTACCTTTAGACTTGTTGCATTTAATTGGAGCAAATAAACAGCCTTGCAAGCTTTTACAGTATATCAAATATCACCCTTTTTTTCTCTCACTGAGGTTGTCCCATTTCCTGATGGGACAATATGATAGGTGGAGGGAAAGAGGAACTACTGAGTATAGAGTATTACAAAAGGGATCTAGTGCCTATGAAATGTTACAAAAAGGAAGTAATTAATAACAGGATGGAATACATATTGTTGCATTACAAAAGTAGCATTACAGAAATCCTGGGCCACAGAAATACTGCCAATCACAGCTTGTGAATGATCTCACTTCAATATTCTTTTCTGCGTTAATAGTTAAATCAATGCGAATCTCCTCAGCTGAAAGTTGCAATGCTAGAAGGTTTGAGGTGTTTGGGGACAGCTGGGAATTTTGCTGCTTCTGGGGAGGCACAGTAAGTAGCTTAGTGGTTAAGTCGATGCTTTACAGCAGCTAGCTGTAAGTTTGGGGTTCGATTTGTGCCACTCTCTGTAGGGAGTTTGAAAGTTTTCCCTGTGCCCACGTGGGTTTCCTCCATGTGCTCTGGTTTCCTTCCTCATTCTAAAGACATTTGGTAGGCTTAGTGAGCTTTAGGCACCAGAAACATGGCAACTCCTGTGAGCTGCCCAGCACAATCTTCACCAATTGAACACAAACGACACCATTCACTGTATGTTTCAATGTACATGTGACAAATAAAGCTGACCTTTAATCTTCATCAAAACTGATTAAACGAGAACTACGTCACAGGCAACTCCTGGTCTTCCATGCTAGTCTGGATTACATGTAGGCCCTAGTCCCTTTCCGGGATTGAGATAGTGCTTTCCACCTTCTTTGTTATCTTTTGACTTTGTGGACCATAAAGGGTGAAACTTGCCCACTGTTAGATGCCCAAGATGCTTGGTGATATCACCCTCCTTATGCTGACCTGATACACACCCCTTAAAAAATGATCCTCCACCACCTCTCCCATACTGCCAGGGATAGTAAATCAGACCTCAGAGAAAGTGTAAGGGCAATTGCTTAATCTCTGTTTAGTCAATTTCAGTGAAAAAGTAAGGTATGTTTATATTGAAGGTCCCATTTTAGGAATATCACATTAATTACTGGTTATGTGACTCAAATAGGTAGAGGGACAGCTTTAGAAAATTGCTTCGTATTTCCAAGTAAAAATAAAAAAGCAGATACTGGAAATTTAAAATATAAATAAAACCTAGAAATACTCAGCTGCTTGGTCAAGCTGTGGGAAGATGAGCAAATTAACATTTCAGGTTGAAGGCCCTTCGCTGGGCCTGAGTAACCTGAAGCGTCATTTCTGTTTCTCAGACCACATGTGCAGTTTGGCCTGCGGAATATTCCCAGCCCTTGCTGACATTATTTTATTTCTAAGTAGGTTGGTTGCTGTAATATTCGGGTCTGCTTCCACTTCAACTGCTTGTAGTGCTGCAACCCTTTCCCAATAGGCGTTTTCCAAAGCACCTTTCTGAACTCTCCCAACATCAGATTTGCAAACTTTCCAAGGCACTTCATCAGAAAAACTTGAGGCTAAGCGTCATGAGGACAAGTAATCCGATTATTGCACACGATGTATTAAAAACAAACTCACTTCCCTCCGAGTGCACCTGGGTCCAGGAACTAAGCAATCACTCTGCATTTCTGAACGGACAAGGAGCCAGCCCCGGCATTACCTCACTATTTTTGCTTGCTTTTTGAACTACATATTTAATTTAATTTTTAAAATATATATATGTACAATATTTCGTATTGTAATTGATAGCTTTTTCAGTGTATTGCAATGTACTGCTGCCACGAAACAACAAATTTATAACCATATAACCATATAACAATCACAGCACGGAAACAGGCCATTCCGGCCCTCCTAGTCCATGCCGAACTCTTAATCTCACCTAGTCCCACCTACCCGCACTCAGCCCATAACCCTTCACTCCCTTCCTGTCCATATACCTATCCAATTTTACCTTAAATGACACAACTGAACTGGCCTCTAGTACTTCTACAGGAAGCTCATTCCACACAGCTATCGCTCTCTGAGTAAAGAAATACCCCCTCGTGTTTCCCTTAAACTTTTGCCCCCTAACTCTCAAATCATGTCCTCTCGTTTGAATCTCCCCACTCTCAATGGAAACAGCCTATTCCCGTCAACTCTATCTATCCCTCTCAAAATTTTAAATACCTCGTTCAAATCCCCCCTCAACCTTCTACGCTCCAATGAATAGAGACCTAACTTGTTCAACCTTTCTCTGTAACTTAAGTGCTGAAACCCAGGTAACAGCCTAGTAAATCGTCTCTGCACTCTCTCTAATTTATTGATATATTTCCTATAATTTGGTGACCAGAACTGTACACAATATTCCAAATTTGGCCTTACCAATGCCTTGTACAATTTTAACATTACATCCCAACTTCTGTACTCAATGCTTTGATTTATAAAGGCCAGCGTTCCAAAAGCCTTCTTCACCACCCTATCTACATGAGACTCCACCTTCAGGGAACTATGCACTGTTATTCCTAGATCTCTCTGTTCCACTGCATTCCTCAATGCCCTACCATTTACCCTGTATGTTCTATTTGGATTATTCCTGCCAAAATGTAGAACCTCACACTTCTCAGCATTAAACTCCATCTGCCAACGTTCAGCCCATTCTTCTAACTGGCATAAATCTCCCTGCAAGCTTTGAAAACCCACCTCATTATCCACAACACCTCCTACCTTAGTATCATCGGCATACTTACTAATCCAATTTACCACCCCATCATCCAGATTTCATGACATATGTCAGTGATAATAAATCTGATTCTGATTGTGATTCTTAGACCTGATATATTCTCAAACTGTTTGCTGGACAACCATGGCCAAAGGCCCGTCCGGTCCAGATTCATGTTGTTGAAGCACAGATGGATTGGTCATTGCAATAAGTTTCTGGTCCAGAACATTACATCGGGGGGGGGGGGGGGATGAGTGGGGAGGGGGTTTCCAATCCCAGAAATAGTCGTACAGTGATTTTATGAGGATGTGTTGATTAATTTACTTTTCTTCACACAAGCTCTATGAGTTAAATTTCTGTGAATCTGCAAGGGTAAATTTCAACAGCCTGAACGACCGTAAAGCAGGGGTTGCACATGCACTATAAACTGAATGCAAGGATAAAAGAGGCAATGAGGAGCCCAGTACGGAAAATGATCTTTTCTCTTGTAGAGGTGAGGTGACAATTTACACTTGCCTTGACAAGCAGCAGTATATTTGATTGTGTTGCTGTGCCAGGTGTTGTGTGGTTGCAGTTACTGGCTATAAATTAGGAAAGGGTAAAAGGAAGATGTTGTTACTCGTCCACAGGACAGCAAAAGATGGAATTGGGTGTGACCTTTTTACTGGAACCTCCGATGCCAGGCAGCGATTGGTTTCACAAGGCTTACCTGTTTGCTGGCAACACGAGTGAATCTGCAGATGCTGGAAATAAATAAAAAAACACGAAATGCTGGCAGAACTCAGCAGGCCAGACAGCATCTATGGGAGGAGGTAATAACGACGTTTCGGGCCGAAACCCTTCAGCAGGAGTGAAGTAACATCCCATGTTACCTCCTCCCATAGATGCTGTCTGGCCTGCTGAGTTCTGCCAGCATTTTGTGTTTTTTTTACCCGTTTGCTGCTGTTTGAAAGGGAAGGACCAATGACATCAGCTTTGTTCAAGCTCTGGTACACCATGGGGTTCTGTTTCTCCACCTCTTTCTAATCCCGTCGCCTTTGAGCAGCGAGATGATTTATTGTTGTTGAAACCCCAGGAGGAAAGTGTAAATTAGTTTTATTTTCCTTTGTGAGGTTGAAGCAGGCAAACGCAGCTTGAGCAGCGACTGCTTGGGGTCTACAGCAAAGGCTTTATATCTTAAAACTGATAGAGATTTCCTTGTGTCGTGTTCCAGGGAGGCTTCTGCTACACGTTAGACTGCTCTTATATAGAAACAAGCAGCCAGTCCAGTCTTTATGCATGCAAAGCAGGAATTACAGCATGAAGAACTTATCTCGGCTGTGCTTAGTCACGTTTTGTTTTGTGCTTGCTGGACAGTGGTTTTCTGAATAAGACCACAAGACCATAAGTCATAGGAACAGAATTAAGCTATTTGGACCATCACGTCTGCTCCACCGTTCGATTATGACTGATTTATTTTCCCTCTCAACACCATTCTCCTGCCTTCCCCCCCCCCCCCCAGTATCTTTGCTGCTCTTAGTAATCAAGAACCTATCGACCTCTGCATTAAAAATACCCAGTGACTTAGCCTCCACAGCCATCTGTGGCAATGAAGTTTATAGATTCATCACCCTCTGGCTAATTCATTCTCATCTCTGTCCTAAAGGTATGCCCTCTGGTCCTAGGCTCTCCCACTATTTGAAACATCCTCTCCACATCCACTCTATCCAGGCCTTCCAATATCTTGTATGCAATGCAATGAGATCCATCCCACCCCCACCATCGCTTTTCTACATTCCAGCAAGTATAAGAAGTATAGGCCCAGAGCTATCAAATGCTTCTCATAAGTTAATCCTTCCAGTCCTGGAATCATTCTCCTGAACCTCCTCAGGGCCCTCTTCAATACCTACACGTCTTTTCTTAGATGAGGGGCCCAAGAATACTCACAATGCTTTATATGTGGTCTGACCAATGTCTTTAATCCTTTGTAAATGAATGCTGTCATTGCAAATGCCTTTCTTTCTACTTAATCAACCTGCAACTAAACCTTTAAGGAATCCTGCACTTGGACTCCCAAGTCTGACTCCTGATTTCTTAATTTGCTCCCGAATTGGTACATTTCTACCAAAGTGCATGACCATACGTTTCCCTACACTCTGTTTCACTTGCCAATCCTTTGGCCATGCTCTTAATCTGTCCATGTCCTTTTGCTGAATCTCTGAATTCCCAATATTCTACTTGATGCAATTACAGAGAACTTTGAGACAACTGTGTAGGAAATAAATGGTGGAACGAGGCTGCAGAGAGAGGGATAAAAACGCAGAAGGCAGGAGGTGCAGACAGAGAATGAGAGAGTGGATGGGGCAGATGAGAGAGTGTGGTGCTTGGGGGAGAGAGGAAGAGGAATGTAGAGTGAAGAGAACATGGAAAGAGAGGAAGAGTGAGGGATAGGAGGCAAGGAGGAATAGTAAATTGCAGACAAGAGAGTTGAGGAGATTGGACAGAACAATCGGAAAAAGAAAGGATAGAGATGGATGAAGCTTGGGGTAATGAGCAGCTGATCCCGCCATCCCCCTACCACCCACATGAACTTTATAATATTTGAACATGATTTTAACAGTTTTAAAATATGTTTTTTATAAAGTTCATGTCAGTAATGATGACTCACAAAGGAGGAACCGTGTATAACATAAACACCAGCATGGTTCAGATAGAATTAATGGCCACTGTTCTTTGTGAATTCTACAGACTGTTCAGAAAAATCCCAGGAGATCAAAGGCTGTTGTAAATCTAGTCAAGAAGAAAAGGGCTTATGAAAGGTTCAAAAAACTAGGTAATGGAGAGATCTAGAAAAGTATATGGCTAGCAGGAAGGAGCTTACTAAAAAAAAATTAGGAGAGCCAGAAGGGGCCATGAGAAGGCCTTGGTGAACAGGATTAAGGAAAACCCCCAAGGCATTCTACAAATATGTGAAGAACAAGAGGATAAGGTGTGAGAGAATAGGACCAATCAAGTGTGACAGTGGAAAAGTGTGTATGGAACCGGAGGAGATAGCAGAGGTACTTAATGAATACTTTACTTCAGTATTCACGATGGAAAAGGATCTTGGTGATTGTAGGGATGACTGAAAAGCCTGAGCATGCAGATATTAAGAAAGAGGATGTGCTGGAGCTTTTGGAAAGCATCAAGCTGGATAAGTCACCGGGACCGGATGAGATGTACCCCAGGCTACTGTGGGAGGCAAGGAAGGAGACTGCTGAGCCTCTGGCGATGACCTTTGCTTCGTCAATGGGGACAGGAGAGGTTCCAGAGGATTGGAGGGTTGTGGACATTGTTCCTTTATTCAAGAAAGGGAGTAAAGATAGCCCAGGAAATTAAAGACCAGTGAGTCTTACTTCAGTGGTTGGTAAGTTGATGGAAGAGATCCTGAGAAGCAGGATTTATGAACATTTGGAGAGGCATAATATGAATAGGAATAGTCAGCATGGCTTTGTCAAAGGCAGGTCGTGCCTTACAAGCCTCATTGAATTTTCTGAGGATGTGATTAAACACATTGATGAAGGTAGAGCAGTAGATCAGTAGATGTAGTGTATATGGATTTCAGCGAGGCATTTGACAAGGTAATCCATGCAAGGCTTATTGAGAAAGTAAGGAGGCATGGGATCCAAGGGGACATTGCTTTGTGGATCCAGAACTGGCTGGCCCACAGAAGGCAAAGAGTGGTTTTAGACGGGTCATATTCTGCATGGAGGTTGGTGACCAGTGGTGTGCCTCAGGGATCTGTTCTGGGACCCCTACTCTTCGTGATTTTTATAAATGACCTGGATGAGGAAGTGGAGGGATGGGTTAGTAAATCTGCTGATGACACAAAGGTTGGGGGTGTTGTGGATAGTGTGGAGGGCTGTCAGCGGTTACAGCAGGACATTGATAGGATGCAAAACTGGTCTGAGATGTGGCAGATGGAGTTCAACCCAGATAAGTGTGAGGTGGTTCATTTAGGTAGGTCAAATATGATGGCAGAATATAGTATTAATGGTAAGACTCTCTTGGCAGTGTGGAGGATCAGAGGGATCTTGGGGTCCGTCCATAGGATGCTCAAAGCAGCTATGCAGGTTGACTCTGTGGTTAAGAAAGCTTACAGTGCATTGGCCTTCAAAAATCGTGGAACTGAATTTAGGAGCCGAGAGGTAATGTTAAAGCTATCTTGGACTCTGGTAAGACACCACTTGGAGTACTATGCTCAGCTCTGGTCACCTCACTACAGGAAGGATGTGGAAACTATAGAAAGGGTGCAGAGGAGATTTACAAGGATGTTGCCTGGATTGGGGAGCATGCCTTATGAGAATAGGTTGAGTGAACTCGGCCTTTTCTCCTTGGAAAGAAGGAGGATGAGAGGTGACCTGATAGAGGTGTATAAGATGATGAGAGGCATTGATCATGTGGATAGTCAGAGGCTTTTTCCCAGGGCTGAAATGGCTAACACGAGAGGACACTGTTTTAAGGTGCTTGGAAGGAGGTACAGAGGGGATGTCAGGGGTAAGTTTTTTACATAGAGTGTGTCGAGTGCGTGGAATTGCTGCCAGCGATGGTGGTGGAGGCGGATATGATAGGATCTTTTAAGAGACTTCTGGACAGGTACTTGGATCTCAGAAAAATAGAGGGTATAGGTAACCCTAGGTAATTTCTAAGGTAAGGATGTTTTCGGCACAGCTTTGTGGGCCAAAGGGCCTGTATTGTGCTGTAGGTTTTCTATGTTTCTGTGTTTCTAGATCAGCAGTTTCTGAGAACTCAAACCACCCCTTCAGACATCAAGAATCATTCCACGGTCAAAGTCACTTAGATCACACTTCTTCCCCATTCTGATGATTGGTCTGGACAACAACTGAACCTCTTGACCATGTCTGCATTGAGTTGCTGCCACATGATGGGCTGATTAGATATTTGTATTGACATACAGCTGTACCTAATAAAGTGGCCACTGAGTGTAGTTTGTTCTCATCACTGGGATGTTGTACATGGATTATCCTCCCAATGACACCATTAGGCTTCCCAGGAAGCTGCTTCAGTAATTGTCCTTCACCCACTAGCTCCTCCTTTGTCAACAATCTGTCTTCACCTCTTCTTCTATTCCTCACTCTGGCCTTTTACCTCTTCTCACCTGCCTATCACCTCCCCCGGGTCCCCTCCTCCTTCTCTTTCTCCTACTCTCCACTCTCCTCTCCTTTCACATTCCTTCCTCTCCAGCCCTTTACCAATCCTACGCACCTGGCTTCACGTATCACCTTGCAGCTAGCCTCCTTCCGCACCCACCTCATCTTCTTATTCTGGCATCAGCCCCCTTCCCTTTCAGTCCTGAAGGAGAGTCTTAGCTTGAAATGTCGTCTGTTTATTCACTTCAGTAGATGCTGCCTAACCTGCTGAGTCCTTCCAGCATTTTATGTGTGTTGCCTTGGATTTCCAGCATCTGCAGAATTTTTAGTGTTTATGATCGAACTTTTTGTCCAGTTCCCTCATCATCAACCTTGGGTCTCTGAGTGAGTCTCAGGCCATCGTTACAAGCTCCTATCAGAGATGCCGGCTTGCACACTCGGATATGTATTACACTGCTGCCTCTCTGCCCTCCCAGTGCTGGCTCTGACCTGTTTGAAAACATTTGTTATTTCGGGTAACAGTGGCAGCCACTGCTTGGCGTGACTGCGCTCAATATCATATGCAGAGTTGGACGCTCCCTGTAGAACCTGGCTGAAACCGACCCAACAAGCTGCAGATAACAGCTGGCACAGTGAGAAGGTATCATCAGCCTGTCAGGCCGAGCTGGATTCAAGCCTAGATCCAGTGACTAAAGGGCAGGATGCTAACCCACTGCGCAGTTCATCTTACATCATGATTTAACAAAAGCATCGAATAGTTACAGACCAGTAAACAATTATTCGTGCCGTCAAATCCATGCTGGCTCTTTGTAGAATAAGCCTGTCAGTCTTATTCTCTATGCTAAGGCCGTGCCCTCTTCTCATTGCTATCATCAGGGAGGAGGTACAAAAGCTTGAAAACAGACACTCAGCCTTTTTGGAACAGTTTCTTCACCTCTACCATTAGGATTTGAATGACCTATGAACCCATGAACACTACCTTACTATTTTGCTCTCTTTCTGTACTGTTTTTCTTTTAAAAAATACCTCCTTATTGTAACTGGTAGCAATTTTTATGTATTGGCACCATATTGTTGCAGAAAAACACAAATTTCATGACATATGTCAGTGATATTAAACCTGATCTGATTCTGAAGTTTTTCCGTCCAGGTATTTATCCAAATCCCTTGTAGCAAAGAAGCACAAAACTTCAGGGCACTGTCTCAACTGATCATCAACGCAAATTTTGCTCAGATCCCATTTTGTTCTCTTCACATCCCCACCAGCTCTGCCTGATGTTACTTCTCACCTAGGGGCATGATACACCATCAATAACTCTCTGAGACGTCAGGCGAGATATTGGCTTTTATTGACTGGAAGAAAGAACAAGCAGCAATTGACCACCATACTACATCCTGGAGACTGAGAGGCAGGGCTCAGGCCCCAATCGCCTTTATACCGGGGTCTGTGGGAGGAGCCACAGTCCGTGGGAGGAGCCACAGGAGCAGTCAGCGGGGGGGGCGTGTCCAGACAGGTATATGTAGTTCACCACAGGGCAAATGGCAGAGGGCAAAAAGCCCGCTAGCCCTCATATCTTTGGGACGCAGTATGAAACAAGAGCTCCTGAAGGAAGGCCATGCAGTCAGAGGAAGAATGTGCAAACTCCACACACACAAGGCCAAAGGTCAGAATTGAACTGGGCTCATTGGAGCTGTGAATCAACAGCTCCCTTAGCTGCACCACTGTGCTGCAACGCCAGACTTACCTGCATCCATCAAACAGTAAATTCCAGTTCATACTTGTCCCTTGCATGTAACAGGTTGACCTTATGTCACCCCTGGATCTTTTGTCACATATTGCAAGTCTCTCTCCTCTGGTCTAAATGGGAACAGCTCCATCCCCAAAACATCCAGTTTATTTAAAATCAAATTCCCTCACAGCCTTCTTTCTCCAACAGAGAAAAATGCCAAATACTAAATCTATCCCTCATAACTAAAATTCCTCATCCCGGATGCATTCCGGTGAAAATATTCTCCAAGTAGCAGGTGGTCAAGTAACAGGTTCTTAGTTTTCTGTGAATTGTCTCAATTTGCTTCACTTCCTGTCCCTCACCACTCTACCCTGCCATTTCCTCTTCTTCCTGATTTCCAGTGCTTTACAACTGTAATCTGCACATTCCTAATCATAATTCCTGGAATTCCCTCTTCCAGGCTCTCCATTGTCCATGATTTTAGCCGCCTGTTCTGACATCTTTCTCAAATGCTTGATGTGACCATTTTCACATTAGGGCTTGGAGACTGGCAAAGGTGCAGAATAGGTAACACGTGCATCCTACGGAAATGAGGGCCTTTGGGAAGGCTTATCGATCTGGACTCAGTACTACAGAAGAGAGAGAGAAAGAAAGGATTGTCCATATAATGGTTTGATAATGTAGGGTGCAGAGAAAATATGTTTAATTTGAAATGAGAGGGCAAAAATATAGGCTGCTGAGGGAATTCAAAAGAAGCTTCCTCCAAGGGGAGGTGATAATATGAAACTCAGTCCATGGAGGGAGGTTGAGGTGAACACTGGAGACATGGTTCAGGAAAACAATTCTCCTTACAGTTTCTTCTCATCACTGTAAGATTCCAGACTTGACAACGTAAACACCCTTTGTGCCCTCTCCAGTCTTTTTAACTTTTAAAAAAACTGCAGATGCTGAAAATCAGAAATAAAAACAGAATATGGCAGAGACACGCACCAGGTGAGGCAGAAACTTTGGGAAAAGATGCAGCATTAACCTTTCAGGTTCAGATTGTTAGAATTGAGGAAGAGCTTAAAACAAGATACCGGTACTTGTAATTCGGAGAGTGGGTAAGACAAAAGGAATGGCTCTGAAAGGGTGAGTCCGGACTAGTCATGAAGATGAGAAGGCAGGTGGTTGATGGAGGCAGACGAGTGAATTAGGGAGATGTGAAGGGAATGGTCCCTGTGAAATGGTGATTGGTGAGGGAAGTGGAAGGTGTGTCTGCTGGTGGAACCTTACTGAAACGCCGTGCTGTGGAAGCTGGTATTAAACAACTTGGCTGGTCTATTTCATACATTAGAAATAACCCCTCACTACAAAAGTACTTGAACGGCTGTCAAAACACCGGGATATCCTGAAGCTGCAAGAGACGCTACATAAATCCAAGACGCGCGTTCTTTCTGATGAGGCAGAGCACAAATGTTGATGTAAACTTGTTGGGTCAGATGGCCTGCTTCTACTATTGTGTATTTGACATAGTCTGCTTGGTGGTCAGCTCAGGGCTGGTATATGAAGATATGGAAGATGCAAACACAACTGAATTGGTGCTCCATTTTATCAAAGCTTGTAGTCAGAGGCTGATGATTTAATGATGGGTCTCGGGTGGGAGGGGGGGGAATAAAGTATGTCCATGCCATCTTTGGCAGCACCATGGTTGTTTACATTTTAGGAATGCCACAGATAGAATAAGAAACATGTAATGCCTCCAACAACTCTCCATAAAAGGCAAATGTGCTTTCACTTGGCAGGGCTGTTTCCCCTTCCCCTCTGAAATGCTTCATGCACCACCTTGTGGCCTGGAGGTGGAATTACTAGCCTGTTAATACATTGGGTTTGAGGGTTCAGGCCCACCAAGTCGTTCTATGGCTCAGACCTTATGATTCAGCATTGTGAAGGATTGTTGTCATTAGATTCCTTCAAACATGGGAAGTAAAACAGTCAACTCCTATACTGTTTTGACAGAATTCTGATTCCTACTCAAATGAGACATAAACTTCTACATTATCAAAGTATTTTATTTCCCTTTCTCCAAATCCCATTTGTTCACTAATGTTCCCAGTATATGTAGCTTCATCATATCCACCAATGCAAGCACCCTCCATAAACTCCAACGGGACACTGCCTGTACCACGACCCCCCACTTGGTCACACCCCTGTCCCTCACAGGATCTCAGTACCTCCAACTCAGCCAGTAGCTTGAATTTAGATCTTGGAAAAAACTTGGATTCTTTGCATTCACTCCTGTATCCATCCACCTCTACTTTGCCTCTTCTAGGGCTAACCTGCTGTAGATATGGATCACAAATCGGGAGTCAGTGCTTTCTGCGATAGCGACCCTACTTTTCCTAACTTTTGTGAGAGGAATATCCACTCAATTAACAGACATAAAGGGCCGCTACTCCCTTGCTCTGTGTCACAGCTATTTGTTCTTCCTTGTGTACCAGAATTATTGAATCATTATATCATTGAAATGTTACAGCACAGAAGGAGTCCATTTGGCCCATTGTGTCCATGCCAGTTTCTAGTCAGACGTACTTGCACACACTTTCCCAGTAGCCCTGTGTGTTATTGCTGCTGCTGCATCTAATTCTTTGCACAAATTCCCTCTTATTGTCTTATCGGCTCTGTGAAAAACAAGTTTTAAAATGGGCTGTTTTTCTTACACATGACATTAATGCTCTGGGGAGATCACTAACCGATGCTCTTTGCCAGAAGATATTGCTCAGAGATTACCTGCTCCTGATAGACAAAAAAAAAGCTGGAAATGCTCATTTCCTTTTGTAAAAGGAAAATGGATCCCATTAAATCAGAATACTCTTCTATTTTCAATCCCTCCCTCCTCCCCTCTCCCAAGTGTGCCAAACATACAAGATTATGGTTACATAAGTGCTGCTTAGTATTATGTAGTTATTATTCACAAGAAACATGAGTGTTGACAGACTATTCAACTGATGAGGACATAACCAAGGGCAGAAATTATTGAGCTTACTTGCAATGTCTCTATTCCCACATCTGTACCCTTTTGCTCTGAAAACTTCCTCTACCATCAACTCTTGGCCGTTTATATAATGAACCCCTTTGCAGCTCGGTACCCGACTTTGCCTTTCAGTGATGCTGTGGAGCATCTTGGGACGTTTGCTGCAAGAGAGACTATATTGTTCCAAGTTGTTAACCCTCAATGCGTTCTGCTAAGTCATCCCTAAGCTGTAATTAAACGGACTCATCATACGAAAAAGATAGGAAAAAGAAACTGCAAGGGCTTTTTGGAATGGATTCCAAACAACTTACTTTTATCCTTTTATGGGATGTGGGCATGCCTGGCAAGGCTCTTGTTTATTATCCATCCCTTTATTGCTCTTGAGCTGCTTTCTTGAAAGGCAGCAGCCAACGTACTGAAGATACAACAGTTCCAGGAATCTGATGCAGTAACGATGTAAGGATGTGGTAGATTTCCAAGTCACGGTGGTGTGTGACTCAGTGGGGAAAATGTAGGTGGTGGTGCTTCATTGCTCAGTTCCTCATTGTGGTAGAGGCTTAGGAAGGAAGCCTTGGTGAGTCGATGTGATATAGATTATTGACATTCATTGTGGTATATTCAATAATGTTGATGCTATTGTTAGTCAATAGGAGATATTTAGGCCATGTCTTATTGGAGCTCCTTACTTTGTAGTGAGGCATGAATGTTTCCTCTGCCTTACCATCTCAGACCTTGACAAGATCCAGATTCACGTGGGTGTAGACTGCTTTGTTATCCAAAAGACTTTAATCTTCCCCATTTGTGGTGGTGTAACTTTATGTTGTCATATTATTTTATCTTCTTGTGCCCACTTTTTAATCCACCATCAAGTTCCCTTTAAGCAGGCAATGCTTAGGTCAAATCAGTGAAAGAGTAGCACATATCCACATAACCAAGTAGCAACATGTGTATGAGTGAGCTGAGCTGCCAGTGTTTACACCAGCCTTCAACCTCCTTCCCCACCCTCACTCCATCTCAAAGCATCATCATTGTGAATACGGCTTTTCTCTTTGGAGTGATGGAGTTTGAGAGGTGATTTGATAGAAGTGCATATGGTGATAAGAAGCATTGATAGAATGGACAGATAGAGACTGGATCAAAGTGACTAACGTAAGGGGAAATGAAGAGACGGCGTTATGAACTGAGGCCCTTTGCTCATCATTCCCTTATCAGAGACCAATCCTAATAAATTGTTCATTTCCCTCCACTGACCTGCTGTGCTCCTCTAGTCTTTTGCGTGCATTGCGCCAGGTGTTCAGGGACTGAAGTACTGGTAAGAGGACAAGGAACGTGGAAACCTTGGCCTTGGTGGGTAATCAGGGTCGAAGTGAACTGGGCTCTGAGGGAGCATATGAACCAGGGCCCCAGTGAGAGGACAGTGAGCACAGCAATCATTACCTGGTGAGCCAGACGCTGAATCATTGGACTTTCTGAATAGTCAGATTGCATATTATCACAGTTTTAGTGTAATGACCAAACCTTCCTGGCCTGGATCGAGTGCTGGCCCAGTATGGAATGGCCTGTCCCAAACTACATGCAGGTGTTTCAGCAGAATATGCTCCCAGCCTGAGTTCAGCCAACTGGATACATTGCCAGATCCCACCGGCTTGTGTTGGGTAGCCAAGCTCGAACTTATAACTCATTAATCATCACATTTTCACTATGATTGAGTCTATGCTGTGGGTCCAAGAGGGAGCAAATTGAGACACCTTTATTTATCTCACTGAGATGCTTCATCAAAAACACTTTTCCTATCATTCTAGATATGAAAGGTCAGTGTCAATCCCAGTTAATTTTAATGAAGTTTCAAAAATCAATTTTAAGCTGTTGGCTTTTTACATTTTGAATGCTATTTCAACAACAACTTGGATTTAATTGCCATTTAATGTAGTAAAAGATCTTCGAGGAGCATAATCAGACAAGTTTCTGAATCCAAGAAAATACTGAGGTAGATAACACAGAAGTTCAAAGTAAAATTAATTATCAAGAGTACATATAAGTCACCACATACAGCCGTGAGATTCTTTTTCCTGCAGGCATACTCAACAAATCTATAGAACAGTAACCATAAACATAGAAACATAGAAAATAGGTGCAGGAGTAGGCCATTCGGCCCTTCGAGCTTGCACCGCCATTCCGTATGATCATGGCTGATCATCCAACTCAGAACCCTGTACCTGCTTTCTCTCCATACCCCCGATCCCTTTAGCCACAAGGGCCATATCTAACTTCCTCTTAAATATAGCCAATGAACCGGCCTCAACTGTTTCCTGTGGCAGAGAATTCCACAGATTCACCACTCTCTGTGTGAAGAAGTTTTTCCTCATCTCAGTCCTAAAAGGCTTCCCCTTTATCCTTAAACTGTGACCCCTTGTTCTGGACTTCCCCAACATCGGAAACAATCTTCCTGCATCTAGCCTGTCCAATCCCTTTAGAATTTTATACGTTTCAATAAGATCCCCCCTCAATCTTCTAAATTCCAGTGAGTATAAGCCTAGTCAATCCAGTCTTTCTTCATATGAAAGTCCTGCCATCCCAGGAATCAATCTGGTGAAATTTCTCTGTACTCCTTCTATGGCAAGAATGTCTTTCCTCAGATTAGGGGACCAAAACTGCACACAATATTCTAGGTGCGGTCTCACCAAGGCCTTGTACAACTGCAGTAGAACCTCCCTGCTCCTGTACTCAAATCCTTTTGCTATAAATGCCAACA
This sequence comes from Hemitrygon akajei, assembly GCF_048418815.1. Taxonomy (NCBI): domain Eukaryota; kingdom Metazoa; phylum Chordata; class Chondrichthyes; order Myliobatiformes; family Dasyatidae; genus Hemitrygon; species Hemitrygon akajei. Next base: position 22,583,655 of record NC_133139.1, on the reverse strand, counting down.
TACCATTTGCCTTTTTCACCCACTGCTGTACCTGCATGCCCACCTTCAATGACTGGTGTACAATGACACCCAGGTCTCGTTGCATCTCCCCTTTTCCTAATCAGCCACTGTTCAGATAATAATCTGTTTTCCTGTTCTTGCAACCAAAGTGGATAACCTCGCATTTATCCACATTAAATTGCATCTGCCATGAATTCGCCTGCTCACCTAACCTATCCAAGTCACCCTGCATCCTCTTAGCATCCTCCTCACAGCTAACACCGCCGCCCAGCTTCGTGTCATCCGCAAACTTGGAGATGCTGCATTTAATTCCCTCGTCTAAATCATTAATATATATTGTAAACAACTGGGGTCCCAGCACTGAGCCTTGCGGTACCCCACTAGTCACTGCCTGCCATTCTGAAAAGGTCCCGTTTACTCCCACTCTTTGCTTCCTGTCTGCCAACCAATTCTCTATCCACATCAATACCATACCCCCATTACCGTGTGCTTTAAGTTTGCACACTAATCTCCTGTGTGGGACCTTGTCAAAAGCCTTTTGAAAATCTAAATATACCACATCCACTGGCTCTCCCCTATCCACTCTACTAGTTACATCTTCAAAAAATTCTATAAGATTCGTCAGACATGATATTCCTTTCACAAATCCATGCTGACTTTGTCCAATGATTTCACCTCTTTCCAAATGTGCTGTTATCACATCTTTGATAACCGACTCTAGCATTTTCCCCACCACCGATGTCAGACTAACCGGTCTATAATTCCCTGGTTTTTCTCTCCCTCCTTTTTTAAAAAGTGGGGTTACATTAGCCACCCTCCAATCCTCAGGAACTAATCCAGAATCTAAGGAGTTTTGAAAAATTATCACTAATGCATCCACTATTTCTTGGGCTACTTCCTTAAGCAGTCTGGGATGCAGACCATCTGGCCCTGGGGATTTATCTGCTTTTAATCCCTTCAATTTACCTAACACCACTTCCCTACTAACATGTATTTCCCTCAGTTCTCCATCTCACTAGACCCTCAGTCCCTTACTATTTCCGAAAGATTATTTATGTCCTCCTTAGTGAAGACAGAACCAAAGTAGTTATTCAATTGGTTTGCCACGTCTTTGTTCCCTATGATCAATACACCTGTTTCTGACTGTAAAGAACCTACATATGTCTTGACCAATCTTTTTCTTTTCAGGTATCTATAAAAGCTTTTACAGTCAGTTGTTATGTTCCCTGCCAGCTTTCTCTCATAATCTTTTTTCCCTTTCCTAATTAAGCCCTTTGTCCTCCTCTGCTGGTCTCTGAATTTCTCCCAGTCCTCAGGTGTGCCGCTTTTTTTTTGCTAATTTATATGTTTCTTCTTTGGACTTGATACTATCCCTAATTTCCCTTGTCAGCCACGGGTGCACTACCTTCCCTGGTTTATTCTTTTGCCAAACTGGGATGAACAATTGTTGTAATTCATCCATGCGATCTTTAAATGCTTGCCATTGCATATCCACCGTCAACCCTTTAAGTATCATGAGCATTGCCAGAAGAAAGCAGCATCCATCATCAAGATACCCCATCATCCAGGCCATGCTCTCTTCTCACTACTACCATCAGGCAGGAGGTGAAGGAGCCTTTGGTCCTACAGAACTGGGTTCAGGAACCTTTGTTACCTTACATCTATCAGAGTGGATAACTTCACTCACCTCAGTACTGAACAGGTTCCCTAACCTATGGACTTACTTTTTAAGGACTACAACTCATGTTCTTAGTATTATTTATTTATCTGTCTGTCTATCTATTTATTATCATTTATCTATCTATTTATTTATTTACTATTTGCATGAATTCTCTTCTTTTGCACATTGGCTGCTTGGCTGTCCTTCTGCATAGTTTTTATAAATTCTATTGTATTTCTTTATTTTCCTGTAAGTGCCTGCAAGCAAGTTAATCTCAAGGTAGTATATGGTGACATATGCATACTTCGATATTAAATTTACTTTGAACTTTCAGAGAGAAGTGCTAGAGAGGTTTAGGAAGAGAACTTCAGAGTTCAAGGTCTTGAGGCTTGAAGGCACAGATAATAATACAGGAGGGCATAAAATCAAAGATACATACAAGCCTAGAGTTAGAGAAGCTCAGAGAACTTGTGAGGTGGTAGGATGAAATGAAGGTTACGGAGGCAGTGAAAGCCAAGGATTAGGCGAACAAGTGAGGGTATTGAAGATTTATATTAGGCCTTCCGCTGAACCTAGGACTGGGAATCAGTAGGATTCCTGCAAGGTTCAACCCCTCAGCATTCAGCTTCAGTTTCTTCCAGTTCTGAATTTGATGAGATTCCAGACTCAAGCAAACTGAATAACCAAAATGAACACTGAAGCAAGGTGAGGGAATCTTATTAAACAGCAACCTGCAGTGGACTAATTGCAAAAAGATTTTTTTTAATGCAATTACTGGAAATCGATATGATGTTCCAATTGATCGGCACAGAGCTAGTTTTAATAGTAAAGCGCCCAGAAGATCTGTTATACTTGCTTCTCAGTATCTAGAGTACAGGTACTTGCATTTGGGAATGGTTACATCTTCCCCCTCCTTCAGAAGGAACAAAATCAATTCCAGGAATCGATGATTGTTTGCTGCTTTAAGAAAGCCGGGGAACGAGGAAGGAAGTTGTTGCAAACCTGCGGGGGACTGTATCCAGTACCCCAGGAATAGCGCACGATGCAGATGTGCTTCTGTGCGTCTATCGTCCAGGGCAGGCTGAGCTAGTGGAGCAGATGGTCTGAGACATGAGGGCATGTCACTGGGATTGAAAAGTCATTTCCAGAGCGCGTGCCTTTTGCTGCCTTCAAGATACTTCATGCAGCAGCTCAATCCTGCAGTTAGGTCATTGTCAAGGTTGTTACTTGAAACTTTTTGCTGCTTGATAGATTCCTCCTGTTCCTCATGTCCCCTGAAAGTACTGAGTCAGCACTGAACTCACCTCCCCCACCCTTAACAAAGAAGACCCCCCCCCCCCCCGAGATGGTGCTCAGAGGCAATAGCAAACTTGAGTCCAGTTACACCTGCGCAAAATTTCCTGCCCTTCGCGCATTTGATGGTCCCTCTTATATGAATGTGGAGCCAGGGTTGTTGGCCTGAGAGACGCCACAAATCTTGGCCTCACACGTGCACACTTTCCACCAAGTGTTCCTATAACGCTGCTGGGAATGGGCCTCCCAGGTGGCGCGCAGCAGAGGATTTAATTATGGGCTTCCCTGTGAACTTCAATTGATTGCACGCTAGGTGTTATATTTACCCTCTGCGTCACTGGCAGATGCTGTTTCAGCAACCGAGAGAATATCAGAGACAGTTAGAGAAGAGCAGTTTCCTTGAATGTCAGGTTTTGCAGCCTCTTTAGTATTCAATCAGATTGGCACGTCATCCATTGCAATAAACTTTCAATCTACTTTCTCTGAGACTCAGCCTGTGTGGCTGCAATGTGCAAAGTGCAAGTTAGGCCTCAGGCTAACTCCAAACCTTGCAGGTTCTTGTGCCAGTCACACACCTTCTTAATTTGGAAGAGTATCACCCTTTCTTTGTTGCTGCTAGGCCAAGATCTTGAAAAACTTGACATACACCATCGTGGGAGGACATTTACCTACACTGCAGACGTCAATCGCTGTTTTCTCAAGGGCTGTTTGGTATGACCAATAAACAGTGACATTGCCAGCAATGCACAGGTCCTGAAAGTAAAACAAATACAGTACTTCAGTACTTTGCATTTTTACAACAACTTATGTAACTTACTGGAAAATGAAATACGCCTACCGAATATTGAAAGGCCTGGATAGACTGGCCATGTGGAGGATGTTTCCAATAGTGAGAGAGTATGGGACCAGAGGACCTGAGGACAGAATGGAAGGATGTCTTTTCAGAACAGAGATGACAAAGAATGTCTTTAACAAAAGGCTGGCAAAACTGTGAAATTCATTGTCATAGATGGCACTGGAGGCCAAGTCATTGGGTATATTTGAAGTGGAGGTTGATAGGTTCTTGATTAGTCAGGGGAGAAGGCAGGGGAATAGGGTTGAGTGGGAAAATAAACCAGCCATGATTGCATGATGGAGCAGACATGATGGTCCATATGGCCTAATTCTGCTCTTCTGTGTTATGGTCTCATGGTCTTTTTTAACATGTTTAGGCATGGGCTGGGGGTATAATGGTCTTACACCAGTTATGGAATCCTGATTTCACAGAGGAATGCGTGCAGGACTCTAGTCCTGGAGCTTGCACACCCTAACCAATGGATTTTAAAAGGCCCCAATCATTTTGATTTTACATCTTTACAGGTTCCAGCTCAACTCACCACTTCCCCGACCCAGTGAAATGCAACAGAGCCTTTGTTTGCCATCTGTTCCCTATTTGTGATCTCTCAATAAAGCAAAGCCAATGCTGCACCTACTTTGGGCCCAACTTGGAAAATCCACCAGGACCTGAAACATTCACCAAGAATAGAATTGGTTAATTGGTTTATTATTGTCACATGTACAGTGAAACATTTTGTCTTGCATAGCAACAAAACAGATCAATTCAGCAGTACGGTGCATTGAGGTAGTTCATGGGAAAACAATACCATCGCAGAAGAAAGTGTTACACTGCAGAGAAAGCGCAGTGCAGGTGTAGAACATGGGCAGTGGAGGTACATTGGCAATGAGAGGCAGAATGACCACTTGAAAGTAGCATTGGTGGCTGATTGAAACTGTGCTCCACAAAGGGTCATTGTGACTAGAACAGTGGAGAAAATGAAAGCCGTGTTGACAGCAAGGAAGAACAATTTGGAAATGGAAGTGGTCTCAAGAGCAAATTGAAGAGGATCTTTTGTAGCTGCTTAGTTTGCTCTGAGGTTCAAAGACAAGCTGAACCATTGGCCACTTCAGCTCATCTGTTGGACACCATTGTCCATAACAGAAAAGGTAGCTATGTATAGTGCAAGCACACTTTTTCACCACAACAATGTCTTTTTTGCGTGCATGGTGGCCTCCGAAACATAAATGTTTAACTCATAGTAAACACAAAGTGCACTGCAGATGCTGTGGTCAAATCAAGACGTGCAAAAAAGCTGGATGAACTCAGCAGGTCGAGCAGTATCTGTTGAAAGAAGCAGTCAACGTTTCGGGTCGAAACCCTTCGTCAGGACTAAAGAAGGAGGGGGCAGGGGCCCTATAAAGAAGGTGGGGAGAGGGTGGAAAACCAATCAGAGGAAAGATCAAGGGGTGGGGGAGGGGAAGCAGGGAGGGGATAGGCAGGAGAGGTGAAGAAGGAATCTAAGGGGAAAGCACTATGGGTAGTAGAAGAAGGCAGAGTCATGAGAGGTGATAGGCAGCTAGAAGAGGAGACAGAGTAGAGGTGGGATGGGGAAGGGAGAGGGAGGGAATTACTGGAAGTTGGAGAATTTGATGTTCATACCAAGGGGCTGGAGACTATGCAGATGGTATATGAGATGTTGTTCCTCCAACCGAAGTTTGGCCTCATCATGGCAGTAGAGGAGGCCATGTATGGACATATCCGAATGGGAATGAGAAGGAGAGTTGAAGTGGAGATCCTGTCTGTTGTGGCGGACTGAGTGTAGGTGCTCAACGAACTCATATTGGCTATGCTGGGACTTCCATCCTTTGATCATGTTTGTGGTGATCAGGTGAGCTCCTCCTTATGCTTGCCACACACTTCCTCAGGAAAATGCAGTCTGAAGGTGTGACACATGGCTTTGATTCTTAGCAGCTTAAACTCCACTGACTGAAGGCTCCAAAGAGTAATGTCTCTTTTCGATAAATTTGATCACAGCAAATGTCAATAAAACTATAGGATTTGAGGCTGCCGAGGGGACTGTAAAATCACTATTGTGACATTTAAAATAAATCTCTTCAAAGAAAGAATTCCATATAGGCCAGCCCCTAGAAAAATGTTTCCCTGGAGATCTCTTCAATGAAGAATAATTGCAATGTGCAGTGTCAGTGTGGCTGCAACTCCACGGGGTGATGGAGCCCATCGTCCTCACAACCTGAAGAAAATACCACGGAGGAGTTTCAATGAGCGATTATAATATCAGCCACAATATATAAGTGAAGCAGGAATAAATTATTTAAATCTTTTCATTCTGCTCACATACTTTCCAAAATTAATGTCCATGAATTTTAGGATCCTATTTCTTATGTGATTTTCTTCAGCAGTTCTAGGAAATAAAATCCTTCACTGTTATGCACCCGGATCCAACATTTTCAGAACAAATTTGCAACCTTTGCTCATCTCCAACAGCAGCTGTTAACCCAACACAGCTGAAGAAGGAGTGTGTATTTCTTCATTCACAGTACCCAACATCCAGACACCCTCTCAGACAGGCAAAGTTTCTGGGCTATTGGCAAAGCTTGCAACAAGGTGAAGTTTGGTAACATCCCTGGTTGTGGTCATGGTGGAAATGCAACTTGGCCATGGACTCTTGAGGAGGTAGTCATCAGATGAGTTGTTAAGCCAATGTTTCAAGTACCTATGGTACTATTTTGAGGAAGAACAGGACTTCTGTATTCCAGAAAAATCACAACCAATTTCTGTAAAGATTGATTACCTAGTTATTAAGAAGATGACTTGACTCCATCAAAATCATGGGGGTTCTCAGTTGGATCCAAACTGGGAATTTATTTTCAATTTATTATATTTTGAGTACTAGCCATCACTGCCAGGGGCAGAATTTATTGCACATCCTTAATTGCCATTGAGGAGGTAGACTTTCATGAGCGTAGAAGGTTGAGGGGGGACTTGATAGAGGTATTTAAAATTATGAGGGGATAGATAGAATTGACGTGGATAGGCTTTTTCCATTGAGAGTAAGGGAGATTCAAACAAGAGGACATGAGTTGAGAGTTAAGGGGCAAAAGTTTAGGGGTAACACAAGGGGGAACTTTTTTACTCAGAGAGTGGTAGCTGTGTGGAACGAGCTTACAGTAGAAGTGGTAGAGGCAGGTTCAATATTGTCATTTTTAAAAAATTGGATAGGTATATGGACAGGAAAGGAATGGAGGGTTATGGGCTGAGTGCAGGTAGGTGGGACTAGGTGAGAGTAAGGTTTGGCACAGACTAGAAGGGCCGAGATGGCCTGTTTCCATGCTGTAGTTGTTGTATTGTTATATGGTTATATAACTGCAGCTCATTTATTGAAGGCTCTGCAGTGCTACTGTCAGATCAGATCAGATTCAGTTTATTGTCATTTAGAAACCACAAATGCAATGCAGTTAAAAAATGAGACAACGTTCCCCCAGAATGATATCACAAAAGCATATGACAAAACAGACTACACCAGAAAATCCACATAACGTTTGGCAATCCTCAATCCAGAGTCCGGAGAGGTTGCTGTGTATTAATATCGCGTTACCATCTAGCGCGTTCCCCAGAAAGGAGCTCCAAATCCACCAGTCAAAAACAAGACCAAAAACTAAAGCTACAAGTCCTGCACAAAACCACATAATTACAACATATAGTTACAACAGTGCAAACAATAGCATAATTGATTAAAAAAACAGACTATGGGCACAGTAAAAATAGTCCAAGATGTTAAAGGACTGTAAGTTCAAAAGAAATCACCACACAGTTTCCACAAGTCCCCAGGGCCCCGACAGACTTGCCATCCCACGCCGGTGGCAGAAGGGAATACCCTCATTATGGACTTCCAAGGCGCTGCCCGACTCAGCCTCGCAGACGCAGCACACACCGAAAGCGACCTGAGTCCGTCGAAAGGACTCCGAGTCCGTCGAACCTCCGAGCAGACGACCATCCCCTCCGGCACAGCTTCTCCGAGCACCATCCTCTGCCGAGCGTATTAAGACGGCCCCGCCAACGGCCATCGGCAACGCGACCCCGAGGACTGGGGGCCTGTTCTTCCCAGCAGAGTCCCGGACCTCACAGCAGCAGCAGCAGCACCGAAGAAGGTCTTCCTGGTATTTCCCGATGTTCCTCCATGCTCCCACGTCCGTTTTCAATCGATTATGATTGCGCACGGCACCCCACTTCACAAATAACAGATAATCATTTCCGGAGTATTGTGTAGGGAGCTTCACAGTATAACTCAACAACAGTGCAGGAAATGTGCTTACCTTTTCAAGGCAGCATGATTTGGAACTGATGGACCTGGAGGGGCCTTGGGAGGTGGGGGGGGGGGAGGTCTAGTTGGTGGTGTATCTAAATGTCTGAAACCCTTGTACTTCTTGGTGATAGAGTCCGCCGATTAGGTAGTTGATGATGATGCAGCATAAGTAAGAAGCATGGTACACTTTGATTAGATGGTTTTGCTACAACTGATGGAAAGAATAATCGTGAATTACCAGTCAAGTGAATTGTTTTGAAACTAGCTTCTTGAGTGTTATAGGAGCTGCACTCATCCAGACAGGTGGAAGGCATTCTATCTTTCTCCGGACATGTGTTTTGAGAAGATAAAAAGCTTTGGGGCTTTAGAAGTTCATCAGCAGCTGTAGGATACGCAGTGTCTTATCAGATCTTATAGCTGTGGTGTTTAGTCTGGTGAGGGTGGAGCGCCGCAGAAGGGGTGTGGGACAGGTGGCAGGGAAGGAGTACCGGGGTGGGAGATGGTGTGGATGCACACACACCCAGCCCTGAGTCACCAGGCAAGGTAATTTGATTCCACACAATTGGTGCTTCCCACTCACTCCTCCCTTTCCCTTTTCCCAACCACAATTTCCCTCTCCCGGCCCCTTTCCCACTCTCAGTCCACATTTGAGAGCCATATCAGAATCGGGGTTATCATCACTCTTTGTTCCTTTTTTGTGGCAACAGTACAGTGCAATACATAAAATTATGATAGTACTGTGCAAAAGTCTTAAGCACTGTAGCTATATATTTGTGCCTACGACTCTTGCACAGTACTGTATATGTATGGCCCAATTGAATTTCTGGTCAGTGGTGACCCGTGATGTTGTTGTTGCAGACTTGGTGATGGCAATATTAATGAATGTCAAGGGTAAGTGTTCAGACTGTCACTGTTGGATATAGTCGTTCGCATTTTTTTGGTGTAAATATTATTTGCTATATGTCAGCCCGTACTTGAATTCTTTCTAGTCCTTGCTGCAGGTGGACACAAGGCTGTTTCACTTTCCGAAAGATTGTGAATGGAATTGATCACCTCCACTACTGAACATAATGGAAGGACAATCATTGATGAGGCAGCTGAAGATGATTGGATCTAGGACAGTTCCCTGAAGAACTTCTTTTTGTGATGTCCTGGGACTGGGATAATTGACCTTAATCTTTCTTAATGCAAAGCCATCTCCAAGTATTGGTATATTTTCCCTCTGATGCCCTTTGACTTCAATTATATAAGACTTCTCAATGCTGCACTAGATCTAGGACCAGGCTGTGATAACAACAGGTGCTTAATAGTGCGGACAAAATTCAAATTGGACTTCATTGAGGTTATTGTGAACATGGGCTGCTTGATAGCACTGTAGATAGCACATTTGATCACTGCCTAACTTGTTGTATCGCAGTTCATTGTGACTGTGATAATTTTTTGAAAGACCCATCCAATGTAACTCCTTGATGCTAGCACTTCCCCTCACTGTTTCAGTCCTTCGTTCTTTAATTTTCCTTTCAGTGTCATACAGACGTTTAATTTGCACAAAGTGATTGTTTTTAGTTGCACAATCTAAAGTCAGGAAGTTAATGATCTAGTAAAGGAATTCATCTACAGGCCAGTACAATAGAAAATCTCTTGTTCAAATGGGACCAAGCAATGTTCTAAGTGGGAATATATTCAGATTATGTAGACTGATATTTGTTGGCCTTTATATTGTGCTTTTCTAATTCTTAAATGTCACTAGTATGTACTCTACCTTACATATAGTAATACACTATATAAAGCATGTAAAAACATTAAATTATTTTATTTACCTGAATTCATGAGATCATGTAGGACACAGAGCTTATGATCCAGCTTGGATGGGATTCCTGAATGTACCAACATTGAAGTTTCAGAGTATGCGGTAACATTTTTAATAACTCACTGTAATAGGAAGATAACTCTAATGACCTACTCACAGATATCAGTAACCCAATACTTCTACAAGAAGAGCATGTAAGTCAAAATATGCAAATGTTTAGGATAGACCCAAGAGTTACTGCAGATGCTGGAAATCAAGAGCAATATGTAAACAGTGTGCTGGAGGAGCTCGGCAGGTCAGGTAGCATCTATGGATGGGAATAAACAGTTGATGTTTCAGACCAAGACCCTCTCTTAGGACACCTAATTGTTTAGGATGCCGTCTGGTCTGTGAGTACTTCCAACGACTTCTGATTTTATTTCAGAGTTCCGGCATCTGCAGTATTTTATCTTGTGTGTATATCAGAAATAATGATAAATAAATCTAAAATTAGAGACAATTATAGGATAATTATGACAATTATGAGGTATGTGTTTCTGCCTATGTCCGGTCCTGAAATGATGGCTTTAGACATCACTCCCTCACCTAATGTGAGCCAACTTCAGATTGGAATTAAAGAGAAGGGACATTAATTTAGCGAGGGCCATTAACCAAGCTGTATGTTAGATTGTCATGCTTCGGTATATGCAGTTTGTGGGAGCATTGGTTAGTTCAACTTTAAGTATTAAGTTGAAAAAGAAAATCAGTTTTCACAGATTTTTATGAGGAGTTTATTCGTTGTTACCTGAATTGAATTCCCAAGCTACTTGGTTCATTCACAATATTTGACACAGTACAACCACCTTTGACAAAATCCTTAGCTGACATCTTTCTTTGGAATTGTCTAAGGCGTTCCAGATTTGTCGGGATTTTGGCATATCACATTTGCATTCTAGAGTTCTTGATCAAATCCGGAATGAATTTACAGATATCATTAGCTCCATCGACCTAAGCACAAATGAAAAAGGTGCACCATGATAAAGCCTCGCTTTCAGCTTTCTCCTGCATCAGTTCTGCTCCTTTAACAGAGTACCTGCTATTACCATAGTCTAATATGCCCTCTCACTCTTAATGGCAGAACTTGTGTGCTTTGTTTAATGGTGTTTGCTCTACCATTAGAGGTAAGATTTCAATTGCCTGGGACGTGAGAATTATTTTACTAAATACTGTACCATCAACAATCTAATTCCCTCTTTCTTCCTCAAAGATGTTTCATAAAACCCACATATTTGATCATTTGTCCTAATATCTCTTAGAAGTATCAAATATTCAAATATTTAGAAGTATCAAATATGCCTTGAGATATTTCACTATATTAACAGTATGACATAAATCCTGTTGTCTAAATTTCCATCTTTTGTGTCAGACCTTAAACTAAGGGGCTTATGTTCCATCCACGTGAGTTAAATAGTTGCCAAGACTCTCAAGCAGATAATAAATTACGTTTCCCATCGTAGCTCCTCAATCAAATGTACTAACCCTCCCAGTTCGCCCAGTGCCAGGGTTATTCTGAAGTTCCCCACTTTGGCCATCCTTCAGCGGTCCCCTCTTTTCATCAGGTCATTGGAACATAAACTCCTACCCAGTGGAATGGCAATTTATACTGGAAAGGATCACATGGTAGGATAAGGGAATGGGGAGGAGAAAAAGTAGTCAAGGAAGCTGTGTCTCTAGTGACATCTCTGTGTGGTCACTGACTTGGGTACACGATGCTGATCATATAAAGACTAATTTAAAAATGAAGAAAGACAGAATGCCAAAAATTATAGCCAGTTAACCTAATACCTGTCATTGGGAGAACTATACAAGGTATTGAGATGGCCAGGCCTAGGATATTGCAAGCAGTTTTTCTCTTATTTACAGAGGGATATATTTGCATTAGAGGAAGTTCAAAGAAGGTTAATTAGGCTGACTTACGTTGTCTGATGAGGAAAGTTGAGTAGGCTCATTCTCTACTCATTTAGAGTAGGGTTGGGCTGCAGCATAGCCCTGGACTATTTATACTCTTCATGAGCCTCCTGCGCCTCTGTATATCTTCAGCTTAGGTACATTTATAGAAATGATCAGGTTGGGTTAGCTGTTGAAAAGAATGTAAGCTCTCAGGCTCCAGCTGTGGTCAGGTTTGGTTCAAGTAGGTTTGAATATTGTACACCAGCAAATCTTTGCCATGTGATCAACCTTTTGGTGGGACCTCTTCAGGCCACAAGCAGCAAAACTCTCTGCAGTGCTCAGGCCTCAAATAATATTAGTGGTTGGGTCAAAATAAGTTAAATCCATTAAGTTCCCTTAAAACCCTTTGTAATAAACAATGAACCAATTTTTAAATTAAAAAAAAGACACATAAAAAGAAGATTAAAGTAAGTACAAACATTCAAGTAAGTGAAAATATTCAAAAGAAATGTGATTTAGATTTTTAAAAATTGTCCTTGTATGCCTACCATCATTTTTTCGGACAGCTGGGTTCAGAGGTTACCATGGAAACAGGCTCTTTGGCCCATCAAGTCGCACTGTTCATCAAGCATCCATTTACTCTGAGATCACATGAGTCACAGTTGGCCTTCACATATTTTCATTGATGTCCAATTCACAGCGGCTGATGAACCCACTGATCCCACACGTCACTGGAACATGGAAGGCCCTTTGCTTGGTTTAACTGAAGGAGACCAGATTTACCAGTATGAACTCTGGGGAATGCCAGCAACCTCTGCTCCACCAACTGACTCCATGCAGAATAACCCCCTACCTATGCCGGAGAGTCCCAAACCTACAGACGCTCATGGCTAAATACCAACCACTCCATGTAAATCTCACAGGACAACTCAGGAAAATCTGGGCCATTCTGAGTTACCAAACAATGAGTGTCGCCACTGTGGAGGGTTCTTGCTTCTACATCATTACATCAGGGTTATCGAGTCACCTAGACCATTGACCAATGACGTGAATTCAAATCCCACTGTAATAACCAGCAAATTTAAATTCAGCTAATTGAATAGATATGGAAAAAATTAGTAACAGTGATCTTAAAATGACTTTTGTGTAAAATCTGTCTGGTTTATTCATGTCGTTTAGGGAAGGAAATCTGCCATGCTTACTTAGCTTGGCTTATATTATCTGGAGTTCAGACTGTAGATGACTCTTAACTACCCTTTGAAATGATCCAGCACATCCCTCATTTCAAGGCCAATTAGGGATGGTCAATTAATTCTAGCCTTGCTAATGCTGTTCATATCCTATGAATGAATGGAGAAAACTCATAATTTCATTTTGTTGTTTTGGGATTTTGTGTACAGATTGATGGAAACATTTGGCAAGAAGGCTAGAGTATTCAGTATCTTAAAACATATTAGGAAGTCTAAAGATTATTATTGCTATGATTGAAATAGATGAGATACAGAGAGAGTATGTGAGCATGTATTTATCAGCATGGTGAACATCTAGTAGTAACCTTTAAGAAAGAAAGAATTGAGGACAATGAAGTTGTGTCATTAAAACTGTGGGATTACACTTCTCATCAGCATTCACCCAATTGATGAATATAACTTGGAAACAATTCTGTTGATTGTAGATACCAGAAGCAAAAGTGGAAAAAAAAAAATCATCTGCTGGAGGAACTCAATGGGTCAGCCTGCATCTGTAACAGGAAATGGACAGTCACCATTTTGGATCAAGATTCCTCATTTGGATTTCGATGAAGGGTCTTGACATGGAATGTCAACTGTCCATTTCCCTCTGAAGATGCTTCCTGATTGGCTAAGGTCCTCCAGTAATTTTTTTTCTCTCTTTCTGTTGAATATCGTTCATTGGAAGGCCATGAAACCACAGTGTGGTATCCTTTCCCTGCCTCTCCATTGTTCTATCAACCAAGTTGGAAGGAAGTGAGTAAGAACTCCTGCAGAAAGACTCAGGCTATGGCACTGATGATGATAGAGAAGGATTGTCAATTAGATAATGTAATAAAAATCACGATTCAGACAAAATAATTATAAAATGGGATTATGATACAGAATTCCTTTGAGATATGGAGAGAATGGAGTTTTGACAGTACAATTCTTGTTCTTAATATACTGTTCTAGTTAATGTGTCAGGTTTGGGTTGAGCATCGAGCTAGCAACTCGGCCTCATAAAAACAAGAAAAGCTTGCTACGGAAACACTGCCATGATGGTGCCCCGATAACTCCACTGCTGAGTTAAGGGCTATTCTTCTTCTTATTATTCTATGTACATCCTACAGAATATTTTTTCACAAAAGAACTTCTTCACTAGCCAAAAACAATAAAGCCACAAGATGAGTGAAAATTGCATTTTATATAATCTCCCTAATCAGCAACTCTACCTCCAAACTGAACATACTCTCTGAGCTTACATACAGTCAAATATGTTGCAGAATATTCTTCACAGTAACTAAACCTAAATCTATTTCCTTTGCTAATGGGCACCTTTCCACTGCGTGCACATTTTCTGTTTCCTGTTCCTCTGTGCCTTACTTTGTATTTATTTTGCCACTCTGATACCATGCATTAGGCCACATTTTTCATCGGGAAACAATCAAGGCATGTTGTAGCTCATCACGTTACTTGTCCTGCAGTTTATAAACCTGGTCAGAGTGCTTCCAAAGGGCCAGTTTAGCAGACAGACGCTGTGGTAAACTCATGGCTCAGCCACTCCAAATTTTAGAAGGACTTATTTGTCACTTTCAGAGGGACAGGACAACCCTGTTACTGCAGCTCTGGATGCTTCTGTGTGAAGTATGGCCTCATGTCTGATCCTACCTGTTGAGCCAGAAATCTTGTTTTCCAGCAGCAACCTTAAGCAAAGGGGGTTGATGATGACACTGATAATAATAATTTCCATTTATATAGTGCCTTTGATGTAGTGAAACATCCCTAGATTCTTCACAGGCAGGTCATCAAATTAAATTAGATGTGAGGCCACACGAACAGCAGTCAGGGTAAATGGCTATCTAGGCTTTAGGAAGTGACTTAAAGAGAGATAGAGAGGTTTAATCAGGAAACTTCGGAACTTTGGAAGCTGGAAGATGTCACTGGGATTCCGAGGCCCTCCGTTGGTCAGGGTCAACCTTGGATGTTGTGTGCCAATGTCTACATGCAAGCCAGGACAGTATGATACGGAGAGTAAGTTGTTGCCCATGTGGCAGGCTCCACCTCGCCATGCAGCTGATGAATCCAAAAGAACCAGCAGCGTGCCAGTCAGCGTTGGACTGCAGCTCTGGATTTTTCCTCGGGGTTCACTCCCAAAGCCTTTCCCATGTGTGGGTATAGCTGCAAGGCAGTGGAGTTTGAAATCAGAGATTTCCTCCTCTTTAGATAAGCTGCCAGGCACGGCAGATGAACACCATCTGCCTGAAGCGACTGGTTTTAAGATGCCAACAACCCACCTTTGCCCCTTCTCCTGGCAGTAGAAATGGTTTCGCTGGCTTTGTAGCCAAGCCACATGTGAAGGCCAGGAGCTGGACCTGGATGTGAGATACAGACCATTGAGAAATTTTATTAGGTTTTAGAAGCTTTACCACTCCTGGCTATAGCAGCCTTAAGGAACCTCATTGGAACAGTAAATACCAGGGGCAGGAGATGGCGTGGGTGCACACAGACCCAGCCCTGAGACACCAGATGAAGTCATTTGATTCCAAACAATTTGTTTATTGATCATTACAGAATGTCTCCCTGGTGCTTCCCACTCTCTCCCCTTTTCCCAACCATGATTCCCCTCTTTCTTCCCCCTTCCCATTCTCACTCCACAATAGAGACCCATATCAGAAGCAGGTTTATCATCACTCACATATGTCATGAAGTTTGTGTCTTTTTGGCGGCAGCAATAGAGTGCATTATGTAAAATCAAGTATATATATATATATATATATATATATATATATATATATATATATATATATATATAGATGTGCCTAAGACTTTTGCACAGTACTGTAGGTCTGGAACAGATTATAAAGATTGTGAGGGATGATAATTCTAAAACTGAAGTCTTGCTTGATCCTGAGCCAGTGTTGAATGATTAGCAGAGAGGTGAATGGGCTTTCTCTGATTCAGGAGAGAGAGTGGAGTTTTAGACATTCCCAGAGATAGAATGAGTAAGGTCTAACAGCAGTGCAGTGGGACAGACAAATCTAATCAATTTCTGTTGGAAAATAAGCTGCATAGAATCAGAGTCTTTGCAAAACCAACGTTGGAAGCAATAAAATTATCAGAAGCTTGGACTGAACCATTCTTCTCAAGTGTTGGAGCACTGTTGAGTGACTGCAGCAGATGTTTGTAGTTACCTTACTAACTGCCTAGAGACTGAGATGTTTCCTCTCTGAGGAGAATCTCAAACCAGGGAGCACAGTTGCAAAACAAAGGCTGGTTTATTTCTGACAGTGATAAGGGTGAATTTCTTCTCTTAAAGTGTTGTGACTCTTTTGAATTTTCTGCCCCAGAGAGGAATGGAAGCTGAGACCAAATGCACAAGGCTAAAGCAGAAAGAATTTTGGACCATAATGTGGGGTTAAGGCTAAGACTTTATCATCCATGACTTTTGGTCTACTCCAGTTCCTATTTCTGATGTTCTTCACATCAAAAACAGCCATTACCTATCCATCGGGAAATAATTATTTTCTCAGTAGGGTAAACTTAGGGAGATCACTTTGTAACTGATGATGAGGTGATTGTCATTATTCTTATAAGACAGGGGTTCCCAACCTGGGGTCTATGGATCCCTCAGTTAATGGTAAGGCTTCACGGCATAAAAAAGGTTGGAACCCCTGTTCTCAGAGATTGATTTGAATTGCCTCCAGTAATGCAGAGGAAATCCCTGGTGGTACTCAGTTCCCATAGCATCACAATCAGGTGTGGGGAACCGAGGGATGTGTAGATAACAATTTTTACACTGGACAAATAGTCTTGCAAATGGATTTAAGAGAGTAAAAAGTAGCAAAACCCCAGAGATGCTAAAATACTGAGCAAGTCAGAGAGCATCTGTGAAGAGATAACCATGGTTGATATTTCAGGTCAGTCAACCATGGAAAGATGGGGGAAAAAAGTCTTAATTTGCAGAGAGGGTATGAAAGGGATGGGTAGGACAAAGTGAATATCTACAACAGGCTGAAGCCAATGTTGCGTTAGTGTGGTGGGCTGTTAATGGGAACAGTTAGAGGTGACAGAGAAGTGTGGTGTATTGCCATAGCAGGTCAGGGTGTGCTAATGAAGAGGAGGAGGAAACTGAGCCAATATCACAGATAGATAGCAAGCAACAACAAAGGCTAGTTGTGATGTAGACAGAGTAAATAAATTTTCAGATGTCTGTGAATCTAACACTGTGTCCAAAAGGCTGTAACTTACCCAGACAGAAAAAGAAACAGTTTCTCAAGCTTCCATTAGACCTAATGGAGAATATATTTTAAAGAGGGCACATTTGAATATCAAGTAGTAACAAATTTCACGACATATGCCGGTGGTATTACACCTGATTCTGATTCTAATATGAGTTCATTATATTTGACGAAGTGCAAGTGAATTACCACTTCGCCTAGGAGGGCAGTTGGGTCCCTGGATGGTGGAAAGGGAAGAGATAAAAAGGTAAGTGTTAGTGTGGTTACATGGGGAGTGGTCAGTGGGGATAGGAAACTGGACTAGCGAGTCCACAAAGGGAGTGGTCCTTTGAAATTTCTCAGAATCAGCTCTATTATTACTGATATATGTCAAGAAATGTGTTATTTTGAGGTAGCGATACAGTGCAATATATAAAATACACTACAAACCACAATAAGAAATTTACATAAAATTACCAAATAAACAGTGCAAAAAGAGAGCAAAAGTAGTGAGTTTGGTCATGAGTTTATTGTCTGTTCAGAAATCTGATGGTGGGGGGGGGAAGCTGTTGCTAAAACGTTGAGAGGCAGTACAGGAGTCTGAAGACACACACTCAACAAGCTGAAAGAGGAGGTGAGGAATAGATGTTGTCTGATGCTGGAATCTAGTTGGTACTGGCAGAAATTATGAAGGATTATTGAATCCTGATGCCGGTAGGAAGGAAGGAATGAACCAGGGGAGTTCTGACTTCACTTCGTGTGCGGGGAGATAAGGTGAACAGCGAGCTGGGGAATAGATGAAATGTGAACACTAGGATTTGGCTGACGCTGGAAGTCCAGAGTGTCCACACACACACACACACACACACGGCAGCTTCTATGGAGAGGAATAAGCAGTCAACGCTTCGGGCCGACACTCTTCATCAGGATGAGATGGGATCAAGGGCTCTGACCAAAGTGGCAGAGGGGAGTCCAGTTTCGAAGAGAAGGAGAACATTTCAGAGGCACCTTTGTGGAAAGTCCCATTGGAACAAATACAATAGAGATGAACAAGGAGGCAGGGTGAGGAGGTAGCATAGCCAGGAGTTCATGGGTTTGTAATGATGCATCTCCTGAACTGAAAGTTAGAAACAGTACCAGCTTTAACAAATATGGGTGTGGGGAAATTTGCTCTGTTGCTCTCACCGTGAAGCATTCCAACATCTGATGCAGTTGCGTTTTACCTCTCAGATTTTCCTTAAAGCTCCTAGACTAAGTTGCAGAGCATTTATAAGCTGTCAGCCTGCTGTGCTTTTGATTGACAGACTTGAAGTTTTAAACCTTCTGAAGGACAAGCAGAGTTTTTTCTGGAAAAAAAAACAATCTTTGAATTATCTATGTGAAACAGGTCTGTTTTTTTTTAACAAGATCCGATTTTGTCTGGATTGTGGCCGAAATCCTCAGCTGTATTTTGAGCCGGTGCTTGATGGGAAAGCAGCGCCTGTCTGCTCTGAGAGCTGAGCGGTGAAGGGCCCATTAATCTCTGCTGAGACAGTTCTGGCACTTGGCTCAAGCTGCTGTGAATTCACCAGCAGCTGCTGATCTCAAACTTTGCAATGTTTAAGCTAGTTGAAGGGATGGTCAATTTTCCCTGCTCAGGTCCACTCTCAGAAGTTCCACGGTGAACTAAAAAGCCAAGATTCTTCATAAAAACCAAAGGAAAGGCAAAGGTTACTTTTGAATATCTTGGGAAATATTAGTTTGTTAATCCCATGCACTGATTCACTGAGCGTTGATATTGATGCCCAATGTAGATTCCCCTTTGCCTCGAGCTTCAATACAGGCTCTCTACATAGAACATAGAGTATACATAATTGAACATTGAAAATGTAACTTTGAAGCTAGAACATAGGACATTGAATTTAGGACATAGAAAATTAAACATTGAAAATAGTACATAGAACACAGTAGAGCACAAGAGTGGTCCTTCAGCTCACCATGTCTGTGATGTCAATGCCATCTAATCCCATCTGCTTGCACATGGTCTTTATCCCTCCATTCTCTGCTTGTTCAGGTGTCTAAATGCCTTTGAAACATTGCTATTGGATCTGCTTCCACCATGCACAGACTTCCAGGTACCTACCACTCATTAGGGGTTTGAGATGTGGTATGTCGCCAAAGCTTCTTACAAATTTCTGTAGATGTGTGGTAGAGAGAGTTCTCATTTGTTGCACCACAGCCTGGTATTGTGCCTCCAAATGCAAGAGGCTGAAGAGGGTTATAGACTCAACCCTCTCCGTCATGGGCACAACCCTTCCCTCCAGAGGACATCTTCGAGTGGTTGTGCCTCAAGAAGATGGCATCTATCACAAAGGACTTTCATCTACCAGGGTGTAAGACCATAAGACATAGGAGTGGAATTAGGCCATTCGGCCCATTGAGTCTGCTCCGCCATTCCATCATGGCTGATTTATTATCCCTGTCAACCCCATTCTCCTGCCTACTCCCAGTAACCTTTGAAGCCCTGACTAATCAAGACCTATCAAACTCTGCTTTAAATATACGCCATGACTTGTACTCCACAGTTGTCCGTGGCAATGAATTCCACAGATTCACTACCCTCTGGCTAAAGAAATTTCTTCTCATCTCTGATTTAAATGGACATCCTTCTAGTCTGTGGCTGAACCCTCTGGTCCTAGACACCCACTATTGGAAACATCCTCTCCACATCCACTCTATCCAGACCTTTCAATATTCAATAGTTTTCAATATGATCCCCCTAATTTTTCTAAGCTTTAGTGAATACAGGCCCAGCGCCATCAAATGCTCCTCATGGATTAACCCTTCCATTCCTGAAAACATTCTCATGAACCTCCTCTGGACCCACTCGAATGGTACCACATCTTTTTTCAGATAAGGAGATCAAAACTCACAATACTCCAAGTGCAGTCCTTTGTAATAGCATTACATCCTTGTTTTTACATTCTAGTCCTCCAAAAATGAATACTGATATTGCATTTGCCTTCCTTACCACTGACTCAATTTTCAAGTTAACCTGTAGCTCCTATCTGTCACCTCCTCATTCTCCCATATGAGCTGAAGGTCATTGAGCTGCAGCTCCAGTTCCTTAACGTGGTCTCTAAGGAACTTCAGCTAAGTGCAACACATGCAGATGTAGTTATCAAGGAGACTGGAGGTCTCCCAAAGCTCCCACACCTCACACAAGGAACGTACCACTAAATTTGGACCCATTCTCAGCACATTAGCTATGTACCAACAGAAAAAAAGTGACTGGAAACTTATTTAGAGCCTGCATTTGTGCTTGCCCAAACCTATTCTTGCTAAAGCCTGGTGAGCCAAAGTCAGATCACTCTAAACTCCACCCCACTCCAACAATGGCCACTCCGCTTACATCTCCTTTCTATTTATTGGCTCAAATAATACTCACTCCCAACGAGACTTGCAGTTTTCAAATGGCTCCCACCCTGCAAGATGTCACTCTCTCACCCACTGCTTCAAACAATGTGATGTGCCCTCTTCTCATTATTACCATCAGAGAAGTACAGAAACCTGGAGACCAGCACTCAATGGTTCAGAAGTGTCTTTTTCCCTTCCGTCATCAGATTTCTGAATGATCCATGAGTCCATGAATCATTATTTCTTTAGCACTCTTTTTGTATTTTTGCAATTTACAGATATATCAGTGATCTTTAATCTAATTCTGATTCTCTGTGTGCTTATAAATTTCTTTTAAACTTTCATCCTTTCACCCTCAAGTTATGCACTCTACTTCTTGGCATTTTCCTGCTGGGGAAAATATTCTGACCATCTACCCTATCTATACCCATTTATAAGTATATAATTTTATATATAGGTTGCGTACCCCTTTTCCAAAAATCCAAAATCCGAAAACCTCCAAAATGTTTTTGAGCGCTGAGGAGTCACAAATGGAAAGATTCACAAGGTGCTGGGAAGGCTCCCAGACTGTGCACAGGTCTCTGCGTACCACAGATATTTCTTGCTTTTTATCTGTCTATCTAGTTAGATAGTGATACAACACAGAGTAGGCCCCTCTATCCCTTTGAGTAAATCCAGGCAATATCCTGATAAACCGCTTCTGCATCCTTTCCAGAATCTCCTCATCCTTCCTATAATGTGGCCGCCCTGTCTTCATGAAATGCTTCAAATGCTTCAAACTGACCCTCGATGATCTTCCATCCCTTTATTCAAAACCCTGACTTGCTATGAAACCTTTAATCCTTCTTTTTATTAGAAACACTGACCCACCCCAACCCCTCCCCTTATTACAAACACTGGCCAATTGATCCCTTCTAACCACACTCTTCATTAGAAACTGGAGCCTCTGTGAGCCTCTCTCTCCCTCGTTCTCCCTTCACCAGCTACCAAAGGGGTGACTGCGACATGTTCCTCTGTGCGCATCCTGCAGTTGTTGCCACGGTTGCGATGGGCTGCTTTTTGCAGCCGTATTGAGGCAGTGAGAGATTACAAATGTCAAGATGGCATGCCGTAACATCCAAATGTTAGCAGGCAGCCTCCACTTGGTGTGATAACATGTACATGCATAACTCCGTTAATTAGATGTGAGAATTCTCTTGGACTGAAAGCACTCAAGGATGAAAGTGAAGGAACACCTCCAGCTGAAGACAGATTTAAAAGACAACCTAAGTTACATGACACTGTACAATAGTGAGCGGAGAGTAATATTTAGTGTTATGTATACTTAAGTAGGATGTAATTAAGGTATGTTATAGTATGCAGAGCAGACTTGATGGGCCAAATAGCCTAATTCTGTTCCTATATCTTACGGTTTAATAGTTATCTTACCTTAAATAACCCAGTCAAATCACTCAACCTTCTCTGCCACCTCTTTCATTCTCATTGTCCTTGATGACATGTTACACTCGCTTTTGGAGCGATAGGATTGGAGAAAACAAACTGTCACCAGAACTGTTTCATACTTTTCTGAAAATGTATTTTACATGGTTTTATAAATTATAGCATGCTTAAAAAATATCTAATCCCACACAAGACTTTAAATCCTGCAGCATTAAATGGTTTCCCACTTTCTACCATGGCCAGCTCCCCTGCTGTACACAGCTCCCACACCCAGAGGAAAGCGAAATGCTGACAAAATTGACACTGAAGTATGTGCCATTTATACAGAAAGTGCGGTTTGCCCAATTCTAGCACTCGTTTCTAGTTTGGAGTATGCCCATCAGAAAATGGGGGTGTTATTTTAAAAATTGAAATAGATTTTTTTGGACTCATTTGTGGGTGTGTATGTATCGGTACTGGTATTGGTTTATTATTGTCACAGGTACCAAGACACAATGAAAAGCTGGTCATGCATACTGTTTATACAGAGCAAATCATTACACTGTGCATTGAGCTAGAATAAGGTAAAACATTCACTGTGCAGAATACAATGTAGAAGCTGCGGAAATGTGCAGGTGCAGGTAAATGAAAAAATGTAAGGTCATAGCGAGGTATATCGTGAGGCCAAAGATCCATCTTATCATACTAGAGGTCCATTCAAGAGGCTTGTTACAGTGGAATAGAAGCTGTCCTTGAGCCTGGTGGTAGGTGTTTTCAGGCTTTTCTATTTGCCGGTCGATGGGAGAGGGGAAGAGAGAGAATGCCCAAGGTGGGTAGGGTCTTTGATTATGCTGGCTGCATTATTAAGGCAGTGAGAAGTTTAGATGGAGTCCATAGAGGGGAGGCTGGTTCCTGTGAAGTGCTGAGCTGTGTCCATAACTCTCTGCAGTTTCTCGCAGTCACATGCAGAGCAGTTGCCATACTCAGCTGTTATGCATGCAGACAGATTGTCATCTATGGTGCATTGATAACAATTGGTAAGAGTCAACGAGGACATGCCAAATTTCTTTAGCCTCCTGAAGAAGTACAGGCATTGGCGAGCTTTCTTGACTGTGGCATCTGCATGATTGATCTAGGTCAGCCTATTGGTGAAGCTCATACCAAGGAATTTGAAGCTATCAACTCTCTCAACCTCAGCACTGTTGATATAGGCAGCAGCATGGGCTCTGCCTGCCTTTCTGAAGTCAATAACCAGCTCTTTTGTTGACATTTGGGAAAGGGCGTTGCTATGGCATCATGTCACTAGGCTCTCAATCTCCTTCCTCTACTCCGATGCATCGTTATTTGAGGTGCCACTCGCTACAGTGGTATCATCTGCAAAATTGTATATGGGATTAAATAGATGCACTAGGAACACCCAACACTTATCAAATCCTTATTTGCTCTTGAGGAGTTATAACAACTGGTGGCTTGCAAGGTGTTTCAGACGGAAGTTAAAAGTCAATCTTTTGGTGCAGGATTGAAATCGCATTAGACCTTAAGACATAGGAGTAGAATCAGGCCATTAGGCCCATCGAGTCTGCTCTGCAATTCCTCCATGGCTGTTTATTATTCATCTCATCCTCATTCTCCTGCCTTCTCCCCATAATCTTTGACTCCCTTACTAATCAAGAACCTATCAGCCTCTGCTTTAAATATATTCAATGACTTGGCCTTTACAGCCATCTATAGCAATGAATTCCACAGATTCACCATCCTCTGGCAAAAGAAATTCCTCCTCATCTCTGTCCTCTAGGGAAATATTTGCATTCTGACGCTGTGTCCTTTGGTCTTATTCCCACTATTGGAAACATCCCCATCATGTCCACTCTGTCTAGGCCTTTCAATATTTGATAGCTTTCACTGAGATCCCCCTCATTCTTCTAAACTCCAGTGACTATACTCCTAGAGTCATCAAACACTGTTCATACATTAATCCAAGCAACACACACAAAATGCTGGAGGAACTCAGCAAACCAGGCAGCATCTATGAAAAAAGAGTAAACAATCGACGTTTCGGGCGGAGACCCTTCATCAGAACTGAACCGAAAAAGTTATGATTGTTTCTAGGTTTTGTCTCCTTGGTAATTTGCACTTTTACTCATTTTGTGGATTTCGCCACCAAGGTCCATCTCCAATTGCTCTTGAGAAGGTGAAGGTGTGTTGTCTTCTTAAGCTGCTCCAGTCCATGTGGTGAACATGGTTCTCACAGATGTTGGTGGGTAAGGAGCTCCAGGAGTTGTTTTATTTATTTGACAATAAATAATTGTCTATTTCCAAATCAGGTTGTGCATAACTTGAAGGTTGTAGATGTAAAGAATTCATATAACCATATAACAATTACAGCACGGAAACAGGTCATCTCGGCCTTTCTAGTTCGTGCCGAACACTTACTCTCACCTAGTCTCACTGACCTGCACTAAGCCCATAACCCTCCATTCCTTTCCTGTCCATATACCTATCCAATTTTGCTTTAAATGACAATGCCGAACCTGCCTCTACCACTTTTAATGGAAGCTCATTCCACACAGCTACCACTCTCTGAGTAAAGGAATTCCCCCTCATGTTACCCTTAAGTACTTTTGCCCCCTAAGTCTCAACTTATGTCCTCTTGTTTGAATCTCCCCTACTCTCAATGGAAAAAGTCTATCCACATCAACTCTATCTATCCCCCTCATAATTTTAAATACTTCTATCAAGTCCCCCCTCAACCTTCTATGCTTCAAAGAATAAAGACCTAACTTGTTCAATCTTTCCCTGTAACTTAGGTACTGAAACCCAGGTAACATTCTAGTAAATCTTCTCTGTACTCTCTCTATTTTGTTGACATCTTTCCTATAATTCGGTGACCAGAACTGTACACAATACTCCAAATTCAGCTTTACCAATGCCTTGTACAATTTTAACATTACATCCCAACTCCTATACTCAATGCTCTGATTTATAAAGGCCAACATACCAAAAGCTTTCTTCACCACCCTATCCACATGAGATTCCACCTTCAGGGAACTATGCACCATTATTCCTAGATCACTCTGTTCTACTGCATTCTTCAATGCCCTACCATTTACCATGTATGTCCTATTTGGATTATTCCTACCAAAATGTAGCACCTCACATTTATCAGCATTAAACTCCATCTGCCATCGCTCAGCCCACTCTTCTAACTGGCCTAAATCTCTCTGCAAGCTTTGAAAACCTACTTCATTATCCACAACACCACCTACCTTAGTATCATCTGCATACTTACTAATCCAATTTACCACCCCATCATCCAGATCATTAACGTATATGATAAACAACATTGGACCCAGTTCAGATCCCTGAGGCACACCACTAGTCACCGGCCTCCAACCTGACAAACAGTTATCCACCACTACTCTCTGGCATCTCCCATCCAGCCACTTCAATATTAATACCTAACGACTGAACCTTCCTAACTAACCTTCCGTGCGGAACCTTGTCAACGGCCTTACTGAAGTCCATATAGACAACATCCACTGCTTTACCCTCATCAACTTTCCTCGTAACCTCTTCAAAAAATTCTATAAGATTTGTCAAACATGACCTTCCACGCACAAATCCATGTTGACTGTTCCTAATCAGACCCTGTCTATCCAGATAATTATATATATCATCTCTAAGAATACTTTCCATTAATTTACCCGCCACTGATGTCAAACTGACAGGCCTATAATTGCTAGGTTTACTCTTAGAACCCTTTTTAAACAATGGAACCACATGAGCAATACGCCAATCCTCCGGCACCATCCCCGTTTCTAATGACATTTGAAATATTTCTGTCAGAGCCCCTGCTATTTCTACACTAACCTCCCTCAAGGACCTAGGGAATATCCTATCAGGACCCGGAGATTTATCCACTTCTATATTCCTTAAAAGCGCCCATACTTCCTCCTCTTTAATCGTCATAGTTTCTATAACTTCCCTACTTGTTTCCCTTACCTTACACAATACAATATCCTTCTCCTTAGTGAATACTGAAGAAAAGAAATTGTTCAAAATCTCCCCCATCTCTTTTGGCTCCACACATAGCTGTCCACTCTGATTCTCTAAGGGACCAATTTTATCCCTTACTACCCTTTTGCTATTAATATAACTATAGAAACCCTTTGGATTTATTTTCACCTTACTTGCCAAAGCAACCTCGTATCTTCTTTTAGCTTTTCTAATTTCTTTCTTAAGATTGTTCTTACATTCTTTATATTCCTCAAGCACCTCATTTACTCCATGCTGCCTATATTTATTGTAGATATCTCTCTTTTTCCTAACCAAGTTTCCAATATCCTTTGAAAACCATGTGTCTCTCAAACTTTTAACCTTTTCTTTCAACCTAACAGGAACATAAAGATTCTGTACCCTCAAAATTTCACTTTTAAATGACTGCCATTTCTCTATTACATCCTTCCCATAAAACAAATTGTTCCAATCCACTCCTTCTAAATCCTTTTGCATCGCCTCAAAGTTAGCCTTTCTCCAATCAAAAATCTCAACCCTGGGTCCAGTCCTATCCTTCTCCATAGTTATATTGAAACTAATGGCATTGTGATCACTGGACCCGAAGTGCTCCCCAACACATACCTCCGTCACCTGACCTATTTCATTCCCTAACAGAAGATCCAACACTGCCCCTTCTCTAGTTGGTACCTCTATGTATTGCTGCAAAAAACTATCCTGCACACATTTTACAAACTCCAAACCATCCATCCCTTTTACAGTATGGGCTTCCCAGTCTATGTGTGGAAATTAAAATCTCCCACAATCACAACCCTGTCCTTACTACAAATAATTACTACAATCATTTGGAGTAAAGATTTTACCCTGAGAACAAACTTTGCTAAAAGCTGATTTTAATAGAGGAGTTAGTTGTCCTGGAAAGATTGCTCCCTGATCAAACATTTTCATTATTCTTATACGTTATACTATTTCTAATTTATTTTTCCCTTCTTTTTCTTTATCCCTTATATGATGTGTGTATACATAGAGTGAGGTAAGCATTTTGCAGCATTAAGATTCAGTGCGCATGTTCTATTTGGAGCAGAGATGAGGAGGAATTTCTTTAGCCGGAGGATGGTGAATCTGTGGAATTCATTGCCACAGATGGCTGTGGATGCCTAGACTTTGGGTGCATCTAAAGAGGAGGTTGATGGGTTCTTGATTATTAAGGGTGTCAAATGTTATGGGAAGATGGTTGAGAGGGTTTATAAATCAGACACGATGAAATGACAGAGCAGACTCAATCGGCCAAATGCCTTAATTCTGCTCCTATGTCTCATGCTGTTATGTGAGCAATCAATCTTGAACAACTCAAGTTATGCTCGTGAACTGTGTACAGTTCTGTTTTTACCTTATATATACAATGGCAATCTTCCATCCCGGAGTTGATGCGATGGTTGTTAGGTTGGTAACCAGGTTATTTGAGCTTGCTACCATTTACTTTAGCCTGCAGTTCATAGTTCAGGTTGGTTTGAACCAGGTCCAGACTCTCTTTCTGGTACCAATCCTGTAGATTCCCTCTTTATTTTTCTGCTAAGAGCACCCCCTGTTTTCTATCACATTGCTACAGAGGTATTTTACTATTTCCTACTACAAAGATGAACCTGCAGAAGGAGATTTTCCCTTTCGATTGTTGCCTTTGTCCTCTTTGGTGTGAGAGATTGTGGTCTGAGAGGTGGTGTAAAAGATATCTTGGCAGATAGGTTGTTTAGTGCAGCAGCAGATGGCAGATACGACAGTCACCAACATCAGTAACACAACCAACGTTGAAGGGAGCAAATGTTTTTGATGATAGTGGATTGGATGTCAAGTGACTAAAGTGTGTTGCCCTGGATGAGAATTGCCTCTGATGGGGATTGGGACTGCCTTACACAGCATTATCATCATCACAAATTCCTGTATCATCAGCAAAGAAGACCCTCCATCCAAGTATGTGGTCAGCTATTGATGCCACAAGGACATTCTGTAACTGTGCCAACAACTCATGTCTGCCTTTGTGAGTGAGATTGTCAGTTCACTGCCAACTGAGCAAATTGGGCCCATCTCATTTCGATTTGGACTCTTATTGTAACTCACAGAAAGAGGTATTAATACAATCAGAGATGGATTTTTTGTACAGTGCGTTTGACATTAAATTGATATTCATAAACAGTTTGCAAAGACTACTTCTGATGCACGGGTTTGCTGAGTGTGTAAAATATCTACCAAATAAATCAGTACAAACACTTCAAATCCTTGCTACTTAGTATAAACTAATGTTGTTGTTCAGTCCATGCTCCTGGGCAAAGCACTGCCAAAAATTTGTGATATATTACCTCAGCAATGGGCCACAAATGTTCTTAACTTTCCTTCCTCCTAAACTGAAATGCACCACTTCAAACACTCTTCCTTTCCCTGCCCAATACACCCTGTCACACCTTATGAAATTATTTTTCTTTGATTCTTCTTTTTCCATCTCTTATCATCCCAGAATTCTGCAAATCTCTGTCTACCCTGTAACCCCATAACCTCGGTGCGTAGAACCCTCGTTGCCAATATTTTATTTATTAATGAAGAGGTTCAGCATGGTTTCAGGGTCCTTCCAGCACAATGAGCCCACACTGCCCATTTACACCCATATGATGAAGTGACCTAATAACCTGTACGTCTTTAGAATGTGGGAGGAAACCAGAGCAGTGGGAACCCCCACAGTCATGGGGAGAAGATACAAACTCCTTACAGACAGTGGCAGGAATTGACCTCTGGTTACTGGTGCTATAGTAGCACTGTGCTAACCAGTTTACTACCATACCGCCACATATACTTGCTCTTTTTGTTCCTTTGCTTTTTGATTTCCTCCTGAACTGTCCTCTCCTTAGTTTCAGACCTGGAGTTTCAATATGGGCCATTTTGAAGTGTTAATTATGCATTCATTATTTATCATCTCTCTCAATGCTCTTTTCCAAAGAACGTTTCTCCACCTTCATAGTGTCAGTCTTTATTTGCTCTTTGTGAGTATCATTTATTGTTTCTGTGATAAATTTATTTAGTAAAGGGGCAAGTTCCTAATTTTCCTCTTTTTTAATCCTAAATCTTCAGTCGGTCTTTGTCACGTTACGAATTTCTTTAGGATAATTCTTTTCAGTCTCCTTCCCCTTTTTCTTTTCCTTTTTTTCCATCTGCCTTTCGGACTCTCCCTAACCTGTCAAGAGTCTCTGTGATAATTTTAAATTTCAGCACTGGGGTAAAACCAACAGTGCTGATTTTTACTTGCACTGACCTCATTAGAAAGCCCTTTTGGATTGGTTGTAAAATTGAGTAAAAGCTATTTTCAACATCTTTGTTCATAGTTAAAATTATCTCCTCTCTCTTGCACACAGTTGCTGTCTGGGTGGTTATTGCTTTTCATGGGCTTTTTTTCTGCTACTTATTTATGGCTTTCGCTGTCACGTCCCCAAACGTGTATCTCATTCCTCCCTCTTTGTTGCTTGTTCTCTCTGGATTACTTCCTCACTTGTCCTTACGATCTATCTGCTCTGTCATCGCTCATTTTCTCCTCTTGACGTTGATATGATTCTCACTTTTCTATCTCAATGTGCGATGGGTCAGTTTTCCCATTATGGAACTTGATATGAACTGCACTTTATTTATTGAACTCAAGAGGGCTTGACAATGGGAGAGAACACATCGGAGCAATGTGTTGAGTGTTATATTCATCCATTTGCCAGCTGTGACGTTCCGTAGCATTTTTTACAACTCAGACTACCTGTGGGTTCAAGTCTGACTGTTGAAACTTACTCGACAGAATCCAGGCACATACCTGTCAGTATGAGGCAGCTCATGGCAATATGATGAAAAATTAAACTGAGCCCTCACTTACCTTCTCGAATGAATCTCCCATGTCACAATACCTCGTAGAACTGCCCTCTTGTGCAACCCATCTCGTCTATGCACCACCACCATTTTAACCCTTCTACCTCCCACATCCTCCTTGAAACAATCCTTTTTTCTACCAGGCTTACTCACCATGACTAATTCATTTTGTTTGATTGTGCTTCTGCGAGCACCTTAATATACTTTTCAACCTTAAACACCCCATTTAAATGTGTGCTCATGGTGCTACTGCTTTGATCATGGACAGAGGAACTAATTCATTGCTGCTACTCAAAATTTATTTCTCCTCCACACAGTCAATGCAGCAAAGTCATCTTTTCACCAGGCCATGTTGGCAAGTGGGAATTTCTAATGTCAGACTCTAATTAGCAGCAAACTTATTGACAAAGTTCACCTCTCTCTGTGTTCACATGCCAATGCTTCATTCGCTGTTTCATCAATACCATCATTGGCCTTAATTCTGATCATTTTTCTTTTTGCTGGAAGAGAAGGAAATGTTGCTGGCGGCAACCCAGTCCCAGCTGTCAAGAAGGAGATTCAGACTGCCTATATGCATCACTTTGCCTAAGTTATGTGGCTATTTAGCTATTCCATCTGTTTTGGCTGAGATTGGAAGCAAATTGATTGGACTTCTCATAAAAAAAAAGACTTTATCTAGGTTGGGAGCAGGAATACTGTGTCTTTAAGTTAAATCTTTCTCTGCTGTGCCCCATGCTAATGACATTGGTTGAACTGAGAAGACAATGAATGCGAAACTATTGGTGTAAATTCTCATGCATCCATCTGTCATGTCAATCTTATTTCCATCTACGAGCTTGCAGGAGATAATTGTCTTCTCCCCAGGTCCTGTGTGGAAGGGGTTCATTAGCTAGATTAGTGCAGATATAAAGGATTCTTGTCTGCACTGGCTTAATGGCGGATCTGAATTCGAGCACTCTACAGCTTCAGTCTCCTTTTATTTTTTTCTTTCGTTCCACTGGGACACTGATGAAAATGGTGCTAATGACTGCTGAAGGAAAATAAAACCTTGACAGAATGAAAGGGGGCAGAGTTATCTCTGCACAGTGTGAAGAGCTGGAGCCCGCCCAAGTGTGAGCAATGCCAGCGCAGAACTTTGAAGCAACATTTCTTCAAAAGCAAAATGCTATGGATGCCGTAAGTCTCAAATAAAAAGGGAAATATCAAAGTTCAAAATATTTATTATTTAAGTACATATATGTCACTATAGATAACCCTGGGATTTCATTTTATTGCAGGCATACTCAATAAATCCAATAACTATATTAGAATCGATGAAAGGCCGCATCCAA
Source organism: Hemitrygon akajei (assembly GCF_048418815.1). Taxonomy (NCBI): domain Eukaryota; kingdom Metazoa; phylum Chordata; class Chondrichthyes; order Myliobatiformes; family Dasyatidae; genus Hemitrygon; species Hemitrygon akajei. The sequence goes on along the minus strand of NC_133139.1, from coordinate 22,552,343 downwards.
CCACACAACCAGTGTGTGAAAGACAACAAACTGTGTGTAAATCCAAAAAGAAAAAAATAATAATCGTAAATAAATAAGCAATAAATATTGAGAATGTGAGATGAAGAGTCCTTGAAATTCAGTCCACAGGTTGTGGGAATATTTCAGTGATGGGGCAAGTGGAGTTATCTATTTGGTTCAAGAGCTTGATGTTTGAGGAGTAATAACTGTTCCTGAACTCAGTATTGTGAGCCCTGAGGCTCCTGTAGCTTTGTCCTGATGGCAACACTGAGAAGAAAGCATGTCCTGGGTGGTGGGAGTCCCTGATGATGGATGCTCCTTTCCAGCGACAATGTTCTGCTTGGCTGTGCTCAATGATGGGGAGGGCTTTACCTGTGATGGACTGGGCCCTATTCATCATTTTTTGTAGGCTTTTCCATTCGAGAGCATTTGTGTTTCCATACCAGTCAATATACTCTCCGCCTCACATCTATGGAAGTTTGTCAAAGTTTTAGATGTCAGCCCAAATCTTTGCAAACTCCTGAGGAAGCATAGGAGCTGCCATGCTTACTTCATAATTGCACTTACATGCTGGGTCCACGACAAGTCCTCTGCAAAGATAACTCCGAGAAATTTAAAGTTGCTTACCCTCTCCGTCTCTGATCCCCAATTAAGACTGGCTCATGAACCTCTGCTTCCTCCTCTTGAAGCCAATAATCAGCTTCATAGGCTTGCCGACATTGAGTAAGAGGTTGGTGTTGTGGCACCACTCAGCCAGATTTTCAATCTCCCTCTGATATGCTGATTCATCTTTACCTTAGATTTGGCCTACAACGGTGGTGTTGTCAGCAAACTTGAATATTGCATTGCTCAGCCGCACATCCATAGGAGCTGCAGGGCTTGCACAGTCATAAATGCACTGCAGGGCGGGCAGCATCTGTGGAAAGAGGAGTAGGTTTACTGTGAGTAATCATTCTGAATCCACCCCACTCCCTGCGGTTGCCACTCACAGTTGTTTGTGAAATGGAAAGCTCAATGAGCAGCCAACTCCACACCCAAGAAGTGGGGCAACCATTATCAGGGACTGGACACCAGCTGGTGGATCCTGAGGCTCTACCCCAAGAATATATAGACTGCCTTGCAAAAGTCTTTTAGTTGTATGTAATTATCCCTGATACAATATACTTAGATAAATATAAATAAAAGGCAAAGCAATTAACAGTATTTTAAAATATCAATCAGATGGTCGATCACTTATGATCAATTAAATAATTAAGTTAAAATGAATTACATTAACCATTTTTTTCACTGGATCAGTGTTACGTACCCCGTAACTGGGTCACTTACCAGCAAAGATAGAGAGGTCCGTTGAAGTCTGATGGTACTATTTTTAACAGTATTTATTGGTAAAAATACACAAAAATAATATCAATGCAAACACACAGATAATATACGTCATCAATACTAAATCTAAAAAGCGCGGGTATAATAATAATCAATAAGAAATAGCTCTATCGTTGTCTAGGGGATAATGTATTGTCCGATGGAAATATAAAAGTCACTTTAGTTCAGTCAAGCTGTAGGCTGCAGCCTTTTTGGTTGGAGAGAAAGATGGAGGTTTAACTTGCCCATTCCTTTTATGATGTCAATCCTTCGAGAGTCTTTGGGGGACTGATTTCCCCTTCGAGGTTAGCTAAAGCCGTGCTTCCGTGGCAAGACCCACCAATTCCGAGGCAAATGGAAAAGGACGCACGTGGGCTGGTTCCACTGGCTTTTGCTGTTACGCTGTTACAGGAGTTCTAGCATTTCTTCTGGTGCGTCTGAGGGGCTGTTCCCACAGACCCTCTTTTTATCCTGACTCACGGGGTCTCAGATGTCAATCAGGTTGGGATGATGCAATCCCTCCACCAACCAGCCCACTTTGCCTGAGGGCTTCCACGAAGCACAGTATTTTAATACACAATCCCGTCTCCAAGAGACAATGGCCATTTCCCGTAGCTTTATATCGCCCGGGGGGGGGGGGGGGGTCAAGACATTCCAAACGTCTCTCTCTCATTTCCTGGGTCTCCTGACCCAAATCAATAGCGATCCTGCGATTCTCAAAAAGGAGGGGGCTGCAGGCGTAACACCCCCTTTCTTCAACACGTTTTTACCATCGGTAAAAACGGAGTAATACAGAGTCTCACAGGATTTCAGAATCTAACACAATACAAAAGCTTTTCTTTTCACTACAGAGTAATACAGTTATACATTCAATTCAGTATCTAGATGGTTACCGATTACAATTGTCACTTCCTTTAATATCTTAACATCTTGTACCCTACTAAAGTCTTGTAGCATCAGACTCCAATTGAATAACCACCTATTTGTAGGTCTTATTTTTCTTTAGCCAACAAAACTAAAGAGTTGTGATCTTAGTTTACGAGTATACTACAACAGTTCATGCAAATACTAATCTTTATGTTGCTTTCAAACTTAACAGGCAGGCTTCCATGGGGGTTGTCTTTTATTATTCACAGGCTTTGTCGAAATCCCTTAAAACCGGTTTCTGCCATTTAAAAATGGCGTCCCCATTAACCCTCGCCTCTTTTCCGGTTAGTTCCCACGTTGGGAGCTTGGGTACCCTGGCGAACTAGGCTTTCGCCCGCTTCTTCCATAGGAGTTATTTTATCAACAATGTGTTCCAAACTTAGCCCATTTCCCGAATTTCCACCCAATTCCTTAATTTTACTCAAGTTGCTAGTTTTCTCTTCAGGACCCCTGAGGCTATTGGGTCTCGATACCAACGATCCCTCTTTGTTCAAACAGCATTTCGAATTCTGCGGTTTCACACCACACTCTGGAATAACAATAGCGTGTGGGGCCCCTTTTCCTTCCACTTCAATCTGTAATTGATCCATAGATGCTGCGATACCAAGCCTTTGTCCCTGTAGCCTGGTGGCTGCTTCTAACATCAAATCAGACTTTAAATTTTCTTCATTCAATTTGGGAACTACATATTTCCCTTTTCCTTCAATAATAATATTCATCTCCCCACTAACTTTTAACACACCTTTGAGCACAAACACCTGGGAACTCTCACTTCCCACTATTACCAAGGTTAACCCTTTCTTCACTGAACCAAGTCTATCTGACCCACAAGGACTGCATTCCTTTTCAACTGAATCAAATACCTCAGACTTTTTCTGAGCTCCATTACTAGGTTCAGTACCATGTGCATCCACATCTTGGACACACTCAAATGGGACATTTGCCTCCTCCAGGCTTTCAATACCCGTACCCGGTCCAAATCCTAAATTCCCCTGATTCTCCCAGCTACTCTCTGGGCAACTCCCTTCCGGAGTAAACTCAACCCCGCGGGCTGAAACAACCTCATCTGCCAACCCAGCAGACTTCTTCAAGGTAAGGGTACCCTTTTCATCTAGGACTGCCCTCATTTCATTATCGGGAACACCTTTAGAATTTTCAACTTCTTCAAACAGTTCTGCCAAACCAGACAGATCATCCATGTCCAACTCTGGACCTTTTAACAGCTCTATCTGTTTCTCATCTTTATCTCCTGCCTCTAGAACTTTTCTCCTCACTAAGGGCAGGTCTGCCTCCTCTCCCTTACTCTCTTACACTTTACTCCTCTTCGTTTTACCACCTTCTAAACCCTCGTGGTACAGGGTCGGTAAAAACATCTCAGCCAAATCGATACTGGCCTGATTTAAACTGCTCTCTGTCTCAGTGGCCTTTCTCGACATGTTGCGAGTGACCGTACATGCGGGAAAGATCTTGGAATCTAGGGGCGGAGCCTCAACACTCACAGGCCGACTTGTCAGCGTCATTGCTGACCAAACCTTACCACTGGCTAAATCATTACCCAGAAGGATGTCCGCGTCAGTTCTCGGGAATTCTGATCACACCCCCATTTCAACTGGTCCAGAGACTAGCTCACAATTCATAATGACCCTATGCAAGGGCACCATTTCCGTCCCTTTGCCTATTCCTTTCACAGCTACCATTCCCGTCTTGCAACCAAAATCTAGTACCTTACTGCTGATCAATGATAATTCAGCCCCCGTGTCTCTCCAGATCCGTACTGGAACTGGGGTATCTCCCTCCCTCACAGACACGGTTCTGTTTGACATACAAGTCTCAGACCCTTCTCGTACTCAGTCTACCCGGGGCTCTCTTGTCGATTTACTGATTACCACGGCACATCTGATAGGGACTGCTGCTTTCCCTTTTCCTGTCTCTTTCCTTGGAGCAAAGCACCTAGATGCAATATGCCCCCCCCCCCCTTTCCACAATTAAAACAGGTCAAGCCTGGAAATCTCTGGCCGTCTTGCCTTTCCCCCTCAATCTTACCACTAGCTCCCAGCGGGACCTCTGCCTCAGCCGGTGGGCTTTCTCGATCGTTCCCACGGTCTCTCTGGGAACTTTTATTCGAGGAAAACTTTGTCTTGTGGGTTAGGGCATATTCATCTGCGAACCTAGCAAATTCTGAGATGGATTTATTCGGTTTCTCATTCAAATACATCCGAATATCCTCCGAAACACAACCTTTAAATTCCTCAATCAGAATTAACTCCCTGAGACACCAATAATCCTCTTCCACTATCTCTGCTGTGCACCAACGGTCCAAGAGTACACCCTTCTCATAGGCAAACTCGGTATACGTCTGATTCCACCCTTTTTTTAAATTTCTGAACTTTTGTCTATACGCTTCAGGTACTAACTCATAACTCCGGAGAATGGCCGCCCTTACTTTGTCATAACTCTCCTCCTCTTCCTCCTCCATGGACAATGCCGTATATGCCTGCTGTGCCTTCCCTTTTAACACACTTTGTAACAACGCCACCCACTGATCTCTGGGCCACTTCTGATTCACTGCCACCTTTTCAAAAAGCAAGAAATAACTATCAACATCCGTCTCCTCAAACAGAGGTACTAACCTCAACTCCCGACTAACATTAAACTGCTCCTCTCGGTCTGACCCCTGAACTCGTTGCTCTTGCCTTAACTTCTCCATCTCCAAGTCATGATTCCTCTGTTTCTTTGCCTCCCTCTCCTTCTCGGCCCTTTCCTTCTCTTTCTCAGCTCTTTCCCTCTCTTTCTCTCTCTCTCTCTCTCGGCTCTTTCTTTCTCCTTCTCAGCTGCTTCCAGCTGTTTTAACTGAATTTTGTGCTCTCTTTGTTTCTCAGCTCTTTCCTGCTCCCGTTTCACCTCTAACTCCTTTAGCTGGAGCGCATGCTCCCTTTCTCTCTCGGCCCTTTCTTTCTCCTTCTCAGCTCTTTCCCTCTCTTTCCCTCTCTTTCTCTCTCTCTCTCTCTCTCTCTCTCTCTCGGCCCTTTCTTTCTCCTTCTCAGCTCTTTCCCCCCCCCTCTCTCTCTCTCTCTCTCTCTCTCTCTCTCTCTCTCTCTCTCTCTCTCTCTCTCTCTCTCTCTCTCTCCTCTGTCTTTCTCCTTCTCAGCTGCTTCCAGCTGCTTTAATTTAATTGCATGTTCCAACCTTAATTTCTCCAACTCTAACTGAGCCGTCCCACTAGCTGGTACCTTTTCAGGGATATTTTCCAATACCTCAGCTGCAAACACATTCTTCCCAATATAATACTGAGTTATTGCCCTTCGCACCTCCCGCTTTTTCATTGACAACCTCACCTCTGTGAGGTTTAACCCCTTCGCCAAATTTATCAAGTCTGATTTGGTGGCCACCTCTAGTGCCTCCAGAGTCAGGTTTTCTATAAATTCACCCACGTCCATCTTTGCTGGTTTCCCGTCTGGCTACCCGCGTAACCAGATCCAAGTTTGGACTTACAAGCCGGATTCACTGGCCTCCCAATTTGGTGTCAAATCCTGAGACGAGAACCCCAATTGTTACGTACCCCGTAACTGGGTCACTTACCAGCAAAGATAGAGAGGTCCATTGAAGTCTGATGGTGCTATTTTTAACAGTATTTATTGATAAAAATACACAAAAATAATATCAATGCAAACACACAGATAATATACGTCGTCAATACTAAATCTAAAAAGCGCGGGTATAATAATAATCAATAAGAAATAGCTCTATCGTTGTCTAGGGGATAATGTATTGTCCAATGGAAATATAAAAGTCACTTTAGTTCATTCAAGCTGTAGGCTGCAGCCTTTTTGGTTGGAGAGAAAGATGGAGGTTTAACTTGCCCATTCCTTTTATGATGTCAATCCTTCGAGAGTCGTTGGGGGACTGATTTCCCCTTCGAGGTTAGCTAAAGCCATGCTTCCGTGGCAAGACCCACCAATTCTGAGGCAAATGGAAAAGGACGCACGTGGGCTGGTTCCACTGGCTTTCGCTGTTACGCTGTTACAGGAGTTCTAGCATTTCTTCTGGTGCGTCTGAGGGGCTGTTCCCACAGACCCTCTTTTATCCTGACTCACAGGGTCTCAGATGTCAATCAGGTTGGGATGATGCAATCCCTCCACCAACCAGCCCACTTTGCCTGAGGGCTTCCACGAAGCACAGTATTTTAATATACAATCCCGTCTCCAAGAGACAATGGCCGTTTCCCGTAGCTTTATATCGCCGGGGGGGGGGGGTGGTCAAGACATTCCAAACGTCTCTCTCTCATTTCCTGGGTCTCCTGACCCAAATCAATAGCGATCCTGCGATTCTCAAAAAGGAGGGGGCTGCAGGCGTAACAATCAGCAACAACTTTCAGGAATTTCTTAATCAGTCCTAGTGTAAAGCTAAGGATCGGATGTTATCTTTTCAAAGCTGTCGGTCACTCACAAAATCTGACTGAAAAATGTGGATCAATGGCCTTTCGTCAGAACAGTTCTAATTAAAGGTCATTGACCAGAAATGTTGATTTTACTTTGCTAGGGAGCATTTCTTTACGGCTTTTGAATCTCTAACGAAACAAAATGCTTTGCCGTGTTCCGTAATCCCAACATAGGGCACAATACTGCTTCTCCCACAATGCTCTGGTGAATCTTTATCTACATTCCAGGCCATCATCGTGCCATTACTAATATCTCTGGTTTTTGTGATGGATCTCTTCTTTGTCTCCACCTATTTCTCATCTAAACATTGCTTCTCACTAAATTTTCATGTCTGCAGTGACAGCACTCATGTTTTCCTCACTTCTACCTTCCAAAAACACAGTTCCCCACCACACCTGTGTGGCAAAAAGTGTCACCAGATTGCTGACTGTATGCCTTTCAGAGTCGGACGACTAGAAATCCCACTAACTAAATAATGGAAACGCTGAAGCCTTTATCTTCAGTCATCACCATAAAGTGAATGCCTTTCCAGGCCATTTCAGAAGTTAATGCCATTCCTGTGACTCTGAGCTCACATAAAGACCAGACAGGAGAAGATGGCATTTTTCTATCCTTCAGGCATAGTAGTGAACTAAATATATTTTAATGATGGTCCAGTAGTTTCACAGACACCCATGGTTTATTGTCCTTCTGTCTGTTCATTCTTCTGTCCACTTTCGTCATCATTCCTGGCTTAGTGACAGGGCCCTTCCTCCTGGTTTTAGGCTGTGGATTCACAGTGCCTCTCGGAACAAATTCTTCAGTAATTGGACAGAGGAGCTACTGCAGAATTGGAGGCAGCTTTGTAAATGCTTACCCTGAGTTGTAGACTAAATAGTTCTGGAAACTTTTCACTTCATCCGTCCACCGCCACTCACCTACCTTCCCCCTCACCTGGCTTCGCCTATCACCTCCTAGCTTGTACTCCTTCTCCTCCCCCACCTTCCTCCCCCTTCCTTTCCAGTCCTGATGAAAGGTCTTGGCCCAAAATGTCGACTGTTCACTCTTTTCCATAGATGCTGCCTGACCTGCTGAGTTCCTCCAGTATTTTGTGTGCATACTTAGCTTTTTAGCATCAGTGTACTTCACCTCACCTTTCACTGTCAACACTGTTAAGTTAGTTTGGTGTTACTAACTATGAATGAATTTCTTGACAATTTCTTGTTTAGAAACATTTCCTGGCAAGGTTTATACTCCTTTATCAATATTAGTACCTAATCACTCTTAGTGAAAATGGACTACGATTGTTGTTCACGAGGGTTTGCTCTATGCATAATTTTTCATTACAACAGTATTCAGTAGCTGTGAAGTGTATTAGTTTGTTCTGGAGTTGTGAAGGTTCTTGTAAAGATTCAAAATTATTGTTTGAAATATTAAAACATAGTCCAGTCTTGATAAAATATTTTATGGTAGTGTTATGTTGCATAATAATTCTCTGGTTAATGTACAATACATGGTATTCCAAAATATCTGTAGCAAAAGCACTAGCCAGAATATCAGTGCTGGAGTTTATGGCTTATGCTAGCCTCCTCTTTGCCCTTCTTTCAAACCCATCACCACATCTTCCTCTTGTTCTATTCATCAGTCTCTCACTGGCTGCTTCTGGCACTGAATTCCACATTCTCACTGCTGTTTGATAGAAGTTCCTCCTCAATTCCCTTCTGAATTAGTGACTGTGATCAAACTAAATCAGTTGGCCCAGATTGACAGAAATATCTTTGGAACAGTTGGCTGTCCGAGTACTTAAAGCCTAAAAGGTTCAGAATCAATGTTTGGCACACTGCTAAGTTATAATTAAGAAATCTGAAATAAGGCTTGCCCTTCCCCAGTGCAGATGCTCAGGGAATTGGAAGGTCCCACACTTGCTGCCATGTTAAGCTCAGAACTTGACTATCTATTCGAATGGATGACACTGCTTCAAAAAGAATAGGTAGTACTCCTGTTGTCTTTCCCTGGTGTCCCAGTCTCACTGTAGCTTCCAAGACAATCATAGAGTTATAAAATCATGTACTTTTAAAGGACAAGAAGAAGCCATTTATTCTACGTTATCATTTGGCTAAGAAGAAATTGGGCAATTTAGGTTTATCTCACTTCCCGTATCTTTTGTCTGTAGGCTATGGTTCCATACTCTTTAAGGGTTCTATCAAAATTACTCATGGGCGGAGGTCTACCACCCTTTAAGGTGTTTTTAAGGTTATGAATTCAAACCTGTGTTATGAATTTCTCCAGCAAGGACGTTGGTCCTATCTGTTTACCTTTCTTCATCCTTTTATATTGTTACAAACTTCAATTAAATCTTTATCCAGTCTCCTCTGTTTCAATCAATCGCAGCTTAGTGATTTTATTCTGTCGTGTACTGTTCAGCTAGCTCTCCTAAATAGGCAGTAACAGACTACAACAAAACTCAGAGTGGATCAAATTATAAGCACGTTTTTTACCTTCAAGGGAAGACTACCTCTGTACGCTGTTATCGGTAGACAGCTTCAATCGTACAGTTCAAAACAGATCATTTTTATAAGCTTATAGAGTCCAGTAATTCATCAACTTCGTGCCTTTGAGGTCATTCCATCCTTTCATTGCATTCCTGACTTTTGTCGCATTTGTCTTGAATGAGCCCATTTCATTTTGAGGCCTCTCCCCCCCCCCCCCCCCACCCCCAACAGCTGTGTCTCGTTTTTCTGCTTTTAGTCCTGTACTGACAAAACACTTCCTGCTCTAAATTACATACACCTGCAAGCTTCTTGTCCAGATGCATCAGGAAATTAGCAAAGCACTCTGGGGTTATACAGGTTCCATTTTGTCATATTGCAACTTACAAAAGTTATAAATTCATAAAGACTTACAGGTATACTTCCACAACCCTCGTAGCTATAATACTCCCGCCCTGGCTACAACCTGGTCAATTTCTTCTGCACTGTTTCTAATGCTATAATATCCTCCCTGCAATGTGCTTTCTGAACTGAGTGTTATGCTGTGGTCCAGCCAGTGTCTTTCATATTCTAGTCTGACTCCCGTTCTTATATTTTCTTTATTTGTCAATACTCCTTTATCGTAATTGTCTTATCGATTAGACCTGTTAACTTCAAGAATATTGCAGACATACATTCCAAGGATTCTGTGTGCCTTTGTATTTCTTATACCTTAACTCTCCTGGATGGTTGGTAGTTTCACTTAAGAGCTTTCACTTATGTATAATTCCTGTAACAGCCCTTCTATAATTACATGGGAAGGAACTCATGAAGTGCAGATTTGTCTGTTGGATAATAATTTAGAACAATGTTCCTGTTCAAAGGAAATGTGAAATATCCTTTAACACTATCTAAGAAGTGCAAGGAATTCTGCTAGAGTTTGACCCAATCCACTTATCCCCAAGCCAGTACCTGCAGCGTCATTTATCACATTGCTACTTGGGCATCTGTGGTGCAGAAATTTGTTACTTTGCTCTGCTCTCAAGACAACAATGTTTGGCTATCAAAAGTAACTTATCTGTAATGAAGAAGCTTGTGAGTGCTTTAGGGAAGTAAAAAAATGCATAAATATCAGCTTTTTCTTTCATGAGTTGGCGAAGATATAGATGGAATATTGGGGTGATGGTTTCCAGCCTCACCTTTTCCTTAAGTTTTATAATCTGTTCCCAGTCTTAAAAGATCCACACTACTGTTTTCTGCTATACCATATGTGGTGTAGTAATATTGAGTATGTTTGCCCTTTAAGGAGTGTGCCATGTGATCATTTTTTTCCATGCATATATTGGTTTATTGTTTGTATTGGGTGAGTTTGAAATTATTGCCTGCCTGTGAGTCAATGCAAGAAAAGAAGTGATCTCCCTCCTTCTCTGTGTTTTAGTTTATTAATAAAATACTTTGTCAGTTTAACCTACCAGTTGTCCTCCAGTAGCCTAGTACTTGAAACTGATATACTTCACCCAACCAGTTTCAGAATCCTGAGCTATTCTTTTGCACTAGAAGGCAACAATAAACTAGATAGTCTTAATGCAAAAGGTCATCCGGAGGCTGGTGAGCACGTGGTCATGAGAAGGGTGGCTAGTGAATTGAGTGTGGGTACAGTACGCAAGATGCTTCAACACTGAGGTTGCAGCATGACGATTCCAACCTGGCTTGATGCCTTGATTCCTGCAGGGTCAGAGGTTCAGGAGAAGCCATGAGCTTCCCATCTGATCAATAAGTTATTGTGATCAATACAGCAACATAATGAATAAGCCCAACTGTTTTCCCAATCGATTCCCTTTTCCTTTCTGTGGAGAAGTAGATTGCAGGGAGAGGGAGATAAAATCACTTCCTCTTCTTTATGAGGTGGAAGATCTACTCCAGATTAATGTTTTGCATGTCAGGGTAGAGGGTGGAATTTAAATAATTTTTAAGAAGCTGGATAGTGTTGGATGTTTCAGGGCTACAATTCATTAAAAGGGAAAGAGAAACTACAGGGGGACCACAGGATCGTGGAATTGTCGCAGCATGATTTGATCCATTTAATCAAGTGCTAGATACTCACATTCACTCATTCTTTCTCCACAGCCCTGGAAGTTATTTTCCTTAAATGCACATCTGTTAAGTTCCTGACAGCCCTGATGACCTTTGGTTTCTCAATATGTACTTGTAATGAATTTCAAATCCTTATTATTCTTGTGAGAGCAAAAGAATTTCCCCTAATCCCCCTCTCCCCATCATATATCGCATTATTTTCAGTCTTCAGATTCAGACTTATTTATGGCATGTACATCAAAACATACAGTGAAATGTGTCATTTGCACTAACAGCTACCACACTCAAGGATGTGCTGGGACAGACTGCAAGAGTTGCCGTACATTCTGGTGCCAACACAGCTCGAGAGAACAAAGCAGAATACAACAGACCAAATGACAAAGCAACATCAATGAAATTAACCCCATTCCTCCCTACCTATCTTCAAAAAGTCTCTATCCTCTGGTCCTTGAAGCATCCTCTAAAGGGAAGAGATTGCCTCTACTTATTCTATCTAATCCAGAACTTCTACCTCTTCTGACAGTCTCTTTTTCTCAGAGGATGATAACCCTGGTTTTCCCAGTCTAGACTTTGCAGCTGAATTCCCCTTCCCTGGAGCCATACTATTACAGAATGGATCAAAGAGAAGGTGAATGTCAAACACCAGAGAGTTTCTCCGTATGGCTCACTTCACCATTACGAAGAACATCTAGGAACTCATGATAGATCACTGCAAAAGAATTAGTTAACAAAAGCACATCTGAAGCTGTTAAATTACTTTTCAAGAGTGCTACAATCTGAGGTTAATGGTGTGATCAAGCTGTATGCCTCCTATTTTACACAGTGTGAGAAAAATTAATATCATTCCGCTGAAGTGAGATTGGAAAAATGTTTTACTCCCGTAGGATTTCATGTCTGGGAAACATATGGTTGTGGTCAAAGGGTATAAGGCAAGGGAGCTGGAATGAGACATTTTAAAGGTGAAATCCAAAGCTCCAGGGGTTCAGACAGGAGGAAATGCATGGGGTGGGATGGACCACAATTTGCAATCTCATCAATGGCTCCCAGGGCTAATTTGCATATATAAATTGGCCACCATCGAACTACAGATCAAAGCCTCAGAAGTGTCTGGAAACTGGAGAGAGGCATCCATTGGCTGCTGGCCTTTCGCCCCGACGTGGAACGGGAAGCTCTCAAACATTTACCGGTTTGCAAACTTCTCTTTTGAAACAGTAATTATCATCTAATGGGCGCGAGAATTCCCTGTTAGACACTGTGGCCTCGAGGGAATTGGTTAGGTTAAACACAGCTGCAACCTGGCAGTACTGCGCTACAGTACAAGCTTCATGCCTGAGGTTATCAGACAGGGCAGCACTGGCAAGCAGTGCGACAGGATATCCACTTTTTGACAGGTCAATAACAATGGATGAACGTTAAAGTATAAGTTCTTTACCCAGGGATTGTTCCCTCCGCGATTCCCTTGTCCGTTTGTCCCTCCTCACAAATCTCCCTCCTGGCACTTACCCTTGCAAGCAGCCAAAGTGCTACACCTGCCCATTCACCTCCTCCCTCACCTCCATTCAGGGCCCCGAACAGTCCGTGCAGGTGAGGCAACACTTCACCTGTGAATCTGCTGGGTTCATCTATTGCGTCTGGTGCTCTTGAAGCGGCCTCATCTACAGTAGTGAGACCCATCATAAATTGGGAGACTGCTTCGTCGAGCACCTCTCCTCCATCCGCCAAAAGTGGAATTTCCAGTTGGTTAAAAAATTTTAATTCCAATTTCCATTCCTGTTCTGACATGTCAGTCCATGGTCTCCTCTTTTGCCAAGATGAGGCCACTCACAGGATGGAGGAGCAACATCTTATATTCCATCTGGGTAGCCTTCAACCTGGTGACATGAATATTGATTTCTCCTTCCGATATAAAAAAATTCCTTTACCCTCCCCTCTTTTTCTATTCCCCACTCTGGCATCTCTTCTCTCCTGCCTGTCTCCTCTCCCTAGGTCCCCCTATCCTTCCCTTTCTCCTATGGTCCACTCTCCTCTCCTACCGGATTCCTTCATCTCCAGACCTTTATCTTCTCCATCCACCTGGCTTCACCTATCACCTATCCTCCTTCCTCTCCCTCACCTTGGCATCTTCCCCCCTTCCTTTCCAGTCTTGAAAAAGGTTCTCAGCCTGAAACGTCAACTATTTATTCATTTCCATGGATGCTGTCTGACCTGCTGAGTTCCTCCAGCATTTTGTGTGTGTCACTATAAATTCTTCAGTGTGGCTTTGGATGTTTTACCAATAGAAAAATGAACATTTGGGTGTGAATACAGAACAGAATCTAAACCATAGATTGGATGTCTTAATGTGCAGATTATTGGATTCCCAACTACGAGGTGACAATTGGTGCTTAATTAAAGAGTTTAGATGACTTGTCTGAAGGTATAATGGCTGGCCAGAAATGAATTGCTATTGGAATTTAACTGAAAGACTCACATAGATTAAATATGGAATAATGGAAGGCTCAGCAGTGTTTACAAACTGAAATCTAAGCAAGGGGTTTGAACAATTGCTACAGAGAATATACATCTGTAAGTGATAATGTGCTGGAGTCTGACTGAGAGGTTAGATGATTCATATATTGCGTAGTGCAAATCTGCAAATGGGTCTCAGACTAGAATCTAATTCAGATCATTTATGTCCAAAATAATGTATAGCTTGGAATGAGCTAGTGGGTGAAGCTGTAGGTAGAATTGTAGCTACTCAGGAATGAATTACAGGGATTCAGATCATTTTTATATAACGTATGGCCATGATTGAATTGCAGGCTTGAATTGAATCCAGGGTTTGAATACCATGTATGCGGAATATTGAATATCCGGACTAAGTAATTTGAGATTCAGAACATTTATATGGTTACCTAGGAATGAGTTATGGTCTGAGATCTAATAGAAGACCTCAGAAATTGTGTGGCCATGATGAGCCTTGTTAAGATTACTGTTCTGAAGTCACCATATGCCAAGTTTCTAATTCAGGGATAATACTTCTTTTTGCCATTTTCATCGCATTTTGTTTGGTCTACGTTTTATGCTTTTTGTCCTTTTTGTTATGATAAATCACATGCAAAGATTAATGATCGTCCAATTGGTAATTTGCTGTTAGCTAATGAGCTATTTGAAGATCAGTACAAGTTTTGGCCAGTGCATGGAATAATCCCATCCATTATTCCAGCAATAAACTATCCTCGATCCTCAACTGGGCCAGCCTACAATTCGCATTCTGCACTCTAACTAAACTTCTTGATAAGATTCCAGCGCAATAACTAATGGACTAATGGATATCAACTACTCTGTGCAGAATTTATCTGAAACCTGACAAAAACATTTTCCTTCTCACTGGCTAGATATTCCAAGAATACGTTGATTCCAATCTTCAATATCACCACACGTCACTGGGAAGCCTTTATGACATATTAATGTGCTTTGATCCAAATGAGTTCAATGTTCAAAGTATATTTATTATCAAAATATTTTTACATTATATTACCTTGAGATTCATCTCCGTACAGGCAGCCACACAACAAGAAACCGAAAAGAATCCTTAAAAAAAGTGACTAACACCCAATGTGGAGGGAGGGAGACAGAGAGAGGGAGAGGGAGGGAGAGAGAAAGGGAGAGTGAGTGGGAGAGGGGGGAGAGAGAGAAAGAAAGGGAGAGAAAGGGGGAGAGAGTGAAAGAAAGGGAGAGAAAGGGAGAGAGAGAAAGAAAGGGAGAGAAAGGGAGAGAGGGAGAGAAAGGGAGAGAGAGAGAGAGAGAAAGAGAAAAAAAACAAATTGTGCAAACAATAAAAGGAAGCAAATAGCATTTAAAGCAAAAGTGAGTCCTCAGACACGGAGCCTGGATTAGCTGGAGCAGGCCGCAGCCTCCGCCTCAGTTCACTACATAGCAGAGTAAATGTCACGGAGCCCACAGACACAGAGCCCGGAGCAACTAGAGGAGGTCCACAACCTCAGCCTCTATTGAAACGTATTCATTCAGGTATTTCAATCAGAATAGATATCAGGAATTAGGTTATTGTTTTAGTCAGCATTCTTTTTGAAATGTGGTGCTTGACTTGTCTGGTCAATGCATTTATGCCCAAGTGAATAGGGTGCTCTGGGTTGAATTCCAGGACTTGACCTGTTTGCTAGCAACAATCGGCTCAACAAACAACCTGGCTTAGGGGAAGTAAATTCAATCTAATCGCTATCCACCCACTGTAATATTGTTATTGTCAATGTTATGAATTTCCCCTTTAACAAGCATGTGTTTTCTTTTGAAGACTTGGTACAGTTTTGAGCATGTCCAGTAGTTGAGTGCAGCGTTAAAGTCACATGATGGTCAGCGTGAGACTCTGGACAATAAACACAAACTGCATAGAAAGGCTAAAATGGTTTGTAGTGACCTCCATGTGTTTGCGTGCAGATATTTCATGAAGGTGGGGCTAATGCCATCCATGGACAAAAGCTGGCGTTCCTAGTCTAGGCTCATATCTAAAGAAACCGTCCCTCTTACAAGAGACAGTGCATTCTGGGATAAAAGGGAGAGCAAATGTGGGTGGAACTGTAACGCAGCAGGTAAGAGCTGTTGCCCCACAGCTCAGAGAGTTTTACCTTCAATCTTAACTATTGTCTCTGTGGAGTTTTCTCTTCTCACTGTAACAACATGGGTTTTCTTCAGAGAGTCCAGTTTCCTCCCACGTCCCAAAGACATGGGGTTAACATGTTAATTAGCCACCCTAAATTACCCCCAGTGTAATTGAATGGTGGGAGAATTGGGAAAACACTGATGGAGTTCCTGAGAGAAAAGAGAGTAAGACTGAAGGAATTGCTCTGAGATTCAGCATAGACTGAATGGGCTGAATGGTCTTCTATGTTGTAAGGAAATATTAAACAAATATATGAAGTGGCAGGGGATTCAGATGGTGCCAACTACTTTCTGCATCATGAGTCCATTACCTTTCAGACGCTTGGGAAGATCTCTCCAAGTCGTCAAGTCACTTTTATTGTCATTTCGACCATAACTGCTGGTACAGTACATAGTAAAAATGAGAAAATGTTTTTCAGGACCATGGTGTTACATGACACATTACAAAAACTAGGCTGAACTACATTAAAAAAAAACAACACAGAGAAAAAAAAACACACAACAACTACACTACCCAGGACAGCATAATGTGCACAAAACAGTGCAGGCATTACAATAAATAATAAACAGGACAGTAGGGCAAGGTGTCAGTCCAGGCTTCGGGTATTGAGGAGTCTGTTAGCTTGGAGGAAGAAACTGTTACATAGTCTGGTTGTGAGAGCCCGAATGCTTCAGTGCCTTTTCCCAGACGGCAGGAGGGAGAAGAGTTTGTATGAGGGGTGTGAGGGGTCCTTCATAATGCTGTTTGCTTTGTGGATGCAGCGTGTAGTGTAAATGTCCGTGATGGCGGGAAGAGAGACCCCGATGATCTTCTCAGCTGACCTCACTATCCACTGCAGGGTCTTGCGATCCGAGATGGTGCAATTTCCAAACCAGGCAGTGATGCAGCTGCTCAGGATGCTCTCAATACAACCCCTGTAGAATGTGATGAGGATGGGGGGTGGGAGATGGACTTTCCTCAGCCTTCGCAGAAAGTAGAGACGCTGCTGAGCTTTCTTTGCTATGGAGCTGGTGTTGAGGGACCAGGTGAGATTCTCTGCCAGGTAAACACCAAGAAGTTTGGTGTTCTTAACGATCTCTACCGAGGAGCTGTCTATGTTCAGCAGGGAGTGGTCGCTCTGTGCCCTCCTGAAGTCAACAACCATCTCTTT
The DNA here is from genome assembly GCF_048418815.1 of Hemitrygon akajei. NCBI lineage: Eukaryota > Metazoa > Chordata > Chondrichthyes > Myliobatiformes > Dasyatidae > Hemitrygon > Hemitrygon akajei. The sequence continues at coordinate 22,535,264 of NC_133139.1, read as the reverse complement.
TGTTTTGTTCACATTAAGAGACAGGTTGTTGACTCTGCACCAGTCTGTTAGCCGCTGCACCTCCTCTCTGTAAGCTGACTGGTCGTTCTTGCTGATGAGACCCACCACGGTCGTGTTATCGGCGAACTTGATGATGTGGTTCGAGCTGTGTGTTGCAGCACAGTCGTGGGTCAGCAGAGTGAACAGCAGTGGACTGAGCACACAGCCCTGAGGAGCCCCCGTGCTCAGTGTGATGGTTTTGGAGATGCTGCTCCCATTCCGGACTGACTGAGGTCTCCCAGTCAGGAAGTCTAGGATCCAATTGCAGAGGGAGATGTTCAGGCCCAGTAGGCTCAGCTTTCCAATCAGTTTCTGAGGGATGATTCTGTTGAATGCTGAACTGAAGTCTATGAACAGCATCCGAACGTATGTAACTTTTTTGTCCAGGTGGAGGGTGATGGCAATGGCGTCATCTGTTGAGCGGTTTGGACGGTACGCAAACTGCAGGGGATCCAGTGAGGGGGGCAGCAGGGTCTTGATATGCCTTATGATGAGCCTCTCGAAGCACTTCATGATGATGGATGTGAGTGCAACGGGACGGTAGTCATTTAGGCAGAACACTGAAGACTTCTCGTACGGGGATGATGGTGGCGGCTTTGAAGCACGTTGGAACAGTGGCGCTGCTCAGGGAGATGTTGAAGATGTCAGTGAGAACATCTGCTAGCTGGTCTGCACATCCTCTGGGCACTCTACCAGGGATGTTCCAGTGTCTTGGCCAATACTTATCTCTCATTCAACATCATAAAAACAAGAGATTAACCAGTTACCATTGTTAATGAATAATTTGGTAGCCTGCTGTGCACAACTGGCTGCCAAGTTGCTGCCTGACAATTGTGACCATTGTTTTTAAAAACAATTCATTGGCTGAGAAGCAAACAGTGCATTCTGCATTGATAAAAGTTGTGATATAAATGTAATTTCTATTGTGGTGAATCTGTGGAATTTGTTGCAATGGGCTGCAGTGGGGGCCAAGTCTTTACAGATATTTAAGGCGGAGGTTAATGGATTCTTGATTGGTCAGGTTTTGAAGGGATACAGGGAGAAGGCTGGAGATTGGGGCTGAGAGGGAAAATGGATCAGCCATGATCAAACGTTGGCACAAACTCAATGGGCCGACTGGCATAATTCTTCTCCTATGTCTTGTGGTCATATTTTATAGCTAGGACCAGAGCTTGTTAAAACACAGCAGAATAAATAACTTTGGAATTTGGGATTCAGTAGAAATGGCAGAAAGAAAACAAACAGAAGCAACATATTCCTGCCAATAATGGTTGGTCAGCTGTCTGAGCACCTCAGCATGAAGTAGGAACAGATGGCAACACTGGGATCTCACAAACAAGTGGTTTGATCAGGAGAGCTGAGGGGGAACTGGGTACACCAGTGAACAAAATGACTCCGCAGAGATTAACAGATGGCTTGGAGCATGCTGCTGCTTCTAAAACTATCCCAGCTGAGAACTGTTTCCCTGATTTCTTCTGTTACTTTTTCCACAACTGCTGATCATTACACTAGTCCACTCCATTTTGTCCTCGCCGTTGCTCACCATCCATTCTAGGAAAGGCTGTGTGCCATTGGCCAATGTTTTCATCTGGCTTTCTTCGATTGTCATGGCTGGAGTTGCAGTTACAGTTGGATGAGTTCCAAGCTATTTTCTTCTCAAATAAGGACTCAGTTTAGGTAGATTTTACAAGCATTGAAGAGCAGAGACAAGAGACTGGAGACTTGAGGCCTGGAGGCCTAGGGTTGGAGGGCTGTCTGTGTATGTGACTGGGTGGGTGTGAGGGAGGAAAGGGGTTTGTTTTGCAGATGTAATGCTGTAATGTTCTATGTTCTTTGCTATGGAGTTTGAAAAAGGCTGTGAGGAAAGAAAATGAAAATGGTTCTGCGATCCATGGTAAAGCCATATTAAACTATCTCCTCCATAGCCATCTTAGGATACAGTGATACAGTTTGAAACAAAACAGGTGAATTATCACTGGTACATTGCCAATACTTATCCTTCAATTAACCTTCCTAAAGTAGATAATTCCAAACTACCTCTTTCTGGAATCTTGCTGTACAAAAAATGCTATTTACTTTTACAACAATGGACAAATCTTCAATAAAGTATTTTATTGGCTTCAAAGAGCTCAGGGATATTCTACGGTTGCAAAAGGCACTATGCAATTTCTTAACAAAGTTAGAAGCTCACAGCTGAGAAACTCATGTTTCAGTCAAAATGGTGGAGGAACTCAGCAGGCCAGGCAGCACCTATGGAAAAGAGTAAACACTCGATCTTTTGGGACAAGACCCTTCATCAGGACCGGTGAAGGGGTTCGGCCCAAAACGTTTACTCTTTTCCATAGATGCTGCCTGGCCTGCTGAATTCCTCCAGCATTTTGTGCGTATTACTTTGATTTCCAGCGTCTGCAGATTTCCTCTTGTAAGTCGCGTTTCAGATTTTGTTCGGGGTTGAGCACTTCATTTAGGAGCAAAATGCAGAGTGTGGCGCAGGAATAGAGGTGGGATGGGGGCAGACCCTGTGCCTGGTGAGGCACAGCTCTTAAAGGAACAGCAAATCCAACCGGGCAGAATCCCTGTTGTTTGATTTTACCACTCAAAGGGTTAAATGATGAAATGAGGAAACAAGTGAGGTAGTTGGTGGAGTTCACTCTGAAAGGTCTTATCCAAACATATCATGCAGCTAATGTACTGGACCATTGGCAGATGGATGAACAGTATGAGCCCTCATTAGCCGACCATGCAGCTCCACGTAATTGAGAAACCTTCATTAAAGCTTCATCTGCAGAAACAGGGGAAGGACCATTACAAGCTCAAAGTGCATTTTATAACACTCATATCATAATTAGCTTCAATTTGTATGACAAAATAGCACAGAGTGCAGACAGTGATATAAATCTGTAAAGTGACTCACCACTACCCTGATCTCGCTTACATATTCACCGTAAAATGGGCCACATGTTAGCAGTTCTTAATAGAGGGGAAAAATAAATGAGCCATTTACTATTTAACTAAACACTTAATTCTGTGGTAGTCTTTTCAATTGCCCACATCCTTTCGCAGGAATATTTTTACCTTAGAATGTTAACCTAATAAAAAAAAACACCTCAATGCGCCTGGTTGTAAAATGGTTGAGTAAGAAACGAGAAGCCACTCCAACATCATTCGATGGAGAGGGAAGGTGTGTTAGTGTTTCTGCTTTGACAGAATTATATCTCTGCTTCTGGGAGCATGCAGCCAAAGTGAAAGGAAAAAGGATTCAGCTACACTTTTCCACTCATTCCTGGGATGGAATGCTCACAAGCGCGTCATACAAGTGAAGCAAGTTTCCTAATCTACTGTTTGGAAAGGAAGGCTGGCCAGTGTGTGCACAGGAAGAACCCACAAAGAGCTAGAGTCTGTTCTGCTGTAGGGTTGGCTAAGAGAGGAGCCTCGGCTAAAATGGTGGCCGGGATCTTTGACAAAGCAGGATTGCACTCTCTCTCTGGAGCAGCATTACCTGTCTGTGCAGTGTGCAACAAAGTGTATACCAGTTTCTGAAGTATGTTGTACAGTTTCTTTGCAGGCAGGGTACACAATAACAAGAAAGGAAGAAAGATTAGATTTATTTATCACGTGTACATCAAATCTCCAAGCCTCCAACACTTCATGACCTGACTTTCCTGGGAAACACGGACAAATATCGTCAATACAAATAGGATGAAGTGGGGACAAAAACAGCAGGAAAGTCTAACGACAAGGCTACAGGGACAATGCTTTTTTTATTTTGGTGGGATTTTAATGAGGTTTATACGCTTAGGACTACAGGTGTCCCCCGCTTTACGAATGTTCGCTTTACACCACTTCGCTTTTACAAAAGACCTAGGTTAGTAACCTGTTTTTGCATTACAAAGAGGATTTTCGCTTTTACGAAAATTTTTCCCCTTATAAATTAATGGTTCTTGGCTTTATGCCATTTCAGCTTAAGAAAGGTTTCATAGGAACGCTCCACCTTTGTAAAGGGTGGACACTTGTATAATAATGCAAAAAGAGAGTGCTGGGGAAAAACTTTCACGCAGCATCTCTGGAAGGAGAAATAGCTTCCAGTATGGGATCTTTCATCAGATCTGAAGTTTTCAACACCTGCAATTTTTTTTTTCAATTATAATTGCTGAGACCACACTTGGAGTACTACCTAAATTTTGGTCTCTAATCTTAAAAAAAAAGATCTGCTTGTGATTGCAGCAGCTGAGGGGAGATTCACTAGGTTGACTCCTGGAATGAGGGGGCTGCCCAAAGAAGAGATTAGTAGGTTAGAACAATAGTCTCTGGAACTTAGATAAATGGGAGGTGATATTGCTGAAATATTTTTGATTCTGAGGGGCTTGACAGGTGAGAGGAGGAATTGTGGTGGAACCTAGAACTCGGGGGCTTCAGTTTAGATTAAGGGGTTCACATATTTAAGGGTGATGAGAGGGAATTTCTACCCTCAGAAGACAGTGAATTATTGGGATTCTCTACCCCAGTGGAGTAGAGAGTCTAATAAGGTTAACTCATCAGCTACGTTCAAGGCTTAACTCGGTAGAATTTAGAATTTAGAGGGTTAAGGATTATTCAGATTAGGCAGGAGAATGGAGCAAGGGTCAGCTTCTTCAACCAGGCCATCAGACTGATTAATTTATGCTGATATAACTGTTATATTGACTGTCCTGTTATTTATTATAACCACTATATATTGCGCATTGCATATTTAGACAGAGACGGAATGTAAAGATGTTTACTCCTCGTGTATATGAAGGATGTAAGTAAAAAGGCAATTCAGTTCAATTAAATCAACTATAATCTTTGTCATTTTGTGAAGCAGGCTTCAGGAACTGAATGGTCTATTTTACGGGTAAATGGTGTGGGGAAACAGGTGTGTTGAAAGGAGCTGAACTGGGTTACAGATCATGGGAAAGAGTGGATGCATGGTCGATCCCTTCTTTTTGAATAATAAGCCAGGGTGGGATCGATAGGTGCATTGTAACAGCAGCAAAAATATATTCAAAATTCTGCTCAGTGCCACACTGTGAAGGTTAAGACCCAAAAAAATAAGAAGCAAAAGGCTTTTCTCATTCTTGAACTTTCTGAGCAATGCCTGCCGAGTCTACAGAAGTAAGGGAGGCAGCTGATCTAATCAGTCCAAGTAAATTAATAGAAAATTGGTAATTCTGAAAGATGAATGAGGGGACAGATTAATACATAACACACTAGAGTGCATCTTCTTGGTTGGTTGAAGGAGCTAATAACAGGAGATGCTTTGGAAACATTTTGATCCCACATGTCCCAGCTGAGTGGACTTAATGACCTGGCTTTGTCAACAATACTTTATCCTGTTACATTTTCTGTTTGCACAGTGAGTGCTTTACATTCTGCTGAACTATGATGCCTAGGAATTGGATCCAGTACACAGTGTCACCCTTAAAGAATGCTTCCTTTTAATTTATTTTACGATAAGTTGCAAAATGTTACTGAAAAATAATCAATATCACATGAGCCAAATTCGGTCTTACACACTATAGATCCTGTTAGTAAACTTTTTTTTGAGTGGAACTCCAGAATTGTTTGGGGAATTCCTGTCTGCAGATCTAAGCCTTTCCCGATGTCCTCTATTGTAGTGGGAAAATAAACTGATGCAAAGCCGTGCTGTAGGCTGCATTCCTCGTGATCCTGAATCTGTACATCAAGGCAGTGCTTACCGCTAAAAATATCCGTGCATCGGAGACTCCCTCAGGAATCATGTGTTTCCCAGGACTACAGCCTTCACTTTGGATATGGCTGCAACCAAATTGCAGAGTGAACTTCACAGAAAAAAATTGTATTGGTGACAATGGTTAACTTCATAAAAAACTGATTTGTCTTTAGTTCCAGCAATAATTTGCAAAATGCTGTAGGGATATCCATTTTTGAGAGAAAAGAAAACAGGATTTCATTCCTTGGAGCATCATAGACGAAGGGGCAACCTTCCTGTGGTATTCAAAATCATGAGGGGCATAGACAAGTTGAATGGACACAGTCTTTTTTCCCAAGGGGGAGAGGATCACAAACTAGAGGGCAAAAGTTTAAGGTGAGTGGAAAAAGATTTAAGAGGGAAGTGAGGGGCAAGCTTCATTCTGAGGGTAGTGAGTATATGGAAAGAGCTGCCAGAGGACATATGGCAAGTACAATAACAGCATTGGTAGATGGGTAGTAAAGGTTTAGAAGGGCATGGGTCAAATTTGGGTAAGTGGGACTAGCTTGATAGACAACATGGTTGGAAGAGAAGAGATGGGCCAAAGGGCCTTTTTCGTGCTGCACTATTCCAAGACTTTATGACAGCTGGCAGCATCTGGAAAGAGAAACACAATTAACTTTTCATGTCCCCTCTCAGATGCTGCCTGACCGGCTGAGTGTTTCTAGCATTTTCTGATTTCCAGTGTCTGTACTACTTCTCACTCTCATTGACCTTGGCCTATTTGCAAATATTTTGACGAAGAGTCGATTTGAAATTTTCACTGAATGTAATGCTGTTTTAGCTCATCAGAAAAGTTCCAATCCTGTTCCTAGTCATGAGATTTTAAAGTAGACTGATCTTCCATCACCCATATCCTTAAATCTGTATCCCAAACCTCAACCACGGACAAATCCGGGGAAGATCATTACCGTTTCCGTGACAATTCTTTGGTTTTGATTCCCTTCCTTTTGTGTCTTGAAGTGCTAGCTAATTATTTCCATTACTGGATGATAATTAAAAATAAGTTGCAAAGTCAGTGCTTTTCCTCAGGGTTGCTGACAATTGTCCTTTCATAATTAGAACAGGGATTTCTTGGGACCGTGTCAGTATTTTGCAAAAAGAGCTACGATTAAGTCAGTACTTTGCACGAGGTCTCTGGGAGTGTGCCATTGCTTACATACAGGAAGACAAATATATGAATTAGAAGAAGGAGCAGGCCGTTTGAGCCCTCCGGCTACTCTGCTACTTATTAAAATCACAGTTGATTGATGATAACCTCAAATCTACACTCTCAACAACCTTTGATAACCTTTCACCCCTCTTTTATTGATATCCGCCATCATTTTTTTCAAAGACTCTACTTCCTCCACCTTTTGTGAAAGAGGGTTCCGAAGACTCCTTACAGGGAGCGGCTAAGCAAAGAAACACAATATCAGACAGTCACACAGTCAACGTGCAGGGAGAGAAAAAACAAATTGTGCAAACAATAAAAGTAAGCAAATAGTATTCAGGACTGAAGTTCAGTAAAGGGAGTCACAGACATGAAGCCAGGCATCACTGCAGCCGATTCATTAGCCCGGTAGTCGCGGGCCACAGCGTCAGATCGCGGAGCCGCCAGCTGAACTGGCCTGTCCTTTGCCTTTGGCCCAACACCTTGACCTTTTCATTCTGGCCAGCACTTAAATTGTCCAAACCTCAAGTTGTTTCTTGTTCTCAGACCCGGGCCCAACCGCTTTCATCCTCTCTCAGGCCCGACCAGCGCTGCCTTGACTCGGCCCGTACCCAACTTTTCCAATTCAGCCTGGCACTATACGAAAAATATTTTCACCCCATCTCTGTCTCTAACAGGTGACCCTAATTTTTTTTAAACAGTGGACTTTGTTTTTTGTTTGTTTCAATCATGTTCTTCCTTGCATAACTTGTTCAAATTAAGTTCTTGTGAATGTGTTTTAATGCTATGCACTGAGCGATAATGCTACAAATAAGCTTTTCATTACACTCCAGCCTACAGGTGATTGTGCAAATGACAAGAAACTAGACTTTCTCTTTGACACTCCACATCCATTCTGCGAAAAAACACAAAAAAACCTTTCCTAGCGTCCTACAAGTTTCAATCAATTCCCTTTTTTCATTTGCAAATGCCAGCAAGTACTGTATAAACTTATCTTTGTCAAGCCTCTCCTCACAAGATGCCTCACTCATTCCAGGTTTTGCTCCAGTAAATTTCTGAATTGTGTCCAGTGCTTTAACATTCTCCCTTCACTGAGGAGACCTGTAAGCAAGATTAGGTCTCAACACTGCCCTATATAACTGAAGCATATTCTCCCAACTTTTGTGTTCAATTCACTGCACAATAAGCAATCACTTTCTGTTAGCTTTCTTAATTATATGTTAGCACAACATACTAGCTTATTCTGAATCGTAAACTAGAAAAACCAAGATCCCTCTGCATCTCGGAGCTCTGTAATTTGTTGCCATTTAGATAATTTGATACTTTTTAAATTTTCCTTTCAAAATGGACAATTTTATATTTTCTACTTCATACTCCATTTGCCAGATCTTTGCCCAAACATTTAACCCACCTCTTTGTGGACTCCTAATGTTTGTTTCATAATTTACCTTCCCGTTTTCAGAATAAGAATCGGGTTTATTATCACTGTTTTGGACAATGTGAAATATGTGGTTTTGTGGCAGCAGCTCAGTGCAATGACATAAAATTACTATAAATTGCAAGATAAATGAATAGTGCAAAAAACAAAGAAATCATGAAGTAGTAAACACAAGTAATTCTGTAGATGATGGAAATCCAGAGCAACGCACACAAACTATTGGAGGAGCTCAGCAGGTCAAGCAACATCTGTGGAAGGGAATAAACAGTTGACTTTTCAGGCTGAGAACCTTTATCAGTCCTGATGAATGTAGAACATAGAAATTTATAGCACATTACAGGCCCTTCGGCCCACAATATTGTGCTAACCATGTAACCTACTCCAGAAACTGCCTAGAATTTCCCTAGCACATAGCCCTCTATTTTTCTAAGCTCCATGTAACTGTCGTAAGAGGCTCTTAAAAGAAGTGTCTCGACCCAAACTTTGACTGTTTATTGCCTTCCATATGTAATGCCCTGATAAGATTTTTACTGCTGTGCTGTAGGTATTTCATTTTAACCGTTCTGTAAGAGCAGTCTGTTCTGCTTTCAGCCTGTTTGGGTTTGAACTGAGTTATAAGGGGCTTTGTTGTTTCTACTTAGGCATGTGGTGTCAGCCAGTCAGGATGGTGGAACTGGGAGAAGGTTCTAGAGAACGCTTGGTGGAGAGGGCTTTGTGAGGGACACTGGTGGGGGTCGAGTGGTTGACAGGAGCTGGGAGTAGACAGGAGGGAAGACGGATGAGTGCTGCCCTGTTGCACTAGGAATGCCTTCAAGGAGGCAGGACTAATACTCCCATGGGATACCCCGATTGTTTGGTATGGATTTCGAGTGATATTTGGGAGGTGGTGTGTCTTTTCATGCAGACCGAGGGTCCAGCTAAAGACAACTTCAAGAGGAGCTCCAACTTATGTGCACATTTGACTGTTCAATTATAATCAGCCTTTTGTTTTTTTTTTCTTTAATAACTTTTTGGTTAAGTTAACATTCGTAAATATGCTTTCTTTATAACTGTATGTAGGACTTCCGGTAAGATGGCGATTGCTTAGCTCCTCCGAACTTTTGTTCCGTTATTGTCGCTATCTTTGCACTAAATGTCTCCATTTTTTAAACCTTAGTTAGGAACTTTTTCGGTTTCTTTTACTTGCCTGTGAACACATCTACCTTACAATGTCTAGCAAGAGTTCTAAATCCGGGAGAAAGGAAGTTCCGGCTCTCTTACTTTATTCTATAACTGTATGTAGTGTATGATCTGTGATTTCTTGCCAATATGCAATTGCATGGGGCAGTAAGGAGCACAGTATTCATACTAACTGGGGTATGGGTGTGTGAGACATCCCAAACTCATGGGTTTGACGGAACCCGAGTCATACTTACTCTAGACGTACGGAGTCTGATAAAGGTAAGTCTGGTGGCTGTCAGCGAAGGGCTAACGAGCCGCATCTTTAGAGACACCCGGTAAAAAGGGGTTTCACATGAACTATGAATCCCAATGATGGGTTCATTGAAAATTCTGAAATCTGGTGGTGGAGGGGAGGAAGTTGTTCCTGATTCATTGAATGTGAGTCTTCAGGTTCCTCACTGACAGCCTGATGGTAATAACAAGAAGTAGTCATGTCCTGGATGGTGAAGGTCCTTAATGATGAATACTGTCTTCTTCAGGCATTGCCTCATGTGTTCAATGGTGAGGTGGGTTGTGCGCGTGTTGGAGCTGGCTGAATCTGCAACTCTACAACATCTTGTGATCTTGTGTATTGGAGCCTCCATGCCAAGCTGTGATGTAACTTGATAGAATGCTCTTCACTGTACATCTTTAGAAATTTGTAAGATTCTTCAGTGTCGTACCAATTCTCTTCAAACTCCGAATGAAGTGCTGGTGTACTTGCTTGATTGCAATTATTTTCTTTATGCCACCAGTAAATTTAACAATAATACCTTAAGTTCCTTCATCCAGTTCACTTAAATGTAGATGCCCCAGCACCAGTCCCTGTGGCACATCATCCCTCTTGTCTCCCCATCCGAGCTTGTCAATATTCTGTCCAAATTAATAGGTTATGTCCTATACCATGAGCTTTTCCTATCTGCAATAACCTTTGATGCGGCACCTTATAAATGCAAATGGAAAAATAAATATTGTACATCAACCAGCTTCCCTTTATCGCTCAGCATTTTATTGCTTTGAAGAACTCAAAATCAAACATTATTTCCCTTTTAAAGCTGTTGACTTTCCCTGAATTCACAAAGTACCCTGCTGCAGCATCTTTAGTAATAGTTTCTAATGTTTGCCTATGACATTAGTTCATCTCACTGGCCTGTAGTCTGCTACTTTCTGGCATCTTGCCTTTATGATTAAAGGAGTTACATTCACTATGTTCCAATCTAAAGGAACATTCTCTGAAGATAGGAATTTTGAAAAATTAATATCAATGTATCAATATCTCACTAGTTACTTCTTTTAAGATGTAATCTGAAGCCCATTGAGACCAAGGGATTTATCAGCCCACATCTCCAGCAATGTGACAGTGCCACTTCGCTGATGCCTGTAAATTTCTTGATTTCCTCATTCCCAATTCCCAATGTATAGCTATTTCTGTGGTTTTTCTTATATCTCTATAGTACTCAGATGTAAAATACTGGTTTAATACATCAGCTTGCATTAATCCCCCAGATTTACTATCTATAGGACCAGTGCTCAGTCTGTTAACTTTTTCACATTTCTGTAGAAGCACTTGATATGTTTTTACTTTCCTAGCCAGCTTTGTGTCCTGCTCTATTTTTTGTTCCCTTGTTTTTGTTTTGTCTCCTTTTAAATTATTTTTTTTTCTGTTTTGTCCAATCTCCCTCTAGCTATGTCCAACAAAACACTTTGGCATTAAGTTTGATATATTTGGGGTGGCACTGGTAGCATTAGGATTAATGTAATGCTATTTCAGCACCTGCGAATGGGGTTCGATCCCACCCCCCGTCTGTAAGCAGTTTGTACGTCCTTCCCGTGACTGTGTGGGTTTCCTGCACGTGCTCTGGTTTCCTCCCACATTCCAAAGACGTACTGGTTAGCAGCTTGATTGGTCACATGGGTGTAATTTGGCAGCATGGGCTCATCGGGTGGGAAGGGTCTTTTACCATGCTGTAGCTCCAAATAAATAATAAATAAGTAAATCGTTTTAATAGTCAACTCTAGATGGTAAGTCCTCCCCTTGGATTTTATTTTCTTTTTCATGGGAACCTATCTATTTCACATCATCTGAAAGATCCCCTTATGTACTTGCTGCTGCATCATGACTGACCAATCCCTTAACCTAATTTGCAGCTCACTCTGCTTTTTGCCTTCATGGTTACTCTTCCTTAGGTTCAAACCATAGGTCCATTTGGCAGGAGATTATTGGGAGCACCAGCATACTGCAGGACATATGTAAGCACTTGCTGATATACAAGAGAAAATGCTGCATATACGTGCTCATAAAATGGCCATTAACCATTGTAATAGTATCTGCCTCTACCAGCTTCTTCAGATGGCCAACAGTTTCTGTGGCAAGATACATCCCCCACCCTCAGTCTCCTATGCAATAAGTCCAGCCTATCTAATCTCTACTTCCAACTACAGATTTCCATTCCAGGCAACCTCTTGTTAATCTCGTCTGCACTCCCTCTATTGCCACCAGGGTCCTCCATAGTGTAATGACCAGAAGTGTACACAATGCTCTGATGTTCCTAATCTTACATTCAATAACTGTCTATGAAGCAAGCAAGCAAGTTAAATCCCTTCCTCACAACCCTATCCACCTGTGTTTCCATTTTCAGGAGTTTAGTTTTTCACACAGAGGTTGATGGTTCTCTGGAATGAGCTGCCAGAGGATATGATAGAGGCAGATGCAATTACAATGTTGAAAGGCATTTGAGCAGGTACTTAGATAGGAGAGACATAGAGAGATATAGCTCTAATGCAGTCAAATGGGATTAAATTGGTCGATTCTATGATTTTATGATTCACTATGAAGTCTTTCTTTTCATAATTCAGAATGTTAATAGCTTTTTGAATACTCAACCTGAATCTTGTTCCAGGTCAGATTCCCAAGGCAATGTAATTAAATGTTGCAACATTTACCATGTTGATATCAAAGATTAATTCATGTGCAAAAAGGTGCTCAGGAATGGTAAGTTGGTGCCTTGGCGGTGCACTTCTCAGCTTGTATTCTGCAAAAGAGCCCCTAGTTTCTTGTTCTAAAACCTGCCCTCTATTTGTCAAGTCTTTAACAAGCCTTTCCACCTTAGGTTGCCCTTTCATTTAACTTTGTGCAGTACACAATTCATCTTCTGTGCTTCAAATGCTTGTGAGTAAAATGAGGGGGGAGAAGGAGGGAGCTCTCCCTTCTGAGGTATTAGACTAAACATTCTATTCAAACTAACAATCTGGCTGGCAAGTTGCATTAAAAACAAGGAAACATAGAAACCCACAGCCCTTCTGCCCTCAAAGTTGTGCCGAACACGTCCCTACCATAGAAATTACTAGGCTTACCCATAGCCCTGTATTTTACTAAGCTCCATGTACCTATCCAAAAGTCTCTTAAAAGACCCTATCGTATCCACCTCCACCACCTTTGCTGACAGCCCATTCCACGCACTCACCACTCTCTGAGTAAAAAACTTACCCCTGACATCTCCTCTGTACCTACTCCCCAGCACCTTAAACCTGTGTCCTCTTGTGGTAACCATTGTAGCACTGGGAAAAAGCCTTTGACTATCCACACAATCAATGCCTCTCATCACCTTATATACCTCTATCAGATCACCTCTCATCCTCTGTCGCTCCAAGGAGAAAAGGCCGAGTTCACTCAACCTGTTTTCATTAGTCATGCTCCCCAATCCAGGCAACATCCTTGTAAATCTCCTCTTCACCCTTTCTAATGTTTCCACATCCTTCCTGTAGTGAGGCAACCAGAACTGAGCCCAGTACTCCAAGTGGGATTTGACCAGGGTCCTATATAGCTGCAACATTACCTCTCGGCTCCTAAATTCAATTCCACGATCGATGAAGGCCAATACACCATATGCCTTCTTAACCACAGAGTCAAACTGCGTAGCTGCTTTGAGCGTCCTGTGGACTCGAACCCCAAGATCCCTCTGATCCTCCACACTGCCAAGAGTCCTACCATTAATACTATATTCTACCATCATATTTGACCTACCAAAATGAACCACTTCACACTTACCTGGGTTGAACTCCTTCTGCCACTTCTCAGCCCAGTTTTGCATCCTATCAATGTCCTGCTGTAACCTCTGACAGCCCTCCACACTGTCCATACCACCTCCAACATTTGTGTCATCAGCAAACGTACTAGCCTACTAACACTTCCTCATCCAGATCAAACTTACTAACCCATCCCCCACTTCCTCATCCAGGTCAAAAGGGGTGAATCTGTGTGGGGGATCTAAGTCTTACTCAGAATCCTTCTCGAGCTAGAAAAATAGTCTGGTTGCAGATTTAATGCTGTGACCTTTAATTAAGGATGTAATGCTGAGACTTTATAAGGCATTCCTAAGACAGCTCATGGAGTATTGTGAGCAGTTTTGGGTCCCTTTTCTAAGAAAGAATATGTTGACATAGGAGAAGGTCCAGGGGAGGTTCACGAGAATGATCTCAGGAATGAATGGGTTAATGTATGAGGAGCATTTGATGGCTCTGGCCCTGTACCTGCTGGAGTTCAGAAGAATGAGGGCTATCTCATTGCAGCCTATCAAATCTTAAAAAGCATTTAACAGAGTGGCCATAGAGAGGATATTCCCTATAGTGGGGAAGTCTAGGACTAGAGGGCACAGTCTCAGACTACAAGGACGTTCAAAAGTTTAGAACGAAGATGAGGAAAAACTTCATTAGCCAGCGGGTGGTGAATCTGTGGAATTCGTTGCCCCAGTCAGCTATGGGTGTAAGTCATTGGGTATATTTAAAGTGGAGGTTGAAGGTTCCTGATTAGTAAGGATATCAAACATTATGGGAGAATAGGGCGGAGAGCAACAATAAATTATCCATGATGAGATAGCAGAGCAGATCCAATGGGCCTGATTCTGCTCCTATATCCTATGATTTTATGATCTTATTTTTTTGCTTTTTAACATTGTCCACTTTTGGCTTGGCAGCCCATTGCATCCGGAGGATCAAAATTTCCAGAGTAAGCTTGCAAGTTTGTTCTTCGCACCAAGCGTGCAAGATGTTTATGTATATGCATTGAGATGTGGTTCCCTTGAAGTTTGTGGAGTTTAATGCAGATATGTTTTTGCATTGGGCATATAACCTGGGAGCTTGAATTAGAAGTGTAAATTTCTACCTCTGGCATTCCAACATGTGTTCCGACTGCTGATTCCCTGCTGGTTTCACCATCACCTGCTCAGATTTGTATCTTGCTGTCTCTCTTCATCCTTGTTCTTTTGAAGGTGTTGCTAAGGTAATGAGAATTTTTAAAAACTGCAGATGCTGGAAATATAAGCTAAAAACAGAAAATGCTTGAAATGATCAGCTAGTTAAACAGCATCCATGGAAAGCAAAAAATAAGAATCAATCTTTTAGGTCTGAGAAGCTTCATCAGAATAGCTACACTAATGCATTGGTTACTGGCTGGGCTTTAGTATGTTATCAGTTCTTCAACAGCCTATGGTGAGAGTTCTCTCCAAAACCCATCTGTTTGCCTTAGAAAATTTCCTACAGAATCCGATTTTGCCACCCACTGAGATAATATGTTAGTGCATGGCAACTCTCTTGGCAAAGTGAATTCCCCTCATCTCTTTTCTGGTTTCTTTCCCTCTAGACATACACAGTGCAATCTTGATGAAAACCTATCGGGATCGTGTCAGAGATTACACCTGTCCTTAGAGAAATAGGCTCAAGCCAATTTGGCATCCCATAATTATCAATATCTAGAGAGATTCAGAGAGACCCTGAGTTCTGGACCAATGATTCAAAGACCCAATTTCAAATCTCACCATGAGAAAAAGATCATTTAAATTTTAGTAACCTAATAAGTCTGAAATTTAGCAAAATAGTCTCAGTGATAACAGCCAAGTAAACACTGGACTGTTGTTAAAAACCCATCTGGTTTATTCTTAACCTTAAGAGAAGGAAATCTGCCTAATGTACCTGATCAGGATGAGGTAGTAGAGGTACCAGAGCCATGAACATGGTTGAATCTTAACTACCTTCTTAGCTCTGGGGCAATTGGAGATGGACAGTTCCAGCATCACTTACTTTCTGAGAATGAATAAAAAAGATTGGAAGTGGAGTATAGATATTCATTCCAAAACTCAACTAAGTGCACAGTTTTTCTCCATGCTCAGCTAATGTTCTCATTGGGTAAGCCAATGTTTGAAAGCCCATCCCTTTTTTAAAATTCATTCAGAGGATAGTGTATATCGTGATGCTTGTGCTGAAGCGTCCTTCGTTTGATCCACTTGCTGGGTCCTTTCATGAACACCTAAGAGGCAATCACATTGCTGTGGATCTGGAGACACATAACGTTTGATAGCATTAAAAGAATGATTTCCTTCAATAAAGCATATTTGTCAACCAAATGTGCCTACAATGATGTGATGGCTTTCATAGTTATAATCTCAGTATTTTCTAAATGCAAATTTTATTCAATTAACTGATTTTGAACTTTGAAATTGCCATAGTGAAATAGAGTCATAGAGCACTACAGCACTGAAAGGCCCTTCTGCCCATCTAGTCCATACTGAACTATTATTCTGCCTAGTCCCATCAACCTGTACCTGGATCATAGCCCTCCATACCCCTCCCATCCATGTACCTACCCAAATTCCTCTCAAATGTTGAAAT
Organism: Hemitrygon akajei; assembly: GCF_048418815.1. NCBI lineage: Eukaryota > Metazoa > Chordata > Chondrichthyes > Myliobatiformes > Dasyatidae > Hemitrygon > Hemitrygon akajei. Next base: position 22,519,022 of record NC_133139.1, on the reverse strand, counting down.
TGAACCCTGCATCCAACACTTCCACTCTCGTTCATGTCATTAGATTTTGGTCCAGATCTCTGAATCACTGGCTATGTTATCATCCATCTCTATTCATTCTTCTCCTCTTCTCCGTTGGGCAGAAAATACAGATGCCTGAAAGCATATACCACCAGGTTAAAGAACAGCTTCTAACCTGCTGTTATAAGACTATGAAATAGTTCCCTAGTAGGATAAAATGGACTTGTGACCTCACACTCTACCTTGTTATGCACCTTATTGCTTCCCTGCACTGCACTCTCTCTGTAGCTGTTACACTTTATTCTGCATTCTGTTATTCTTTACCCTGTTCTACCTCAATACATTTTATAATGGTTTGATCCATATGAAGAACATACAAGACAAACTTTTCACTGTATCTTGGTACGTATGACAATAATAAACCAATTTCAAACGATAACAGAATGCAGAATAAAGTGTTTGTTATAAAGTGCAGTGCAGGCAAACAATAAAAGTGATGATGGGGCTAACTGTGAGGTTAGCTGTCTGAGAGTAGACTCTGCACCATTACTTGGAATTTCTTCATGAAGATAGTCAGTCTCCTGAAATATAGAAACATGAAGTGTTATCGAACACCTTACTAAAGGTGGGAATTTCAGGAAAGTTTGATAACTTTTAGAGTTTGCATTGTGAAGGATGAGAATTCATCAGTGGAACATAGAGAATCTGTTTAATGTCCCACAGAATTTTCAGGCCCCAAGAGAATTCTTCATGGCCCCTTACTCTCAGCTGAAACTGTTTCTTAGGACATTAACCTTAAAGATCTATCCTGCATAAAAAAAATAAAAGTGATGGAAATTTTTTTGTGTGTTTGTGCAGAATTTTTTCCTGTTGATGTCTAGTGAGGACTCCCACGATGAATGTTGACTGTTTATTGAGTAAAAAGTAACTCCCCTTCATTTCCTATCGACATGAATGTTAGTGCAAGGTTAGCACAACAGTGTTCTACCTCTGAGGCAAGAGTTCCAGCTGCAGCCCTGGTCTTGAGTCCATAACCAAAGCTGAGACTTTTCACGAAATGGATTTAGAGACAACCCCATCTTCCCTTGTGTTGAGGTGCGACTCCAATCACTGCAGTAGTCTCCTTTCATGCGCGTTTCCTGCAGCTCTGTCACATTTGATCAAGTATTGCTTTGAACTTAAGGGTGTTATTCAAGCATCATTTCAGCATTTCAGCTTTTTGGTCCATGTTAAGACTGTAGGAGTGATGGGTTATGGAGCTGAGTGTTCCTGGCAAAGCTCAAACTGAGCATTGGTGAGTAAGTACTGCTTCATAGTACATTGACAATCTTATTTTGCTGATGATTGAACGAGCACTGATCAGTTGGTAATTAGTTGGACTGGATTTGATCTGCTTTTTCTCGACATACCTGGGCAATTTTCCACATTGCCGGGTGGGTGCCAATGTAATAACTGTACTGGAGTAGCTTGGCTAGAGATGTTTCTGCATTTGGAGCACATCATCCAGTACTGCAGCTGGGCTCTTGTCTGGTCCTGCAGCCTTTTGCTGTATCCAGTTTTTCAAGTCATTTCTTGATATCGTGCAGAGTGAATCACATTGGCTGAAGAATGGCTTCTGAGATGGTGGCTGTCTCAGGAGAAAGCTGAGAGACAGCGTCTAATCAGCCCTTCTGGCTGAATGCGATTCCAAGTGCTTCAGCCTTGTCTTTAGCACTCATACCCTGGGCCCTGCCATCACTGAAGAAGGAAATGTTCTTGGAGCCTTAACCTGCTCCTGTTAGCTGTTTAATAAGTAACACCATTCATGACTAGATGTGGTTGATGAGCAGGGCCTTGACATGATTCATTGATTGTGAGGTTGCTGTTTGTATTAGGCTGTTTATGCTCATTAATAATCATGTAGTCCCATACACTGCATCTTCACTAGCCTTGTTTGCACTCTGCATTGAATCAGGGCTGATTTCTCGGCTTGATAGCAATAGTAAAGTAGGGATATGCTGAGCCAGAAGGTTATAGGTTGGGTGGTACACATTTCAGCTTCTTCAGTCATCTGCAGTGCCTTATTGGTTCTGAACTGAAGTTGGAAGTTCCATAAAATTTTGTTGAGATATATGTCGGTTCAGAGTGACTTGAGAGGTTTCGTGCAAATATCCACAAATCATGGAGGTCTCTTGGTGCTGCACAAGATACAATCTAATTAACTACATATTCATTGCCTTTGCCCATACTGAGATCTTGCAGAGCACAGTTTTTTTTTATCATACTCAATTTATAACTGGCATTGGAGAGAGTCCGGAAGAGTTTCACGAGAGTGATCCTGGGAATGAAAGAGTTAATATATGATGAGCTTTTGGGCTATGGGTCTGTAATTGCTGAAGTTGAGAAGAATGAGGGAGGAATCTCATTGAGACCTATCAAATATTGAAAGGCCTAGATAGAGTGGATGTGGAGTGGAGGAGTCTGTTCTCAGAATAGAAGGAAGGCCCTTTAGAACAGAGATGAAAGGTAATTTCTTTAGCCAGGGGGTGGTGAATCTGTGAAATTCATTGCCATTGACGGCTGAGGAGGCCAAGTCATTGGGTATATTTAAAGTGGAGGTTGATGGGTTTTCAATCAGTAAGGTATTCATAGGTTACAGGGAGAAGATAGGGGAATGAGGTTATGAGGGTTAATAAATCAGCCATGATGGAATGATGGAGCAGACTTGATTGGTCAAATGGTCTTGTTTTGCTTCTATGCCTTGTAATCATTTGTCCCACAATATTGACAGCACTTTGAAAGGAAACCATTGCCCATGAAGATCTTTGATATATCCTCAGGAAGTGTTAAAATGCTATGTGAGTACAAGCCATTTCTCAGTTTCTCAGTTATAGAATTAAGCTTGCTCTCAGTTATAGAATTCTCAGTTATAGAATTAAGCTTGCTGTTGACATTACAAATATTAGTGAATGCTCAAATTTCAACAATAGCTGACCTTTCTTATTGGACTGTCTACTAGAGTATCACTGGGCTCATTCAATAGGGAAACTTTGGTTAAGCTGGAATGGTTTTAAAATTTCTCTACTTAAGTGAAAGCCGGATAAGCATACGAGAGAGAAAGTGAAAGGCTTTTATTGTGGGCTTAGAAAAGGTAGAGTGGGAAGAATTTGTGCGTAGCATGATGTATGCAGACCTGTTGGGCTGAATGACTAGTTCTAGCGCTCACTGTAACTGGATGCTACATTACTCGAGTCTGTTTTTTTATTCTGAGCTTACTGTCCAGCTCTTTGGAAGGAATATGTCAACCAGGTTCATGGGCTTTGGTGTCGCTGAGATTTTGTTCACTCAGTCTTTCTTCCCTTGGAGGTTTGGGGGAGAGTAGTGGCAGCTTACTGCCACTACTTGAAGATATTTGTAACCTGGGCTTTTCAGGGATGTTGGTAAGTGGGAGGGGAATTCTTTCTGATTAACTGTCTACTTCCTGTGCTAGCTTGAGAATGGTAAGGTTATATCCAACTCCCTAAACAACAGGGATATCCGATAACTTGGCACAGAGTAAATTTATTAGCAAAGTACAAATGTATATGTCACTATAGACTACCCTGAGATTCATTTTCTTTCAGGCGTTCACAGTAGAATAAAAAATACAATGGACTCAATGAAAAACTACACACAAACCAACAAACAACTAATGTGCAACAGAAGACAAATCGTGCAAGTACAAAATAATAGTAATAATAAATAAATACGTGCAGTACTATGCCAAAGTTTTAGGTACATGTAGTATATATAGCTAGGGTGCCTAAGACTTCTGCACAGTACTGTATAAAGACAGATAAATTGGGACTGTCAGGTAGGGAAGAGCACCCCTGTCATTCTCCCCTTCAACAATAAGTATCCATTTTGAGTACTGTTGGCGGGGGACCTACTTGGGGGAAGCAACAGTGGCTGTGCCTCTGGCACTGAGTTAAAGGAAGAGGATGGCATCAGTAATCGGGGACTCTATAGTTAGAGGGAGAAATAGGTGATTCTGTGGGCGTGAAAAAGAAACACGGATGGTAGCTTGCCTCCCAGGTGCCAGGGTCCGTGATGTTTCTGAACGCATCCACAATATCCTGAAAAGGGAGGGTGAGCAGCCAGAAGTCGTGGTGTATATTGATACCAACGACATAGGTAGAAAAATGGAGGGGGTCCTGAAAACAGAACACAGGGCATTAGGAAGGAAGCTGAGAAGCAGGACCTCAAGGGTAGTAATCTCAGGATTGCTGCCTTTGCCACGCGACAGTGAGGGTAGGAATAGACTGAGGTGGCAGATAAATGTGTGGCTGAAGAATTGGAGCACAGGGCAGGGACTCAGATTTCTGGATAACTGGGACCTCTTCTGGGGCAGGTATGACCTGTAAAAAAAGGGACAGGTTGCATTAGAAGCCGAGAGGGACCAATATTCTTGTGGGCAGGTTCACTAGAGCTATTGGGAGTGGTTAAAGCTAATATGGCGGGGGGGGGGGGGGATGGGAGCCAGTATGGCAGAGCTGAGGATGGGCCAGCAGGTTTACAAGCAGCTGTTGGTGTAACACGAATGTAAGGAAGGACAAGCCAATAATTTGCAGACAGAGCAAAGAGTTAAATTATACCACAGAGGTAACATTCAAAAGAGCAAAGAATGCAGGTGCTGTATTTCAATGCATGTAGCATTCGGAATAAGGTGGACAAACCTATGGCACAATTAGAGATTGGTTGGTACAACATTGTAGGCATCACAGAGTCGTGGCTGAAAGAAGGCCATAGTTGGGAACTTAATATCAAAGGATATAGTTTGTAATGAAAGGACAGGCAGGAAGGAATAGGCAGTGGTGTGGCTCTGTTGGTAAGAGATGGAGTTACAACTTTGTGGGTGGAACTAAGAAATTGCAAGGGTGAAAAAAACATAATGGGAATCATATATAGATCTCCAAATAGTAGCCCAGATGTGGGGTTGAAATTGCAAAAGGAGCTGGAAAAGGCATGTAATAAGAGTAATGTCACAATTGTAATGGAGGACTTCAATATGCAAGGGGATTGGGAAAATCAGGTTGGTGTTGGTTTGCAAGAGAGGGAATTTGTTGATTGCCTATGAGATGGCCTTTAGAGCAGCTCGTGTTTGAGCCTGCTAGGGGAAAGGCTTTCTTAGACTGGGTGTTGTGTAATAACCCAGATCTTATTAGGGAGCCTAACGTAAATTAACCCTTAGGGGACAGGGGAAGAAGTTCTCAAGTGGCAGTATTAGACAACCGTGGCTGACGAGAGAAGGCAAGGTCTGTATAAAAGCCAAGGAAAGGGCATATAAGGTAGCAAAAGTCAATGGGAAGTTGGACAATTGGGAAACTTTTAAAGTCCAATAAAAGGCAACTGAAAAAGCCATAAGGGAAAATATGAAATATGAGTGCAGACTAGCCAATAATATAAAGCAGGATACCAAAAGATTTTTCAGTTCTATTAAGAGTAAAAGGGAGGTAGGATAGTGAATATTGGATCACTGGAAAATGATGCTGGTGAAGTAGTAATGAGGGACAAAGAAATGGCAGATGAATTTAGTAAGTACTTTGCATCAGTCTTTACTGTGGAAGCTGCTAGAGGTCTGTGAGTGTCAGGGAGCAGAAGTGAGTACCTTTCCTATTACAAGGGATAAAGTGCTAGGCAAACTCAAAGGCTTTAAGATGGATAAGTCACCTGGACCAGATGACTACATCCCAGAGTCCTGAGAGAGGTTACTGAAGAAATAACTGATGCATTGGTCATGATCTTTCAAGAATCTTGATTCTGACATGGTCTCGGAGGACTGAAAAATTGCATATGTCACTCCAGTCTTTAAGAAGGGAGGCCTCATCTCAGTGGCTGGGAAAGTGTTGAAGTCTATTATTAAGGATGAGGCTTTGTGGTACTTGGAGACTAAAATAAAATAAGTCAAAGTCAGCATTGTTTCTGTCAAGGGAAATCTTACCTGACAAATCTGTTCAGAGTCTTCGAGGAAGTACCAAGCAGAGTGGACAAAGGAGAAGTAGTGGATGTCATTTACCTGGATTTTCAGAAGGCATTTGATAAGGCAAGATAAAACCCTATGGCATTAGAAGAAAGGTACTGGCATGGATAGAGGAATAGTTGACAGGCATGAGGCAATGAGTGGGAATAATGGGGCCTTTTCTGGTTGGCTGCCATTGACTAGTTGTGTTCCTCATGGGTCAGTATTGGGACTGCTGCTTTCACGTTGTTTGTCAATAGTCTAGATAATGGAATCGATGGCTTTGTGGTAAAGTTTGTGGATGATACAAAGAAGATGAAGGGGTAGGTAGTGCTGAGAAAGTAAAGCGATTGCAGCTGGACTAAGACAGATTGAAAGAAAGGGCAAAAACATGGTAGATGGAATACTGTGCTGGGAAATGTATGATAATGCATTTTGGTAAAAGGAACATTTGTGCAGAGTAATATCTAAATGGGGAGAAATTCAAGCATCAGAGTTGCAGAGGGACATAGGAGTCCTCTTGCAAGACCCACAGAAGGTTAATTTACAGGTTGAGTCTGTGGTAAAGAAGGCAAATGCAATGTTGGCATTTATTTCAAGGGGAATAGAATATAAAAGCAAGGAGATAATGCTAAGCCTCTATAAGACACTGGTCAGGCCGCACATGGAGTATTGTCAACAGTTTTGGACCCCATATCTCAGAACAGATATGCTGTCATTGGGGAGAGTCCAGAGGAGGTTCACAATGCTGATCCCAGGAATGAAGGGGTTAACATATGAGGAGCATTTGGCAGCTTTGGGTCTCTATTCTCTGGAATTTAGAAGAATGCTGGGGGGGGGATCACATTAAAACCTACGGAATGTTGAAAGGACTAGATAAGGGCAATGTGGAAAGGATGTTTCCTATCACGAGGGTATCCAGAACTAGAGGGCACAGCCTCAAAATTGATGGGACGACCTTTTAGAATAGAGGTAAGGAAGATTTTTTTTTAGCCAGAGCATAATCAATCTGTGGATTGCTCTGCCACAGACTATGGTGGAGGCCAAATCCGTGGATATATTTAAAGGGGAGGTTGACTGATGCCCTGACCAATCAGGAAACTAAGGATACGGCAAGAAGGTAGGTGTATGGGGTTGAGTAGGATCCAGGATCAGCCACGATGGAATGGCAGAGCAGACTCAATGGTCTGAATGGCCTAATTCTCTTATAAATAATATTGAGAACATGGGTTGTAGAGTTCTTGAAAGTGAGTCCATAGTTTATGGAATAAGTTTCATATTGTGTTGAGTTATCCACACTGGTTCAGGAGCATGCTGACTCAAGGATTGTACTGTTTCTGAACCTGGACTGGGATCCAAGGCTTCTGTACCTCTTTCTCAATGATAGCAGTGAGGAGAGAGCACGGCCTGGATGATAGGTGTCCTCAGTGATGGATGCCGTTTTCACGTGGCAACACTCCTTGTAGCTGTGCTCAGTGACGGGGAGGGGTTTCCTGTGATGGTCTGGAACGGTGACTGGATTCTTCTGGGTCTCTGCATTCCACACTGACGGTGCTGCCATGCTTCAAGCAGCAAAGCAGAGTGGAGTAGTTTAATGAGTGGGGATGCTGGGGGGGAAAGAAATTACATCTCGAAGCTGATGTTTGCTTGGTTGATAGTATGATTCCATTGAGAATCTTAACAAAACTTGCGTTCCTTTGAGATCCACCAGAGCTCTTTGGATCCAACAAATGCATTTTTAATCACAGTCCACATGTAATGTAGGAAATGAGACAGGGAACCTGCGCATGGCAAGATCCTGCAAAAATAGTGTGAAAAGATCAGATACCCTGTTTTAAGATATTAATTGTGGTATAGATACTGGTCACACATTCAGGGGAAACTCCAGACTCCTTCATTATAGTATCTTAGGATTTATTACATTCATTTGAGCCAGCAGATTGACTCTCATTTAACATCTCATCCAAAACATGTGTCATCAGCACAGGACCTTTTCAGAGCTGAGTTTAACCACACAGGATTAGCATTTGTGATAATTATTAGTATATCTTCAAATCACAAGAGATGGTACAGAGCAGAAGACTTCAGATATTCATAAGAAATAAAATTGCTTCTGGTGTCATTGTACCTTGGGAATTTTCAGGCATCCTACCACTAAACTGATCTCATTTTATCAAATACCAGCTGGGGGAACATTAAAGAAATACTTTTAATTGGAAAATGAGGACTGTACAGAGCAAGTCTGCATCCAACAGGGAACAGCAGTAACAGAGAATACATCTGGAAAGTTCCAGAGAATGTGGCTTCTGAAGCACATGAGTATTGTCCTCAGCTGCCCAGTTTTACGTGTCCCTGCATGATGTGTGTAGTAGGAGAGGGTTACTCGGCTCCAAGGGAGTGTCAACCACAAGTTCTTCTTCGATGACTTTACAATTTCCTTTTAACAACCTTCTGAGGACCCCATGCACCCCTCATACAATCTCTTCTCCCTCCTGCCGTCTGGGAAAAGGCTCCGAAGCATTCGAGCTCTCCTGACCAGACTATGTAGCAGTTTCTTCCCCCAAGCTATCAGACTCCTCAATACCCGAAGCCTGGACTGACACCTTGCCCTATTGTCCTGTTTATTATTTATTGTAATGCCTGCACTGTTCTTGTGCACTTTATGCAGTCCAGTGTAGGTCTGCAGTCTAGTGTAGCTTTCTCTGTGTTGTTTTTTTTTACGTAGTTCAGTCTAGTTATTGTATTGTGTCATGTAACACCATGGTCCTGAAAAACGTTGTCTCATTTTTACTATGTACTGTACCAGCAGTTATGGTCGAAATGACAATAAAAGTGACTTGACTTGAGATACAGTGCTCCTCCAACACTGAGCTTTCTTCAAACTGAGTCACTCCAGCAGTCATAGTGTAGGTTCCATTCACCCTCTAAACTTGCTTGCCCCCACACTTTTCCCCTGAAATTGGTCATCTGCTCTTTTTCAGTGTTGGGACTTGAAGTCTATTTTTTTGTTGGTAACCTTTTGTGAAGTATCTTGAACCAGTGTTCAAATGGGCTAAGTATATGTTGTCTCCAAAAATTGCAAATGTTACCCACCTTTGCACGGTGAATTCTCTGCTTTGGATTCTGTTGCTAATATTCAATATTACAACCTCTGTTTCATCTGCCCTCCACTCATTATTTAAATATTCCTAATGCATTACAGTCTTCGTTCAGTGGAAAATGAGCAGAAAATTAACTGCTCTCTGCTAACTTTCTGCCAGCTATGTTTTTTCCGATCGCTCCAAGACCATGTTCTCCTGCTTAGTTCCCATAAAATGTTCTGCTTATGCATGCTAGAAATCGCTAGTCTAAAATAGGTACCAGGGCACGACCACTGATTAATTTTCAGCCTGGCAGGGGTCCTCTGCTGCAGTGGCAAACTCTGATGGCTCAGTCAGGGTGCACTGAGTGGAAATGAGTAGCTCGGCTGATCCACCAAATGATAAACACAGGCTTCCTGCAGAGATCTTTAAAAGGAAATCAAAGGGAGCGAGCCCCGTGACTTCTGCTGTTTACTGATTTTTGTCAAGCAAAGTGAGATTAGCATCTTACTTCACGTCAGAACCCACCGAACTAAACTGTTCACTGAAATCACTCTGCTCTGCAAATTTGCAAAAGGTCAAAGAGTGTGGACTAGCAATTCATTACATTCAGACTGCTAAATCTTCCCAAATTCAATCCATTCTTTGAATGGTGTTATTTCTCCATGAGTCCTCGAAATGTTCATTATTCCATGAGTTGGGGCTTAATACTGTCCTTGCTTTGGAAGTTGAGTTAGAATCAGATATCCCTGTATTTGTACATGACTGGAAACAGGTGAATGAAACAAATGGCCCAGTCCTGAACTCATTTTCTATATTCTTGTGACCAGAGCATCCATGGGCTCATCAGAGTTTGCCAGATTCCTATGCAAGCGTTTGGTGTGTTCAAAAGGTCTTTGCACTGTTCTGTAGATGAAAATATGGTTCCCAGCGTTAAGGCTGGGTCTGCGGTTCCAGGGTGGAGAAAGAGAGTAGCTGTCTCTGGCTAGAGAATCAGATTTGAAGTCAGGCTGGCCAGCCAAGTATGTAGTCAATGGCGGGGTCTGGTGTCAGACAGGTAGATGGAGATAGTGTGGGAAAGATCAAAGCTACTATTAGGTATGTGACCAGTGATTGGCATCTGTTGGGACAAGGTGGTGGGTGGAGAAGATGGTATAGTCTGTGACAAAGGGGAGTGGGGTATGACCTAATGGATTAAAGAAATTTATTAATCAACTTTCAGAGGTCCCAATCCAGTGTTGTGCATTTAAAACCTAATTATCCTGGTAGTCAGGGACAGTTTTGATACAATTTCTAGCACATTGCTCCACAGAAGCATGGAACAGTGAATGATATCATCCCATAGATAAATGTCCCAAAATTACATTAGTTGCACAAAAGGGAATCACTGGGAACATCTGGATTCATGCAAAATGACCTGAAAGATATTCTCACATTTAACTTCAAGTAGTCTTTAAAACACCATGATATTGATTAAAGCAGTATTATAAATTGCAATTCCAGGCCCTAGTGTCTTCTTTGATGTTTATATATGAAAGTGTTTTACATTTAACAAGGTACTTCTGAATCATGGACTCTGTTGTAATGTGGGGTTCATTAAATGCATGTGATTGTCACTGGAGTGAGTCATCTAGCCTTCGCTTACTTCATCCTTGTGGTGGGCAGACAGCCCTACAATGGTATGATGTTCACTCAGTGCTTCAGGGCTGCAATGCAGAATACTGTCTGTGACATCTTCACTGAAATGACTGCTTTTGGAATTTTTCTATTACTGTCACTGAAGCAGACACAAAAGAGAGAGAGAGACTCACAACGGGCCATCTCGGCAAATTTTAGGAGCGGAGCCCATGGCTTTCAGCCCACTAAAATGAAGGAAGCAAGATTTCCGAAAGATGTTGATTTAAGACGGAGGGACTTTGTGGTGCAAGTCCATAGCTCCCTGAGAGTGGCAACGCAAGTGAAGAAGGCATATGGGATGCTTGCTTTTATCAGTGGTGGAACAGAATACGAGAGCAGAGGTGTCTCATTACAACTTCATAAAATATTGGTTCAGATACGTATAACATATTGTGTGCAGTTTGGGTTGTCATGCATTAGGAAAGACTTCAATGTGCTGAAGAAGGCGCAGAGGGGATTCACCAAGATGTTGTCTAGACTGGAGCATTTTGGTTATGCAAGATTGTAGGAATAATGGTGCATAGTTCCCTGAAGGTGAAATCTCATGTGGATAGGGTGGTGAAGAAAGCTTTTGGTATGCTGGCCTTTATAAATCAGAGCATTGAGTATAGGAGTTGGGACGTAATGTTAAAATTGTACAAGGCATTAGTGAGGCCAAATTTGGAGTATTGTGTACAGTTCTGGTCACCGAATTATAGGAAAGATGTCAACAAAATAGAGAGAGTACAGAGGAGAGTTACTAGAATGTTACCTGGGTTTCAGCACCTAAGTTACAGAGAAAGATTGAACAAGTTAAGTCTTTATTCTTTGGAGTGTAGAAGGTTGAGGGGGGACTTGATAGAGGTATTTAAAATTATGGGGGGATAGATAGAATTGATGTGGATAGGCTTTCTCCATTGAGAGTAGGGGAGATTCAAACAAGAGGACATGAGTTAAGAGTTAGGGGGCAAAAGTTTAGGGGTAACACGAGGGGGAACTTCTTTACTCAGCGAGTGGTAGCTGTGTGGAACGAGCTTCCAGTAGAAGTGGTAGAGGCAGGTTCGATACTGTCATTTTAAAAAAAAAATTGGATAGGTATATGGACAGGAAAGGAATGGAGGGTTATGGGCTGAGTGCAGGTTGGTGGAACTAGGTGAGAGTAAGCATTCAGGACGGACTAGAAGGGCCGAGATGGCCTGTTTCCGGGCTGTAATTGTTATATGGTTATATGGTGCCACAACAACAAGCTCTCACTCAATATCAGAAGACTGAGGAGCTGATTTTTGACTTCAAGAGGAAGGAACCAGAGGTCCATGAGCCAGTCCTCATCGGAGGATCAGAGGTGGAGAGAGTCAGTGACTTTAAATTCCTCAGTGTTATCATTTCGGAGGACCTGTCCTGGGCCCATCACCTAAGTGCAATTATGAAGAAAACACATCTCTACTTCCTTAAGAGTTTGCGAAGATTTGGCATGACATCTAAAACTTTGACGAACTTCTATAGACGTGGTGGAGAGTATATTGACTGGCTACTTCACAGCCTGGTATGGAAGCACAAATGCCCTTGAATGGAAATTCCTACAGAAAGTAGTGGATACGGCCCAGTCCATCACAGGTAAAGCCCTCCCCACCACTGAGCGGATCTACATGGAGTGTTGTTGCAGGAAAGCAGCATCCATCATCTGGGACCCCCCTTGCTCCCTTCTCGTTGCTGCCATCAGGAAGGAGGTACAGGAGCGTCAAGACTCACACCACCAGATTCAGGAACAGTTATTGCCCTTCAACTATCAGGCTCTTGAACCAAAGTGGATAAGTTCACTCAACTTGACTGAAATGAAATGTATCCACAACCTATGGACTCTCTTTCAAGGACTCTTCCTCTCATGTTCTTGATATTTATTGTTTATTTATTATTATTATTATCATTTCTTTATTTTTGTATTTGCCCAGTTTGATGTCTTTTGCACACTAGTTGAACAACCAAGTTGGTGCGACCTTTCGTTGATTCCATTATGGTTATTATTCTATTATGGATTTTTGAGCATGCCTGCAAGAAAAAGATTCTCAGGGTCGTATACAGTGACAATATAATAAATTTCCTTTGAACATTTTGAACTTTGAACACTTCTTAAGAAACATCTAGATAAGCCATTTCCCATTTCTTAAGCCTCCCCTCCCTCATGCTGCCATTGTCCACTCCTGAAACTGCCACCCTACAGAAGTGCCACTGCCCTAGACTGCCACTTGAAAGGGCTGTCATTCTTTACTCCACTCCTTGCTTTCCAGCCCCCAGAATTCTCACTCCTGAGTTGAGCACAAGCTCAGAGGAGGGCGGGGCTGGTGGGGAGACAGGGAGAGGCAGCACTGTGGAAGGAGATGAACACAGGGTGAGAGTTCAAAGACTGAAACAATGGTTAACAAGGAACTACTATAGGCCAGCAAACATGGGGGCCGTGGATAAATGGTAAGCAGTTCAAGTTAGGATACAGATGGTAGTTTAGACAGTAAAATTGGAACGTGAGAGGGGAGTGGATGAGGATTTGAATAACAGAAGAATTTTAGAGGGAAAAGAATAGGGCAGTGTTTTGGAGATGGAAATAAGGTAATTTCAAGGATATCACTGAAGTGTGGTTTATAGCCTGTCTTGGGGTTAAATGTCACATCAAGGTTGCAGACAGGGAGAGGAGGGAGTCAGAGGCCAGGGAATGAAGATTTTGACAGGGAGAAAGGACAATGGCCTCTCTGTCCTCAAAATTCAGTAGGACAAGGTTTCCATTTCAGTACTGGATGTCACTCAAGCATTCTGGCTATTTAGAGGTGGAAGTGCGGGAGGTGGGTGGTGCTGTGATAATGGGAGGGCTTGTCAAGTTGTAAGTGGAGCAAAGTTGTTAACTGAGGAGCAGTTTGTCAAGGTGTAGGAGAATCAAAGCATTAACTAGAATTTCAGATGGAAGAAAGCTGTGTGTATTTAATGCTGACTCACAGCCTTCCACTCTAACACAATAACCAATTAAATATACTTTTTAAAATCTCTTGCTTTTTTTTGCTTCTGTCAGCATTGGTAGGCACCTTTAACTAAGTGTAAAGAACCTTCATTCTTAAAGGTTCAGTCACCATTTAAATCAAGAAGTGGCTCAGGAGAAACAGTAAAATGCCAGAACTGGTCAGATTAATCTCCAGGTTCCTTAATTTGTTCTGATCACTTTAGGAAGGCCAAGGTTTTAATAAATGGGTCATAATCATAGCATAGTGTAGATGTTGATCAGTCTGAGTTTCCTCACTGTCACCTGGGGAAGTTCATCAAAATCTTATTTGAGATAATGCAATGGTAGCAGAACCATGATAAGGACATCTCACTGCTTAAATCCAGCAAAATGCGGTGAACTGAGCCATTACAGGTGGTTTACATGTATTCCCCATGCCTCTCTGCACACTCCTATCCTGTCTCCAAAAGTCCTTTCGTTTTGGAGACAAGATCTGAAGGTTGCATCATTTCAGTATGTCCCTCAAGTGTTGAAGGAGGGAAACGAACAAGACATGAAAGAACTATGCTCATAACATTTCATACAGTAAATTATAGTGAACTAATGCACAATTCCACGGTTGTTAAGCCGAGGAGTGGTAGTGGGGACAGGCTCCCACTACCTAAAAGTGCTCCTCACAGCATGCGCCTCAAATAGCCTCTAACAACCAAGTCCAACTCCTGGCCTTCTCGTGTGGCTTAGCCTCTAAGCCCGGCGGAACTGTTTCTACTGACATGAGAAGAGGTGAAGATGGGTCCTGGCGCCTTAAAACCAGTGCTTCAGGTAGATGGAGCTCGTCAGCTTGGGAAGGCAGTCCATCTAAGAGAGGGAAAACTCTGATTTCAAACGTCCGTTGCATTGCGGCCATACCCACTTACGGGAAAGGCTTTCGGAGTAAACCCTGAGGACAAATCTGGAGCTGGTCCCTAAGGCAGTCCGACGTTGCCTTCAACCTCACTCTGGCAACTCCTGCGATGCACCAGTGCCAAGCTGTATCAGCCCTTGCCCTTCCCTTGGACAACATCGGTGGCGTGAAGAGGGGAGACTTGCTGCTTAGGCAACTGCCGGTCTTCCATACAACCTTGCCCAGGCCTACGTCCTGGAGAGGACACTTCAGCGTTGCCTCACCATGACACAGACTGAAGCAAGACTTTCCAGGCACAGATCCATGGTCTCACAAAACTAACGGATGCCATCAGAATGCACAATTACATTGAATTTATACATTTGGACTTCTGATGATGCTGAAAATTTTATTCCTCACGAAACTTCTGCCCTTGCTCCTTACAAAACTCAATTATTTCCTTCCTCATTCACTTTTTTAGAAACATAGAAAACCTTCAGCACAATACAGGCCTTTTAGCCCACAAGGTTGTGCTGAACATTTTCCTACCCTAGAAATTACTAGGCTTACCTAAAGCCTTCTATTTTTCTAAGCTCCATGTACCTGTCCAAAAGTCTCTTAAAAGATCCTATCGTATCCGCCTCCACCACCATTGCTGGCAGCCCATTCCACACACTCACCACTCTCTGAGTAAAAAACTTACCCCTGACATCTCCTCTGTACCTACTCCCCAGCACCTTAAACGGCCACATAAAGTTTTCTAAATGATCACGACCACAAATAAAAAGTAAGTAAAGTTTTTTAAGTCTCCTTTAGCTTTATCACATTAGGCTGAATATGAAAGTGTAGGAGAAAGGGAGCTTTCAGAAGCTTCCCAACTGGAATCAGTTCAGTTTGTGAACTGCACTGGCATTGTAATGTTAAGGTTGGCTCTGCGACAGATTTGAGTTTAAGTACAAATTATAACAGAGCAATGATTATGGCTGAACTGGAAATTAGCTTGTGCTCAGTCCTCACATTGCTGATCCCCGTGATTACTGAAAGGTGTGTGGAAAATAACTGGAATGCTTTGTCGTTCGATGGAAGGAAGGAAGGAGGAAGATTTCTTCCCTGTAGCAAGACTGGAAGTGGTCTTAACAGGCAACATTTCATAATCACATTTATCCAAAGCACTGGAAATGACAGAGGAAATGTGCTTGTCATTGAAATAATGTGTTTAACATGACTTGGGAAAGGAAGGAAAGCATTGCGATTCTGACCCTCAAATCTTTTCTTAAGTGTCAGGGAAAAGGTGCAAAGTGAAAAGAGAGAGCAACTGAAATCTGAAACAGGTAGAGGGGGAAGACATGGATGTGAAAGGCAGAATAAAGAAGAAAGGAGACAGGAATAATAGAAAAAGTGAAAACTGAAGAAGGGAGACAGGAAGGTGGATGGAGACAGAGGAGGACAAGGTGGAAGCAAGAGAGACAAAGGGGAAAACAGTGAAGATGGGAGGAATGTTAAACTCAGAAAGTTCTA
Source organism: Hemitrygon akajei (assembly GCF_048418815.1). Taxonomy (NCBI): domain Eukaryota; kingdom Metazoa; phylum Chordata; class Chondrichthyes; order Myliobatiformes; family Dasyatidae; genus Hemitrygon; species Hemitrygon akajei. The sequence goes on along the minus strand of NC_133139.1, from coordinate 22,502,925 downwards.
AGTTCAAAGCAAATTTATTATCAAAGTACATATATATCACCATATACAACCCTGAGATTCATTTTCTTGTGGGTGTTTATAATAAATCCAAGAAACATAATAGAATCAATTAAAGACTGCACCCAACGGGAGGGCAAAACAACCAATGTGCAAAAGACAACAAACTGTGCAAATATAAAAGAAAAAAAATGAATAAGCAATAAATATCAAGGACATGAGATGAAGAGTCTTTGAAGGTGAGTCCATAGATTGTGAGAACAGTTCAGTGATGGGGCGAGTGAAGTTATCCTCACTGGTTCAAGAGCCTGATGGTTGAGGGGTAACATGAATTAGCAAGGTATGTAAACTATAAACAGCCTTGAGATTCATCTCTGTACAGGCAGCCACAAAACAAAGAAACCCAATAGAACCCGTTAAAAGAAGAAGACTGTCAAATGTATAATGTGCAGAAAAGTAATAAACTGTGTGAACAATAAAGGTAAGCAAATAACATTCAGAATTGAAATTCGTCAAAGTAAGTCCACAGTCATGAAGCCAGTCTTCACTAGCAGTTGTTTCAGGGGCCCGGAAGTTGCATGCCACAGCCTCAGTTCTGTGCAGAGACGAGTGAAACTCGTGATGCATCCTGATGTGTGCATGAGTAATTGAGAGAAATGCAGACAGAAAGAGAAAGAAGATGGTTGAGAGAATGAGGAAGCACCAAGAGAAAGAAAGAGAATTGACAAAAGGAGCCACAGAGGGAGAGAATGTTGGTTATTGTAGCTGAGAGATAAAACCAGCATAGGTACAATTAACAGCATGAGAAATCAGCAAGGTAAGTGTTAGGTTCTCTCACTCACCATTAGTCTCCAATGATGCCATTGTATTATTTTGCCCTATATTTATTGTGCTATCAATCTTGGAGGCATTGCTGCTCTTGAGGAAGTGGTGGTGAACCTTATCCTTGACCGGTTGTACTGTGAGAGGTGGAGATGTTTCCATGGTGATGTTACATACATAATACAATATGGTGTATAGTGTATAATGGGTTGGAGATTCTCTGATTCGTGGCTGCTCGAGGTGGTGAAGGAGTAATTGGTTTGTGATTGAAAATCTCAAGTTTCTTCACTGAAAGTGTACAGGAGCTCAACATCAATGGCAGGACGAACTGTCATCAACCAGACTATTCCCCTTTCCACAGATATCCACAATCACCTCCTGCCCTACCTGTGGCAGAATAAGCCCCACATTGGCCTCAATAATCATAGTAGCAAAGTGGAAGCAAGATGTTCTTGACCTCAAGAGACTATCTAAGAAGAACATAATTTGTTTTCGTATCCTCCTTCATCCGACTCTTCAGAGTGAAATATTTTGTCAGCACAAATTTTACTTTGCACTTCAGCTATTGTTGCCTAACTTGCTCATGTACTTTGTGTGCAACTCCTTACAGTAATGAGGTCTGTGAAGTACTGAAATGCACACTTGAAGGGACATGCCCTGCTGAAACATGAACCAAGAGCTGGGAAGTGAGAATATCCTATTTTTGCCCAGGATAGGCTTGATAGGTTGAATGGCCTTCTTTTGTGCTACAAATTTCTATAATCACGTGACATCCTGCAGTAATCTCTACAACATTTTCAGCCCCATTAATAAAATATTTTTTCAGGAGAAAATTAGAACGTGTTGGAGGGAGGGAGAGTCAGTGTGATGATACACCTTTCTGGCACTTTATTTTGAGCTTCTATATGTTCTCAATGTAGAAACCTTTTCAATTTTGAACAAATTATTCCCTTACCATTTTGCCAATAGATAAACCAAAACAGCAATTTTAATGCTTTATATTACTTTTGAACCTCTAACCCATCCTGCAGTGGATTCTCTCCAGACATTCTGCATCCTTGAGGTATTTGTTGTTGTCTGGCTCTCCTGCCAAGTACCTGTTCCCAGTAATATTGGCTGGGACTGACTTTGGATGCTGATCCAGATTGTTTGTAGTTAGAGTTGGATCTTTCTCCACAAATATTGCATACTCCATAGTTAATAGAAGTTCTTCATGACATTTATTTCTATCAAAGCTCTTTGACAGATGCCATTTTTCCACTATTTCCAATACAACAGGACTTTTCAAAAGTACGTTGCTGTTGGTTTTGTGTTAATTTGTTAATTAACATGAGAAAATTAATGTTTCAGGAGAAAGCTTGGATTGCTTTCCTTTAGAGGAAGGCTGATATATAGAAACAGAAAGTGTAAATGGTTGGAGGTGAATCTAATATGGTGTGGACAATTCCAATTTACAAAGATACCATCCCGTTCTTGCACTGAATAAAAGTGGAATAGAACTTGTTCTACAGGTATATGCGTCGCTTAACGTCCATGATACGTTCTGTGAAATCAGACTTTATGTGATTTGGATGTTGTGCGAACGCCATATTATATACTTTGCCTCTTGTTGCTGCTATCACTAGGAGTGGTTTTGCTGCTTTTGGAAGCCATGATGCACTTTACGGTAATATTTTTGAAACAAAATTAAACAGAGAGATAACACTACTATGCTCAAGGGACGCGCGATACATGAGATTGGTTACGTCCGCTACGTCACGTTCTCCGAATGGGACTACGGACGTTGTCCGAATGGCGCACACCTGTACTGACATCACGTTCTGACAGATACTTCAATCTGGTCACTTATCAGTCCTGTCTGCTGTTCCAGTCAAAGTTGTCTTTCCTAACTCTAGCTGCCATCAGATTTCCCACTTTGTTCAGGCTGACATCTTTAATTCTTAGAGAAAGCCACACCTCCACCTCAACTTTTAACTGATACTATTGGTCAGGAATTAAGGCCTGCCCATATTAGAAGACAACAGCGGGAGATAAAGCTGGGATGGTGATAATGATGGGGGTGGGGGTAGGTACGGAGACCTTGGGGAAGGAGAGGCAGCAGGCTTGGGGGAGAGTGAAGTGGGTAGCAGTTGCCAGGGGCGATTGCCACCATCTCTGTGAGACGTAATACCCAATCTGGTCACTATATGATTGAAGTGTAGAAAAATATGGTTGACCTTAAACCCCTTTCTGCACCAAATGAGTAAGCCATCCTGTTGTATTAGAATAGCTAGATCAATGGACTACTGTGGCTTGAGAAGGTGACCCAGCAGCTCTTTAGGGGTGGGTATTAATTTATTTATTTATTGAAACAGCACTGATTAGGCTCTTTAGGCACTTTGAGCCACACCACCCAGCAACACCCCCTACCCCAATCACGGGACAATTTGCAATCACCAATTAACGTACCAACTGGTCCGTCTTTGGACCGTGGAAGGAAACCGGAGCACCCGGAGGAAACTGCGTGGTCATGGGGAGAACATAGAAATGCCTTACAGGCAGTGGCAGCAATTAAACCTGGGTTCACCTGTACTACAAAGCATTGTGCTACCATGGGGCTACTCGGCTATCCTGCTGTCCTATTTCTGACCTTGCAAAAAACATCCCGTACATAAATACAAAGTGCATCGTGCAAAATACTTTCAGCTCAGATGGAATCATTACAAAGCTTACTCAGTGTCTGCTGTTATGTAGGAAGCTATGCCCAACCAATAAGAAACAATTATGAGGCACATTTACTGTAAACTTTCTTGAACTGCACAGCAAAATAGAAGTCAATTTCAATAGAAGTCAAAGTCAATTATTAGCCTCTTTCATCCTGGAGACTAATTATTATACTTCGACTCTGGCTAATAGCTGCAGATGACCTTGTTGAGAGTTTATCTCCATGATCACACTGGTTTTACCTACAAAAACATTCCTCCTCCCCTGCCATCACTGCAGCTTAACAAGCTTCTTTGTCTTTTTTCCCAGTTTTACCAAAGATTCTTCAACTTGAAGCATTAGCTTTGTTTTTCTTTCCACAGATGTGGCCTGACTGCTAACTACTCCCAACAGTTTCTGTTTTGTGTCAGGTGACCTGGTTCGGTTAGCACAAGTCAGAGCTGAATGGTGCCAGTGTATAAACTTGCCTTTCCATGTACCTGCTCCAGGAGTTGCTAGAGATGTTGGTTTAACAGCTGTTCTCCAAGAAACTTTATTAACAGGAGCAGCGATTCAGTCATTTACCCTGATAAAGAAATCAAATTATCCACTAATTTGAACAAAACATTGTTAATGGCACAATGCTGTAAGATTTTCACGCCCAGTGGATGGAACTGAACCAGATTTGAATTGAGAGAACTGAAATTTAGACAGATTGTAGTTGTGAGATATATCACCATAGTCATATATTTTACAAATGAACCAGACTAGAAGCTCCTCAATGTAGCCAACATTAACAAGTTCCTGTAAAGTTTGGGGAATTAAAACCTGAAAATTTATTTTGTATGAACAAATTACTGATGGCTCCTAGTTTGCATTGCTTAGAGACATAATGTTAGAGGAATTAATTATCCTAGTGTTGAAGCGTTCATCAATACTTGAGATAGGATCAGCAGTTCATCTTTCCCATCCTAGGTACTTCCTTCTGCTGTCTTTCTCTACCCACCACTGTCCTCAATTATGTCTTTTCCTCATTTTCTTCCTAAGATCTCTTTATCCTACCCCCCCCCCCCCCAAATTTTTCCAGCCATTGGAAAGTTGGAAATAATTCATAAGATGTGTAGCTTGAGTGGTTGATGGTTGGGTTGAGTTGTTTTTCCGATCTTGGCAATTTACTTGCAAATGTTTCGTCACCATGCGAGCAACAGCACACTGAGAGTGGTGATGAAACATTTGCAAGTAAATTGCCAAAGATAGCAACACATTGCCTCACAGTGCCAGAGACCCGATTGGGGTGTTGTGTGTGGGGTTTGCATGTTCACCTTGTCACTATGCGTGTTACTTTCAGATGCTCCAGTTTTCTCCCTGATGTCTCCCAAAGGTGTGCAGAGTAGTAGATTGTTTGGTACTTTAGATTGCCACTTGTGTCTAGGTAGAAGTTGGGGAAGATATTGAGAACATGGTGAGAATAAATAAAATGGGATTTGTGTAGGATTAGTGTGGATGTTGATTGCTGGCACAGACTCGGTTGGACAAATGGCGTGAATCAATGCTATATCTTTCTAAGACTCTATGATTAAAGCTTTGGAATTTCTTGATCCGTTTCAATATTCAGTATTTATATAATCTCCTTGGTCAATACTTGTCTTGCTGTCTCACTATTTTGGTTCAGAAATCCTTTTCATCTGACTATACTCCTGCAAGACCCTTTGATGTGTTTTACAAGTCTCTATATCAATGCAATCACCACACCAATCTTCACTGAGGAGACATTGGGGGAGCAGTTTCAAATTCCTGGGCATCAACATCTTAGAGGATCTATCCTGGGTCCACTATATTGATGCCATCGTAACGAAGGCATGTCAGCGACTATACTTCATTAGGTGTTTGAGTAGATTTGTTGTGTCATCAAAGACTCTTATCGAATTTCTGTAGATGTGCCATGGAGAGTATTCTGACCGGTTTGGGGGATGCCAATGTAAGATCATAAGAGGCTTCAGAGGGTTGTTGACTCAGCCTGCTCCATTACAGCAACAAGACATTGAGGACACCTTCAAAAGGTGATACCTCAAGAAGATGGTAGCTCTCATGATGGACCCTCACCAACCAGGACATGCCCCCTTCTGATTACTACCAAAAGGGAGGAGAAACAGGAGCCTGAAGAAACCACGCTCAATGTTTCAGGAACAGTTTCTTCCCCCTTGGAATCAGATTTCTGAACAGTCCATGAACTCATGAACATTACCTCACTATTCCTTGTCTGTATGACTTATTTTTTTAGATTGTATTTTATTATGGCTGCACTGTACTGCTGCCACAAAAACAACAAACTTAGTGACTTATGTTAGTGACAATAAACCTGATGCTGATTCTGACGCAGTGACTGTTTCTTTACCCATCTTGAATCACATGCAAATCAGATTTTTGATAGGGAAGACTGAACTTGCACTTTTGCTACAGGATTGGAAACCAGATCATTGAGAAGGTAACGACTTTACCTTAGATCTGACTAATGCACTGGCCTAGAACTGGAAGACCTCAAATCATGTGGTACATAAGTCCAAATTGTGAATATCCTATCGTAGAGATGTATGGTACTCTCAATGCCGTCTTGAACACTTCTTCTCCATGTTCAATGGTGACAAGCCAAAGATACTCAAGGATTGATAAAGATGATACAGCTTTAAGAGAATTTTGTGAACATTCTTCAAGTGTTTTCTTGGAATCTTATTTGTGTGATTGAACTCAGAGAAGAATGCTTGCTGTTGTTGGACATATAGATAATCTGGCACATTCTCTTGAAATGGTCAAGTGTGGCCTGGGACAAGACGCTGATATTTATTTACCTATCCTACCAGTGGATTGGTTGACTTCGTCCACACAGTGTTTATGGTATTTTTCAAGTGCATTGAAGTGCCTTGAATTGCTAACCTTTAAGTTAAAAGGTTACTGACCAAGCCACAGTTGGCACTATACCGCTGGAACAAAGTTTGCTTTACACTAAAAGGTTAACTCAAAACAGCCACTGTTTAAGAATGTAAGCAAAGAAGATTAGTCTTGGTTGAGGAGTAAATCATTTGCCCCTTGTGCCTGCTCCACTATGCAGTAAGATTGTGATAGACCCTTTACCTCAGTGCCACTTACATCCTATCCCCATACCCCATCATTCCCTTAATATTTAAAAATCTATTAATTTTTTTTCTTGCAAACACACCGTGACTGATCCTCCGTATCACTCTTGGGTAAGGACTCCCTGAATAGTTCATTCCTTATTTTGCAATGAAGACCTATGGATATCCAACCAGGTTAAAATCATCCCTGCATCTTCCCTGAAAAATTGCAAACGAAAATGTATACATCTTCAATGAGATGGCCTGGCATTCTCCTAAGCTCTCAATACATTAGGCCTAAACTGCTTGATCGAGCCTTAGAGGACAAGCTTTCTGGTGAACCCTACAGTACATTCCCTCATCCCCTCTGTTGTTTCTGCATAGTTCCTCAGGCAGGGAGACCAGAAACATGTGCCATCTCACCAGGGTTCAATGTAATAGCTGTAAGATGACTTTACTCTTGTACTCAAATCTTTCAGGAATAACAGCCAACATAGCACTTACCTTCATAATTGCTTGCTGTACTTGCTTGATAATCTTCAGTGGTTCATATACAAGTGTTTCCAGGAACCTCTGAATATCTTCCAAACACCTATCATTGGTGAATGAATAGGAGAGTGAATAAGCGAACTGATTACCAATGTGAACGTCCATTCAGGTCTGTTGATAGATTGTGATTGGTCAAGTGCAATTCAGTTTTTCTTTCCTCACCACACTCTTCTCTCCTCTCCTGTTCAAAGAACTTATTCCACAGCCTGGACTACAATGCCACAAGAATCAGAACTGGGGTCTGTTGGATCCTGGGGGCATCCATTTATGAGCACCTCCTTGCAGCACCTGATGGAAATTGCAGGAGGTCCCGAAGTCAATACTGTATATGTCTTGTTGAAGACGTGTCTTAAGTTACATGTTCAAGTGACACTTAAGATCCTTGTATATGAAGTGTAGTTTTCTGGGAGAAGCTGTACGAAGCCTCCCTGTTGCTATGGTACTGCATTGTGCCATAAATCTACACAAAAATTCTTTTAATTTCATCACCATTGTTCTGCTTCCCACCTCACCCAAGGCATCTGTGATTTATTGTGTCCACAACAGATGGGATTAGTCATCTCATTGATAATGATTCTTTGTTCTGAAGATTCAGATCCTCCCAACAAATGGACATTTTTGCACACCTCCCACTTCCCCTCAGCTCTGCTGTCTTGAAGCCGACCATTGAAGTGTCACAGACTGGCACAGGAAATGATCAAGAGTGGATATGGGAACACTGGCCTTTACTCCTAGACCAGGTGTGTGCCAGTGGTGCAGACAGAAAGCTCAGAATTCTGTTAAAGAGCTCCATCGGATAATCCTATTCGTAACTTAATCTTAAAGGGTTTTAATAGAATGGCACCTGGAGTGGATAGGGAGGGAGAAGAAATTCACTATCAATCATTTGCACTGAATATGAAATATAGAATCATTTAGCTGGGCAGAATGGCCAATTTTGGCACTATACCCTCCATGTAACCCTGTGACTTCACTGGAATTGAATATAAAGTGTCTCTGTTACCATATTGCCTGTTCTGTGAATGTGTCTGAGAAGGAACTTCTATTCCCTGGACTCTTGTCTGAACAACCAGAAACTAGAGTAATCTTCCCTACAATTTAGAAGGTCATGGGATAGCCTGATCGAAATTCTCGAGATACCAAGGAGAAGCAACAGATTATTTCTTTTCATGTAAGACTGAAAGAAAAAGTCAAAATTTTAAAGCCAAGCCTATCAGGAATGAAGTTAGAAATCACATCTACATACAAAAGATGGAAGATATTCCTTTGAAAATAGCATTTAATGGTTGGCTATTTTTTACTGTCAAAGTTGTGATTACTAGATTTGCTACCCAAAACAGTGAAGAGATGTAAGACAATAGACAATAGACAGTAGGTGCAGGAATAGGCCATTCGGCCCTTCTAGCCAGCACCACCATTCACTGTGATCATGGCTGATCATACACAATCAGTACCCCGTTCCTGCCCTCTCCCCATATCCCTTGACCCCGCTATCTATAAGAGCTCTATCTAACTCTCTCTTGAAAGCATCCAGACACTTGGCCTCCACTGCCTTCTGGGGCAGAGCATTCCACATATCCACCACTCTCTGGGTGAAAAAGTTTTTCCGCATCTCTGTTCTAAATGGCCTACCCCTTATTCTTAAACTGTGGCCTCTAGTTCTGGACTCACCATCAGCGGGAACATGCTTCCTGCCTCCAGCATGTCCAATCCCTTAATAATCTTATATGTTTCAAGACAAAGCTGGGGCATTAGGTTAGGTCACAGAAAACCTCATTCAATACTGTGAAGGAATGGATGGGTTAAATGGTGCCTTGTGGCGCTTCGGGTGGCAAACTCGCCATTTCTTTAGCATTTGTCTGTTCTTTACCATGCTGAATTACCAGCTCAGTGCTCAGCCCTGCACAGATGGAAAGTGTGAGAGGAGCCGGCTGGATTCGAACCAGGGACCACTCACCTCGAAGTCCAGTGTGGATGTTACTCCACTAGCGGCCAGCTTATCACAGTATTGATGAAGGGAGAAAATAGTCATGATGATCACCAGTGTACGGACACAATTTAGTCTGGATAAGCAGGAACTATGATAAAGCCACTACACAGCACTCTTGGTACAGATAGCGTTTGAAGTAAAATTGCATTGTATCCAAACAACCCTAAATCATAAAAATGAAATAAATCAATAGTGCCTTCTCCTCTCATTCTGACTTTGACTGATTCCGACTTTGATGAATTCCCTGAAGAATTCCTAAATGCCTGTGAGCATGTTCTGTGCACCAGAAGATAATTCACACTCAAGTGCCTTTATTGCCTTTCTGCAAATCTGCCCTGCAATTTTTTATCCTTCCTTCACGCAGTTGCTAGCTTGCTCCTTTCTGGGTCAGGAGGTTGTGAGTTCCATTTCCACACCAGAATCTGAGTTTGCAGTCCAGGCTGACAGCCTGTTCCAACATCGAGGGAGGGTGAGATATCAAAATGCCACTCTGCTGAAAGGCTATTAAAGCTTGCATCCGTCTGCCTGTCCCAATGATTCAGGTACATACTAAAGCTCCAGGAGCACTACATGAAGAACAAGGGTTCTCCTACACACTGCTCAACATGTCTCCTCAAGGCAGCCACACAAAGTAAACGGATTAATGTGGGCCGCCTTCTTGTGGATGTTGCTGGTGCAAAAATGACTTCTGCACGTTCTCTCACTGTCCTCAGCATTTAGGCCTCAGGTATCCAATGGAGCAGATGTGGCAGCCAGCATGGAACCACCTGGGGGGAGGCTAGAGTGGTAAATGGAGGAGAATTTGCCTACAGTTCGTTAACCAAGCATAAGCATAGCATCTTTATAAGCAGTAGGGAATACGGCGTAAATACAGATTAGGCAGCATCTATGGAGAGGAATAAGCGATTGATGTTTCAGGCTGAGGTTGTTCATCAGGATTTGGATAACATACACAGAATACTGGTGGAACACAGCAGGTCAGGCAGTATCTGTGGAGGGAAATAAACAGTTGATGTTTTGGGCCAAGGCATTTCATCAGGACTGGAAAGGAGAAGGCAAAATAATAAGGCGGGAGGAGGGGAAGGATTACAAGCCGTCGGGTGATAGATGAGACCAGACCAGCTGAAGGAGGACAAGGAAAGGTGGGCAAAACCCTTCATCAGGAATAGCTACTGAAATGTTGATCGTTCATTCCCCTCCATCGATCCTGCCTGACCTGTTGAGTTCCTCCAGCATATTGTGTGTTACTATAAACACAACAGAGACCAGCGGCCTGTTCAGTGCCGTCCTTTCGATATATGTTACAAAGAAGATCCTAGAGAGCTTTTGAGAGATCTGGTACGCACACTGTAGATGGAAATGATATTTATGGGATGCCACAGTGGTACAGTTGGCAGAGCTGCTGCCTTGCAGTGCCAGAGACGTGGGTTCAACTCTGAACTCAGGTGCTTTCTCTGTGGAGTTTGCAGGTCCTTCCTCTGATTGTGTGGGTTTCCTCTGGGCTCCCCATTTCCTCTCACATCCCAAAGACTGTAAATTACTCCTAGAGTGCCAGGCAATAGTAGAATCCGGGGGAATTAATAATGTGTGTTGAATACAGGATTAATGTGGGATTACTGTAATTGGATGGCTGGTGATCAGTTTGACCTCAACAGGATGAAAGACCTGTTTATGTGCCGTATCTCTCTATGACTCCATGGCTCAATGATAGTTTCTAATGGTAGACATTAGAAAGTTAACTGGTCATTGTAAACTGTCCGATGATTAGGCGAGGATTAAATCAGGGGATTTTTTGGGCAGCCTGACTCAAAGGGCTGGGAGGGCCTATCTTGTGCTGTATCTCAATAAATAAGAATAAATGAGCATCACCCAGAAACATTAATTCTGTTTTACCATGTTGTAGTGTCAATCCTTCACCTGCGATATCAAGGAATGCAAATATCAACATTATTGCTGGAGCGCACTGCAGAAACTGCTAAAGCGGGGCGATTAATGATTAAATATCTAAGTTAGACCAGTTAGACAGGGATTGGTAACATACTTTGAGATAGAATGCATAAGCACACAGCTAAGTCTACACATCTAAAGCCGTCAATATCTCTGCCAAGCTCTGGATACAGAGCCACTAAACTACCAGAAAATTTTGTATGTGGCTACTAAATGATTAGATTGTGGGTTTGCATTTTAGAGACACGTACACACACACACTGGGAAAGCTGTATGTCATGGAGACAAGCTTATAGGTGATAAATTTAATGGGTCAGAAGAATCTATGGCAGAAACTTAGGTGAGTTGCTTCTGCGTATCTTGTAGATGGTACATAATGGTGCATTTACTGTACGTTCTTCATGCACTGAAGCAAGTTCCTACACAAAACAATCTGGGACGGGGGGTGGGTTTGAGTGCAGATTGGTAGGTAAGATCAGGCTGAGGATGAGTGCTTAAAATAAAGCAGAAAATTCTGGAAGAGCTGAACAGGTCAGGCAACATTCATGGAGATTAAAAAATAGAATTAGTGTTTTAAGATTACATTTTTCAATGAGACATTTGAAGATTAAAAAATTCAGGAGATGAATCAGGGTAGAGAGAGTATCGGGGAAAGGACAGTGATGGGGTGGGCAGTAAGACAGAATGATAAAAATGATGGTTAAAGAAGGTCAACAGAGGCAGGTGAATAACTTGTTTCTGGAACTGTATCTGTTGCTCAGTCATGTCAAAAAGGGTTGCTTTGCAATTCTGAGGAGACCATTATCAAAGCCTCCTCATCTTGGGCTGTCTCTAGCACAGCTGCAGCCTTCCTCTCCCTTCGCTAGTTTATGCCCGACCACAGGTCTCAGGCAAGCGTGTGGGAAATGATTGCTTTGATTTTCAACGAACAAACAGAATAGGATGACTTCAACATTTCCTTATTGAGCACGTTTCCAGTCTTGGTTATTTTCTTATTAAAAATAACTTGTGCTGCAAGATGGAGTGACAACGCTTTTGACTTTGTGCAACTTTTTGAAGAAGTGTGCCATTGCTGGCACGTCTCTGTTTCTCATCTAACATTGCAGTTGCTTCTGAAGTTGCCTCACTGTCAGACTCCAACCAGGTGTGCCACTGTTCCTGCAGATCTGCTCGTGCCCATGGACACACTTCCTGCTAGATTATACACTGATTGTAGAGCTTGGTTAGCAGAGTCTGCAGGAAGAAAAAGTGATGGGCACAGAGCCTGCAAAATGGTGATGGGTAGAAAAGTAAAACTTCCAGAGTTCAAGTCCTACTGCAGAGAGACTTAAGCATAATAACTATGACCGAGACTTCAGAACAGTACTGATGAAGGCTTGAGTTCTCAGAAGGGAAATAAACTAGGGTCTCACCAACGCACCAGGGAAGGTGCAGAAATCCCAGTGCGCTGTTCAAAAGTGAGCAAGGGAACAAGAGAGTTGTTCTGACTAATATTTATCCATTAACTTATGTTACAGAGTTGGGTTAGCTGAGCGTCATCACATTGCTGTAGACTAAAGTGGCTGCACATGCCGAAATCTGGAGCAACTCACTAAGTGCTGGAGGAGCTCAATGAATCGGACAGCATCTATCGAGGGAAATAGACAGTTTTGTTTCAGCTCGAGACCCTTCATTAGGACTCTGAACTCTTCACATGGTCCCTTCAATCAACTCATAATCTGATTTAATATCACTGGCATACATCGTGAAATTTGTTTTGTGGCAGCAGTAGATTGCAATACATAATAATAAAATACAATAAGAAATATATACATATAAATTAGGTAAACAGTGCAAAAAGAAAGTAAAACAGAAATAGTGATGTAGAATAATGATAGGTTCATTGTCCATTCAGAAATTCAATGGTGGAGAAGAAGGAGCTGTTCCTGAAACATTGAATATGTATCTTCAGGCTCCTGTAACTCTCTCTTGATGGTAGCAATGAGAAGGGGGCATGTCCTGGATGATTGAAGTCCATAATGATGGATACCACCTTTTTGAGGCATTGCTCTTTGAAGGTGTTCTTGATGATAGGAAGGCTAGTGCCCATGACGGAGCTAGCTGAGTTTACACATTTCTGCAGCTTTTTCTGATCCCGTGCAGTGGCCCCTCCATACCAGACAGTGATGCAATCGGTTAGAAAGCTCTCAATCTGTAGTAATTTGCAAGAGTCTTTGGTGGCGTACCAAGTTTCCTCAAACTCTTATTGAATGTTAGCTCTGTTGTGTCTTCTTTGTAATTGTATGAATATATTGGAGCCAGGATAGACCTTCAGAGATGTTGACACCCAGGAACTTAAAACTGCTCACCCTTACCACTGCTGATCCCTTGATGAGGATGGGTGTGTGTTCTGTCGACTGCCCTTTCCTGAAGCCCATAATCAATTGCTTGGTCTTACTGGCATTGAGTGCAAGGTTGTTGTTGCAACACCCCTCAATTAGCTGGTCTACAGTATCTCGCTCCTCGTAACATTCTGAAATTCTGCCAACAATAGTTGTGTCATTGGCAAATTCAGAGATTCAGAGTTTGAGCTGTGCCTAGTTGTGGGTGTAGAATAGAGCAGAGCAGTGGGCTAAGCATGCATCCTTGAAGTAGACCAGCGTTGAATGCCAGCGAGGAGGTGAGGTTATTTCCAATTGCACAGACTCTGGTCTCCTAGTTAGGAAGTCAAGGATCCAGTTACAGAGGATGGTACAGAAGCCCAAGTTTAGGAGCTTTTTGATTAAAATTGAGGGTATGATTATGTAGATATGAGCTGCAGTCAATAGACGGCAGACTGGTGTAAGTGTTACTGTTGTCCAGATGATCTGAGGCCCAGTGGAGAGCCAATAAGATTGCATCCGCTGTGGACCTATTGTGGCAATAGACAAATTGGAGCAGGTCTAGATCCTTGCTTAAGCAGAAGTTGATTCTCACCATGACCAATCTGTAAAAGCATTTCATCACAGTAGATGTGAGTGCCACTGGGCGACAGTCATTGAGGCAGCTCACTCTGCTCTTCTTGGACACTGGTATGACTATTGCCGTTTTGAAGCAGTTTGGAATTTCTGACTGCAGCAGTGAGAGACTGAATATGTCCTTGAACAGTCCCGCTAGTTGATTGGCACAGGTTTTGGGAGTTCTACTAGGTACATTACGCCTGACGCCTTGCGAGAGTTCACCCTCTGGAAAGATGCTCTGACATTTGCCTCTGAGAGAGAGATCACAGGGTTACCAGATGCAGCAGGGATTCATACAGGTGTTGTTGTTTTTTTCTCTTTCAAACTGAGCATAAAAGGCATTAAGTTAATTTGGGAATGAAGCATCATAGCCATTCATGATGTTAGGTTTTGCCTTGGAGGAGGTAACGGCCTGCAAACTCTGTCGGAGCTATGTACATCCGACTTAAACTATAATCAGAATTGGTTTTTTTGCTCTTGAAATAACCTTCTGTAGCTCGTACCTGGATTTCTTGTATAGTTCCGGATCACCGGTCTATGGAAATTAATAGATAGTCGACAATTCGGGCCAAGACCCTTCTTTAGGACTTGCTTTTCCTTTTTCCTTCCTGCAAAAATCTGCAGGTATATTACAATATCACTGAAAGCGTTGTAGAGGAGTTTGACATACATGTTGCCTGGGAAATAATGAGGAGATACCCCTTGGAGCAAATCTCCTGAGTGGAGATTTGATAGAAGTTTAAAAAAATCACGAGGGGCATCGGCTGTATAGATAACAGAAAATTTGTTCCCATGGAAAAGGTGTCCAAAATTAGATGGCACAGTTGAGAACAGGGGCTCCCAATCTTTTTAATGCCATGGAGTCCTACCATTAACCAAGGGGACCGTGGACCCCAGGTTGGGAACTCCTGGGCTAGAACAAGAGTAAGAAATTGAATTTCTTCACCTAGAGGCTGGTTGGAATCTGAAATACGCTACTTGATTGGGCAATGAAGTCATGTACTCTCCAAGCATTTAGGAAACATTTGAATGTGAAAATATGAGCACATAGCAGGTAAATGGGATGATCATGGATAGTTATAGATGATCGTAATGACATGATAGGCCAAATGGCATGTTTCTCTGCTATAGCACTCTACGATTCAAGCATCTAGTATAAAAATTAATCAAAAAAGCCCTACTACTCAGAATTAAAATGTTGCTGTGGTGAGTAGTCAGGTTGTATTGATCCACACAATGAATGGTTCTATGGGGACCCTCGCTTTTTATGCACAGTTAGTATATTTTTTCATCATTGTTATTATCAACTTTTTTGGGCATGCATCACACCAATAAATCCATCATTTCGTTTTGGTGTTATTACTCTCAGATTATCAGTCAGAGGACACTGGCAAGTCAATATTGTGCTGGGCACTCTTTCACGATGATATATTCAATGGGACTGCGCGAGTATCCGTCTATACTTCAGAGTGCAGAACGGTTTCGTTATTTTAAGAGCAAACACGAGGACATCTGCAGATGCTGGACGTTCAAACAACACACACAAAATGCTGGTGGAACACAGCAGGCCAGGCAGCATCTATAGGGAGAAGTGCTGTCAACGTTTCGGGTGATGGGCAGAGAGTGAGAAAAAAACAAATGCCCCTCCTCCCCTTCTTACCCCATCCCTGACATATTTAGTTGTTTGTTTTTTTTTCTCTCTCTCTGCCCATCACTCTGCCTGTTCTCCATCTCCCTTTGGTGCTCCCCTCCCCCTTTCTTTCTCCCTAGGCCTCCCATCCCATGATCCTTTCCCTTCTCCAGCTCTGTATCCCTTTTGCCAATCACCTTTCCAGCTCTCAGCTTCACCCCACCCCCTCCGGTCTTCTCCTATCATTTTGCATTTCCCCCTCCCCCTCCTACTTTCAAATCTCTTACTATCTTTCCTTTCAGTTAGTTCAGTTAGGGTCTCGGCCCGAAACGTCGACAGTGCTTCTTCCTATAGATGCTGCCTGGCCTGCTGTGTTCCACCAGCATTTTGTGTGTGCCGTTTAGTTATCTCTGGGCTGTTGCTTTTCATGGATCATTTTTTTCATTCTTCCTTTTGCCCCTTGAATGGAAAGCAAAAGTAAATTTGGAAAGTTTGGAGCAGTTTTATGCCTTTGTCATATTTTGTATTCCTTGTCCAATGCTTCCTGGATCAAAATCCTCCCAAGAATCATCTGAGGACAAAACACTGGCATAGTATACCATTGTGTCGAAGCAACTGTGACAGTCAGAACGTTAAAGTAGAGCTGAAGGAGGTTATTGATCCCACTGAATTAATTCTGCAATTTTCCCATCAGACTTAACCCCTCCTTAACGTCTGGTATTATTTTCTGGAAGTATTCCTGGTGCTAATCCCTTTCTGAAGGTATGTTGTTTTGTTACATGCATTCTCTTGCTTTGAAGCTGTCCTTTAACTTGCGATGGTGCTCTAGATTAATGCTTAATATCTTATTTCTTACTATGACAGCTGCAATATCTGAGGGCTTCTGTAACGGAATAAAAGAGACCACATAAATCAAGGTTCTATTCCCTTCGATAGAGAGAGTTAAGGAATGATTTGACTTTTTATTAGGATGGTAAAGGGAATTGATCAGGTAGCTGGCAAGAAGAGTCCGAGAGTTTGGTATTTGTGGAGTAAAGTTAGCAAGCACTTTACAGACATAGTCTTATGATATGGAAACAACCAACCGTTGAGCATGCATTAACAGTATTCGTATTTTATTCTCCCCATATTCCACTCAAACTACCCCCAGATTCACTCACTCACCTGTTCAACAGGGACAATGTTCATTACCACTCTTCCCTCTCTCACCATATCTCCTTATCTGCTGATCACCTCCCTCTGGTGCTCCTTCCCCTTTTCTTTCTTCCATGCCTTTCTGTCCTCTCCTATCAGATTCCCCCTTCTCCAGCCCTGTTTCTCATTCACCAATCAACTTCCCAGCTCTTTATTCACCTCTTCTCCCCCTCCCACCCCACCTCCCAGTTTCAGCTTGTGGTTCTTCCTCCCCTCCCCTCACTTTCTTGCTCTTGAATCTTCATCTTTTTTTCCAGTACCGATGAAGGGTCTCAGCTCAAAATGTTGACTGTACAATTTTCCGTAGATGCTGCCTGGCCTGCTGAGATCCTCCAGCATTTTGTGAGTGCTGCTTAGTATTCAAGCATCTGCAGACTTTCTCTTGTCTGCCGCTTATCCTACCAACTTGCCTGCCTTTGAGGTACAGAAGGAAACCAGACCACCCTAAGAAGCCCATGAGATCAAAAGAACTGTATTCTTTATGTGGGCATTACCAGAGACCAGCATTGAACCTGGGTCAATGAAATTATAAGGCTCTACTAAAAGCACCTCACCAGCCCCAAATTCGTGAAGAGAGAGGTTGATGTTTGAAGCTGTTCTGCAAGTAACAATTGATGCCAGGGCAGCAGGTAATTTTAAATTTCAAACTAACAGATTTTCTAATGTGAACTTATAAGGGACTTGGGGAAAAGGTGATAGTTGGACATAAGCACAAAATATTCTGCAGATGCTGGAAATCAACACACACAAAGTTTCAGGGGTTCTCAACCTGGTGTTTGCAGACCCCTTGCTTATTGAGATTGGTCCATGGCATAATAAAGGCTCCCCTGGCCTTGAGGAATTCAGCAAGTCAGGCAGTATCCATGAACCCATGCACCTTTTCCCTCTTTTACTCTATTTATTTATTTTATTTCTTATTGCAACTTATAGTAACTTTTTATGTCATGTCTTGTACTGCTACTACAAAACAACAAATTTCATGACATAAGTCAGTGATATAAACCTGATTTTGATTCCTTTACAAGCAGTGAGCTCCAGCACCTTGCACCCTCTGAATGAAAATTTTCCTCAACTCCCCTCTAACGCTCCTACAATTCTCTGTCCCTTTGATATTTTACCCCTCTGCTGTGGGGTCATAGGTCCTGGCTGATACTGAATTTCTTGAGTTCTGTGGAACTACTCTCATCCAGGGAAGTAGATTGAGTAAGAAATAAAATAACAGCATAATGCAAAAATGGAGTAGTGATGAAGCATTCATGGACTGTTCAGAAATTTGATGGCAGAGGGGAAGAAGCTGTTCCTAACATGTTGAGTGTGTGTCTTCAGGCTCCTGTACCTCCTCCCTGATGAGAATAGGGCATGTCCCGGATGGTGAGGGTCCATATGATGGATACCCCTGCTTGAGAACCTGCCTTTTGAAGGTGTCTTTGATGCTGGCTCATGCCATAGTAGATAGAAGCTAGGCTCTGGGGCATCAAGAGCTGACTCACTTGCTGCAGAGTACTGAGACGACTTACTCTGTATCCAATCTTTATGTGGTAGCCTGTGCTTTGCTGGACTATTCAGCAGAGAGGTGGCATCAGCTCACGTGAGAATAGAAACTTTGATGAGTTCTTTAGTTCTTAAACTTTTGACAGCCTCTGGTGAACTTCTTTGAAAATTCTAACTGTGAGGAAAGAAACACCTTCTGCCTGACGTAACAAGATTGTGTTTCAGACAAGTAGTCATGCTACCTGACATGTAACATTTGCTGCAAAAGACAGTTCTTTTTTTCGTTAGATGAAGCTGTCCTGTCCCTTCACCTCAGGCATTTGTCTAATTCTGAGCAATTAATAATCGGTACGAGAGAACAGCTAATACCAATGTATGCCTGCGGCTCAGTCCAATACTCTACAACTGCTTAGAACATAATAAGATCACATATATAATTCAACGATCATTTATCTGTGCCACATACCATTTGGGTTGGCAGCTGAGGTCCGGAGTATTACACAGCACTTACAGACACCATTTGTTTGCATCAAAAATGACATAGTGCTGATGAAGTCAGAATTCTCTCTTGGAGTAACTTGGGTGTCGTGCAGAGAAAGGGTGATCTCAGAATGTGTGGACCTGATAACCATCAAAGAAATCCTCTCTGATTAACATCCCCTGTCAATCCAGGGCATGCTCTCGTCTCATTACCGCCATCAGAGAGGATATAGAAGAGCCTGAAGACATACATATATATACACACACACACACACACACACACACACACACACACACACACACACACACACACACACACACACACACACACACACACACACACACACACACACACACACACACACACACACACACACACACACACACACACACACACACACACACACACACACACACACCTTTAAGAACAGCTTCTTCCTTTCTCTCCACCATCAGATTTCTGAACGGACAATGGACCAACCCATGAACAGTACTGCACTATTTTTGCTCTCTTCATGCACTAATTGTTTAATTTAATTATATATATTATTGTAATTGATTGTATTTTTATGCGATGCTCTATACTGCTGCCACAAAACAACAAGTTTTACATATGTCAGTGATATTAAACCTGATTCTGATTTTGATCCCTTGTCCTTACTCCTGAATTTTACTGGTCTTCATCATCACTCATTGTCTTCATTAGTGTCCTGGGTACAGTGCAGGGGGTAATTGAGAAGCAAGAAGCAGTGGATACTAGAACACCAGTCAGGCAGTGTCTGTGCAGAGAGAAACAGGGCTAGCATTTCAAGTTGATGGCATTGAGTAAGATTATCACAGGAGAGCCACAAGAATGGATGGGATATCAGCTTTGCACTCAGCCCAACATACGTCATTGATTAGGTGTTGAAGTATTTATTGTTATTGTTATTTTAAAGGTCTGTTATTATGTTTATATATTTCCTTTTATGTAGTCTTTCCAAGTATTTGCATGATTTGTATTTACTTTACTTTATTGTCACCAAACAATTGATACTAGAGCATACAATCATCACAGCAGTGTTTGATTCTGCACTTCGCACTCTCCGAAGTACAAATCGAAGTAAATATAATAAAAATTTAAATTATAAAGCATAATTAGAAAATAGAAAAGGGGAAGTATGGTAGTGCAAGTCAGGTCCGGATATTTGGAAGGTATGGCCCAGATCCGGGTCAGGATCCGTTCAGCAGTCTTATCACAGTTGGAAAGAAGTGGTTCCCAAATTTGGCCAAACGAATCTTCATGCTCCTGAACCTTCTCCCAGAGGGAAGAGGGACAAAAAGTGTGTTGGCTGGGTGGGTCATGTCCATGATTTTCCTGGCAGCACTGCTCCGACAGCGTGCGGTGTAGAGTGAGTCCAAGGATAGAAGATTGGTTTGTGTGATGTGCTGGGGTATGTTCACGATCTTCTGCAGCTTCTTCCGGTCTTGGACAGGACAACTTCCATACCAGGTTGTGATGCACCCTAGAAGAATGCTTTCTCCAGTGCATCTTTTAAAATTAGTGAGGGTTTTGGGGGACAGGCCAAATTTCTTCAGCTTTCTCAGGAAGTAAAGGTGCTGGTGGGCCTTCTTGGGAATGGACTCTCTCTACATATGCATCTTTATTCTCCAGGTGTTCTAAGAAGGAATGTAGTGCCAGAGAGATGGCATCTGCTGTTGCTACGGTAGGCGAATTGCAAAGCATCGAGGTTGACCGGTAGGTTATGGTTGATGTGTGCCATAACCAATCGCCGAGACACTTCATTGCAATTGATGTCAGAGCCACAGGTCGATAGTCATTCAGGCATGCCACCTTGCTTTTCTTCGGCACCGGGATTATCGTTGCCTTCTTAAAACACAAGGGGATCTTAGACTGAAGCTGGGAGCAGTTGAAGATGTCAGCAAACACTCCAGCTAGCTCGCTTGCACAGGCCCGGAGAACCCGTCCCGGGACGCCATCTGGGCCCGTCGCCTTCCTTGGATTTATCTTCAGGAAGGCTCTTCTAACGTCTTCCTCGGTGATGTTGCGTAGAATACATTAAGTTCATCAGGAAGAGAGGCGCTACAGTTATTGATATTCCTAGCCTTTTCTTTGTGCCCAGTGATCTCATTTAGACCCTGCCATAGTCTACTGGCATCCCTCTGGTTAGCCTGGGCTTCCAACTTGGCTCGATATTGCCTCTTGGTGCCCTTAATGGCTTTCCGGAGTTCACGCCTGGATTCCGTGTAGCGATTGGTATCCCCGGACCTAAAAGCTGTAGCTCTAGCCTTCAAAAGGGACTGGACCTCATAATTCATCCAAGGTTTCCGGTTAGGGAATACCCGGATCGCCTTGCGAGACACACTGTGCATTTCCAGATAAAGTCCATGACAGCTGAGGCATACTCATCGAGCTTAGCTGTCGAGTCTTTGAATACTAACCAGTCCCCCGATTCAAAGCAGTCACGGATGACCTCATCCGTTTCCTCTGTCCAACGTGACACCACTTTTGACACTGTGACCTCGCGCTTCAGTTTCTGTTTGTAAGCTGGGAGGAGTACGGCCTGATGGTCCAATTTTCCGAAGTGGGGTTGTTGGATGGAACGGTAGGCATCCTTGACTGCTGTGTAGCAGTGGTCAAGTATATTCGAGCCTCTAGTGGAGCAGGAGACATGTTGGTATAACTTTGACAGTGCTTTGCTGAGTTTGGCCTGGTTAAAGTCCCCGGCCGTAATGAGCAAAGCCTCCGGATACCTGGTCTCAGGTTCACTGATGTTGGCATAAAGTGTATTCACAGCACACTCCACTTCCACCTGGGGTGGAATGTAGACCACTGTCAGTATGACTGAGGTGAATTCCCGTGGCAGATAATAAGGATGACACTTCACCGACAGATGTTCCAGGTCCAGACTGCAGGAGCTTGTCAGTGCCACTGTGCCCGAGCACCACGCAGTGTTGATCAGTAGGCAGACACCACCTCCCTTCGTCTTGCCCGAAGACGCCGTGTGGTCCATCCAATGGATCGAAAATCCCTCTGGTCGGATGGCACAGTCGGGGGTGGCAGGGGAGAGCCAGGTTTCTATGAAACCTTTACAGGCAAGGGGCGTGTAAATAATTCTGCAGGGATGTTAAGTGAAAACTTACTCCCCTTTGAAGATTCTTTCTTTTTAGTTCCCTACAGTGGGAACGAAGACCATCAAATAAAAAAGAAAGAAAAGTTAATTTGATTCTAAAAGCATTAGTTTAGGAAGGACAGAAGGAGGATATCTAAAGAACTCTGAAATTTCTTCAAGCTGTGCCCAAATACTCTACATAGTCACCCAGCAGATTAGCTCCTCAGTCAGCAGCACCTCTATTTGTGGAATCACTGCGTTTGAGGAAAGGAGAGAAGCAGATTGGACAGGCTGGGATTATTTGTCAGATCCATATTTGAAATGAGGTTCATCATTAGATTCCATCATGGCTGATTTATTATTTTTATCTATTTTTTCTTTCTCTCTGCACCGAGTATTGGTCTTTTATTTTTATTCTTCTTTTTCCTTAATTGGGTTCTTTCGGATTTCTTGCTTTGTGGCTACCTGTGAGCAGACAAATCCCAAGGTTGTATAATTCATACATTCGGTGATAATAAATATTGCATCCATCCATCCATCCATCCATCTCAGTTGCAAAAGTATCCAACTTCAACTAGGCATTCAAGGCCTATAACCAAAGTAATTTTATGTTGCTGTTCATTGGACAAGAGGGTAAGATAAAAAAGTATTAGCCCATTCAGCTGGGCATCAAAAGCTTTCTTCTCAATGCTGCCAGGAAGAAGGTACAGGAGCCTCAGGACCTACACCTGAAGATTCAGGAACATCGAGCTCTTAAACCAGAGGGAATAACTTCACTCATCTTTACCCACTATATCACAGAACTGTTCCCACAACCTATGGACTTATTTTCAAGGACTCTTCATCTCATGTTCTCAATACTTATTGCTTATTTATTTACTTTATTTATTATTTCTTTTTTCTTTTTGTGTTTGCAAAGTTTATTGTCTTTAGCACATTGGTTGTTTGTCCATCAGTTTGGGTGCAGTCCTTCCATTGTGTTTCTTGTATTTACTGTAAATGCCCACAAGAAAATGAATCTCAGGGTTGTACATAGTGACACATACATACTTTGATAATAAATGTATACTTTGAACTTAGTCTGTGGTCTATCAAGACTAATGAGATGTCCCATTGTAAACAAGAAAATTAGAAATGAACCTCATTTCGAATATGGATCTGATAGATAATCCCAGCCTGTCCAATCTGCTTCTCTCCTTTCCTCAAACACAGTAATTCCACCAACAGAGGCGCTGCTGACTGAGGAGCTAATATGCTGGGTGACTATGTAGAGTATATGGGGACAGCTTGAAGGAATTTCAGAGTTCTTTAGATATCCTGCTTCTGGCCTTCCTAAACTAATGCTTTTAGAATCTAATTAACTTTTCTCTCTTTTATTTGATGGTCTTGGTTCCCACTGTAGGGAACTATAAAGAAAGAATCTTCAAAGGGGAGTAATTTTTTATTTAACATGCCTGCAGCATTATTTACACACCCCGGCCTGTAAAGGAAGTATTTTGTGCCCTCAGAAGTCCACATACCATGGTTCACGGACTGACTAGACTCAACTAGTGTTTTAGTTGTTTAGGTTAGACCATAAGATATAGGAGCAGAATTAGGCTACTCAACCCATCAAGTCTGCTCTGCCATTCCATCATGGCTGATTTATTATTCTGTCAACCCCATTCTCCTATCTTCACCCTATAACCTGTGATGCTTTGACTAATCTTGAACTTATCAACCTTCACTTTAAATGTACCCTAAGACTTGGCCCTGACAGGTGTCACTGGCAATGAATTCCACAGATTCACCACCCTCTGGCTAAAGCAATTCCTCCTCAGCTCTGTTCTAAGGAGACGTCCTTGTATTCTGAGGCTGTGCCCTTTGGTCCCAGATTCCCCCACTATAGGAAACATCCTCCCCACATTTACTCTATCTAGGCCTTTCAATATTCAATAGGTTTCAATGAGATTCCCCCTCATTCTTCTAAACTCCAGGGAGTACAGATCCCAGGCATTCAAATGGTCCTCATACATTAACCCTTTCCTTCCTGGGATCATTCTCATAAACCTCCTCCGGATCCTCTCCAGTGCCATCACATGGGCCAAAACTGCTCATAATCCTCCAAGTGCAGTCTGACTAATGTCCTTTTAACACCTCAGCATCATATCTTTTCTTTTATATTCTAGTCCTCTTGAGATGAATGCTTATATTGCACTTGCCTTCGCTACCACCGCCTCAGCCTGCTAGGTAACCTTTAGGGAATCCTGCTCAAGACTCCATGTTGCTTTTTACCACTGATTTCAGAATTTTCTCCCTGTTTAGAATAGTCTATGCCTTTATTCCTTCTACAATAGTGCATGACCATACACTTCCCTATACTATATTCCATCTGCAAATTCTTCACCGATCCTCCTAATCTATCGAAGTCCTTCTGCAAACTCCCTACTTCCTCAGCATTATCTGCCCCTCTACCTATCTTTCTCTAGTCCAGAAATTTGGCCACAAAGGATCAATCAATTCTGTCATCCAAATCATTGACATATAACATGAAAAGAAGCAGACCCAACACTAACCCCCACCACTGGTCACTAGCAGCCAACCAGAGAAGGCCCCCTTTATTGCCACTCTTTGCCTCCTGCCAGTCAGCTGATCTTCTATCCATGCTAGTATCTTTCCTGTAATGCCAAAGGCTCTTGTTTACCAGCCTCATGTGCAGCACCTTGTAAAAAGCCTTCTGAAAATCCAAGTAAACAACATACACTGACTCTCCTTTGTCTATCCCACCTGTTATTTTCTCAAAGAATTCCAACAAATTTGTAAGACAAGATTTTCCCTTAAGGAATCCATGCTGACTTTGGCCTATTTTATCATTTGCCTCCAAGTACTTCAAAACCCAAGAAGACTAAAAGATATAGTACCAGAATTAAGCCATTTGGCCCATTGAGTTTGCTCTGCCTTTTCATCATGGCTGAACTGAACCAATTTTCCTCAGCCCCATTCTCCTGCCTTCTCCAATATTCCTTCATGCCCTGATCAATCAAGAATCTATCAACCTTTGCCTTAAATATACATAAAGCCTTGGCCTCCACAACTGCCTGTGGCAAAGAATTCCACAGATTCACCACTCCCTGGCTAAATAAATTCCTCCTCATCTCTGTTCTGAAAGGACACCCCTATATTCTGAGGCTGTGTCCTCTGGTCTTAGACTCTCCCATCATAGAAAACATCCTCTCCACATCCACTCTATCAACACCATTCACCATTCGATAAGTTTCAATGAGATCACCTCTCATTCTTCTGAATTCTATTGAATACAGGCCCAGAGCCATCATATGCTCTTCATGTGACAAGACATTCAATTCTGAAATCATTTTCATGAACCTCCTTTGAACCCTCTCCAGTTTCAGCACATCCTTCCTAAGATGAAGGGCCAAAACTGCTCACAGTACTCCATGTGAGGCCTCACCAGTGCATTATAAAGCTTCAACTTAATATTTCCTCTTGAAATGAATGTTAACATCACATTTGCCTTCCTCATTGCAGAGTCAACCTGCAAATTAACCTTTAGGGAATCCTGCACAAGGATTCCCAATTCCCTTTGTGCCTCAGATTTTTGCATTTTCTCTCCATTTAGAAAATAGTCAACCCCTTAATTTCTTCTACCAAAATGTGTAACCATACACTTCCCGACACTGTACTCCGTTTGCCATTTCTTTGCCATTCTCCTAATCTCTCTAAGTCCTTCTGTAGCCTCAAAACTTCCTGTCCCTCCACTTTTCTTCATATCATCTGCAAACCTTGCAAAAGGCTCCCTTCATTCCCACTCTTTGCCTCCTGCCAATCAGCCACTGCTTTATCCATGCTGGAATCTTTCCTGTAATACCATGGGCTCACAGCTTGTTAAGCAGCCTCATCTGTGGCACCTTGTCAATGGCCTTCTGAAAATCCAAGTACATAACATCAACTGATTCTCCTTTGTCTATCCTGCTTGTTATATCTTCAAAGAATTTCAACAGATTTGTCAGGCAAGATTTTCCTTTGAGGAAAACATGCTGACTACGGCCTAAGATATCAGGTGCCTCCAAGTACCCTGAGACCTCACCCTTAATAATCAACTCCAACATCTTCCCAACCACTGACATCAGACTAACTGGCTTATAGATTCCTTTCTTCTGCCTCTCTCCCTTCTTGAAGAGTGGAGTGATATTTGCAATTTTCCAGTCTTCCGTAACCATTCCAGAATCTAGTGATTCTTGAAAGATCATTAATAATGCCTCCACAATCTCTTCAGCCACCTTTTTTCAGAACACTGGGGTGTCCACCATCTGGTCCAGGTTGCTTATATAACTTTAGACCTCTCGATTTTCCAAGAACCTTCTCTCTAGTAATGATAACTTCACACACTTCATGACCCCTGACACCTTGAACTTCAGCCGTACTGCTCGTGTCTTCCATGATGCAAAATACTTATTCAGTTTGTCTGCCATTTCCTTGTCCCCATCTTCAATAATGGATTTGCGTGAGCTGAGCTTAGCAGGGAAGCAGCAAGGAATGTTACCATTGGTTGAAACAATTCAAAAATGAAGGAAGTGAAGTTCAACAAGTGCAGCTTCTTGGTTGTTAATCAGTGACCTTTACCAGAGTTTCTAGATTTCTTGTGGTGTTCTACAGTCTCTGAGGTGCCATCTTGCAGATGAGTTGGTGGAGGTCCTCCTTCAAAGTCAGAAGGGTTCATGGCTCAGTATAGTAACTCGGGCACAAAATGTGGGCTATGTCTTCAATCCAGTCATGAGGGAACAGTGGCACATTGTTAAACTGAAAAGCCCCCACCTCTCCTCAGTTAGATTAGAAATCTCACAAGATTCTGTTTCAGAGAAGTGTGGGGGAAGATATCCTTGAACTAGATACAAAATACTAAACAGGAAATGCTCATTAGGTCAGACAGCAATTTGTGACAAGAGGAAAGAGAGTTAATATTTCAGGATAATGACCTTTCATCAGATCTCCCCTCTCTGTGGATGCTGTCAGACCTGCTGAGCACTAACAGCTTTCAGTGTTTTATTTAAGTTATCCCCGCTGTCCAATACTTATCCTTAATCAACATTATGGAAAGAGATTGTCACATTGCTGAGTGTAGCAGCATTTTAGCTGCTGCCTGTTCTACATTACAACCATGAGCGCAGTTCAGCAACTATTTCACTGTTGGTATAAAGGTTTGGGACTCTGTGAAAGGCTGGTGCAGAGAACAAACCTGACAGATTCAATTTTACAATACAAAAAATTGTTGGAAGCAGCACTTGAGCAGCATCTGTATAAAGAGAAGCTAGTCGACATTTCAGGTCAGCGGCTGCCCCTCTGAGCATGGCCTCAAAACCTTGACTATCAGCCAGTCGTCGTTGATCAGATATTGGCTGAATTAGACTCATAGAATCATTCAGCAAGGAAACGGGTCCTTTGGCCCAATTGGTCCATGCCAATGGCAAAATCACCCCTACTCCAGTTCCCACATTCAGACCATGACCCTCCAAACCCAAATCTGATGACAGAAGGGAAGAAGTTGTTCCTAAAATATTGAGTGTGTGAGTTTTAGGAGGCATTGGATAGCTACCTGAGGGAAGGGGTTTGGAGGGTGAACACTACCTCAATGAACAATGAGCACTACCTCACTATTTCTGCTCTCCCTTCGCACTACATACAGTATTTAATTTAATTTTTTCTATATATTTATTTTAATTTAAAGTATTTTTTATGTATTGCATTGTACTGCTGCCACAAAACAAAGGTTCACGATGTACGTCAGTAATATTAAACCTGATTCTGGTTCTGATTCTGAATGTGACAATCAGCCTTGGCAGCTGTTTCCAAGTTCTTACTACCCCCTTTGTAAAGAAGTTACCTTTCGGGTCACCCTTAAATCTCTTCCCTCTTAACTTGTAACTGTGCTCTCTAGTTTTGGACTCCTCAGTCCTGGGGAGAGGACTATGATCATCCACCTTTATCCATAAACTTCTATAAACTTTTATAAACTTCTCTGAGGTCATTCTGTGCTCCAGGGAATAAAGATCCAGTGTGGCCAACCTCTCCCTATTTCTCAGGCCCTCTGGTCCAGGCAATATCTTTGTTAATGTCTTCTGCACCTTCTCCATTTTGATAATGTCTTTCCTGTGGCAGGGTGGCTAAAACCGTACACAATACTTCTTCCAGCATTTCTGGTTTTGATTCGGCTTCCAATATCTGCAATCTTATCTGTTTTCTGTTGTGCTTCGGCCTCCCTCTGGGAGACTGGTACAATCAGCAGAGGTGAGGGCAGAGGGGTGTCTAACTTGACATCTGGCCGTTGACCTTCATCTCAATGTGCCTCCCTTTCCCACCGCACGTCCAAGGTTATCAGCAGATTTCAGGAAAGTGTGGTGTCTGGATCACCTTAATCTAGCCTTGGTGGAGAGGCAGTGTGTTAGTCACATTTGTCACACCTTCCAGCTTTCACCTGCCAAGGCTGAGACCAATGAATTAGTGGCACATTGGGTACAATTTACAACGGCAAACTCCCAGCGCTGATTTCCATTTGGAACTGGATTGAGAGCATCACAAATCATTTCACCTGTGAATCTTAATAGCTGCCAGGAAGTTGGGACATCCATCCTCCCTGTCTGGTACAGAATCAAACCCCCGTCCCCGGGGAAAGGCAACCAATTGTAATGGGCTGTGGAAGATTTTCTACTTTAACATCTAGTGACAATATTAAAGGTTCTTAAATCAGATATGGCAATGTGACTATTATACCACTGATCCCTGAGGCATGGCTACCAGGCAGTTTCATGTATGGCAGAATTACATAGATCTCTGTCCGAAATCTCAGATGGAATTCCATAACATTTCCAAAGAACTAAATGGATTACTCAATGTCCGTACTGCCTGGCTGTTAAAAGGGAAATGCTTCCTGCTAAAATGTCTTGCTTCTCTTCTCTTTCTAATGCTTGCTCCTGTTTAAGTTACTATGAGCCCGCACTGGCTCACTTAAATGGTCATTCTCGATGTGTGAGGCCATACAACACAGTGAAGGTCATTATAACCATACTTTCTAAATCTACCAGATAACAGTTAAAAGCAATAAATACTGCTAGTGTTACTTCCTGCCACCTAAACCCCACCATTCACATACCTCAAATAGGCCAGCGTCCCAACTTTTCCTGAAACAATTATATCAGATTTTTCTGCTCCACCATCAAAGATCAACAAACGCCAGCCTAAAACTACAAGAGCAGGGACATTATGTAAGAACTGTATAAAATGAAGTTCGTCCACAGCTTAATTATTTAGTACAGTTTTGGCTGCCTCATACAGGAATGTTGTGATAACACTGGAGAGGGTGCAGGCAAGATAAAGAATGTCTGCAGAGCAGGAGGGTTGTACAAACGTGTACTTATAAGAAGAACCTTGAGTTGCCCTCTTTGAAACAAAAGAGAATGGGCAAAGATTTAGTTGAAAAATATAAAATTATAATACAAACAGGATGAAAATAAAAAGTATTTGTTTCTCATTATCGAGAGCTCAGTAATAAAGGCTCCAAATTTAAGAGAGTTAGGTAAAGGGGTAGACAGGATTTGATGAAAAAACACTTTGGTCAACAAGTGAGACCATAATAAGACCATTCAGCCTATCAAGTATCCTCTGTGATTCCATCATGGCTGATTTATTATCTCTCTCAACCCCATTCTCCTTCCTTCTCCTCCATAACCTTTAATGCTCTTATTAATCAAGAATCTGTCAAACTCGGCTTGAAACTCCAGCCAATAAATTGACCTCCACTGCCGTCTGTTGCAATGAATTTCACAGATTCACCAGCCTCTGGTTTAAGAAATTCTTCCTCATCTCTGTTCTAAATGAACATCCCTCTATTCTGAGGCTGTGCCCTCTGGTCCAAGACTCCCCCAATGATGGAAACATCTCTCCATTTCTACTCTATCTGGGCCTTTTAGTATTTTACAGGCTTCAATGAGATACCACCTCATTCTTCTAGACTTCAGTGAGTACAGGCCCAGAGCCACCAAATGCTCCTGATTCATTAACTCTTTCATTCCAGGGATCATTCTTGGAAACCTCAAGTACATGGGATCCACAGTGAAGCAGTAAATTGGATGTAAAATTGACTTGGTAATAGGAGATAGAGGGTAGTAATGGAGTTTTGCTTTTCAGATTGGAGATCTGTACCAGAGGGGTGTCACAGAGATCAGTCTGTGTCCTTTTTTGTTTGTCAAATATATGAATGAATTGGAAAAGAGTATAAGTGGAAAAATCAGTAAATTTGCAGATGACACCAAAACTGAAAAAGTGAGGAGTATAGTGGAGGCAGAATGCACCACATCTAAAAAGTGTCAGGATGAGAACCTGCAGACAGTGAGCTAAGCAGTGTCATTAACTCAGAGTTCATTTGTGGCTGAAAAGGGACAATTTGCCTCTTCCTGGTCCATGAATTGTTCAGATTCTTGATAACATGGAACCTTTCTGTGTTCAAATCGTAGGAATGTTAAAGCACAGAAGAGAGCCATTCAGTCCATCAAGGCAGCGCTTGCATTCTGTAAGGGAAAACCAGTTAGCCCTCAGACTGTGTATTTCCCCAACAGTTCTGCATTTTCTTAAATCGTTCAGTCACTTTTGAAAATCATGATCAAACTTGGTTCTACTGCTTTTTCAGGTACACAGCTCCAGGTAACAGAATCATAGAATAGCTTCAGCATAGAAAGCCATTCAGCCTGTCGAGTCTGTACTGGGTCCTTAATGGACACTTTGTCCCTTCATCTGGTTCCACCTACTACCCATCTGCCTCTGCCCCACCTCATTTCTACCTTCTGGCTGTCTTCCCTCTAGGCACTCAGGATCTTGATCCCGAACATCAGTCACCTATTTGCTGCTTGACCCTTGGAATTGGATCCGGAAATGGTTTATTATTGTCACGTGTATCTTGAGTTCCTTCAGCAGTTTATTCTTTGCTTTATATTTTCCTCATGACTTCTTTGACTTCCTTATGCCAATCAGCTTCAGTCTGCAAGCTTTGGATCTGGGGCAGTACGATAATGCAGTGGTTATGTTGTTCCTTTCCTTGTTGTTTCTATAACGTCTTTGTTTTTTTATGAGGCCAAGTGGCTAGCTCGACGCTTAACCCAGCACGAATGGAAAGCGTGCAAGGAGCTGGCCGACTCGAACTTGGGACCACTCACTTCAAAGTCCGGTGTGGATGCCACTACACCACTGGCCAGCTAAATGTAGTGCTTAGCGTAATGCTTTACAGCAGGGTTCAGCTCCTCCCGCAGTTTGTAAGGAATAGGTACATTCTCCCTGTGACCGCATATGTTGCCACCGGGCGCTCCAATTCCCTGTTGCATTCCATTGATCTACAGGTTAGGGTTCGTAAGTCGTGGACATGCTACGTTGGCACCAGAAGATTCAAGATTCAAGATTCAAAAACTTTATTGTCGTTCTAACCGTACATCAGCTCTGCAGGGCAGAATGAGACAGCGTTTCCCAGGGGCAGTGCAATCATAACATAACAAACGCAACACCAAATAATAAACATAACAATAAGTAGTAAAACACAACAGCCACAAGTCAGTTAAAAATAAGTTATAAGTGTCCAGTGCAAGTTAAAAGTGTCCAAAGCAGAGTCAGGTAGAGCAGCTATTTAGCAGTCTGACTGCCTGTGGGAGGAAGCTGTTTAGTAGAAGCAAGGCAACATGCATCTAGCACATTCTCAGACTGTGTTGCTGTTCGTACAAATGGCTCTTTTCATTGTGTGTTTCAAACTTTTTGACCTGCATGTGACAAATAATGCTAATGTTTGAAATTTTTTTTAATGTTAATTCACTCTTTCCAAACCCTTAGTGAATTTGATCCTTTTAATCGAATTTCCTCTTAATCTTTTCTGGCATAAGGAGAACAATCTTCCCCAGTCTATATCTATCCATTCTTCTCCAGTCTATACAGCATCAAATGTGCTGTTGTACAGACGCTCCGCAACGTTACTTAATGCCAGACATCACACGTGCATTGACAAATAGGGATGGGCAATAAATGCTGGCTCACCTGGCGACTCCCACATCCCATAAGTGAATAAATAAAAAAAAACAGATGGTCCAATGCATTGGTATTAACTGTAATCTCTAGGTGATCTCAGCCATTACAGAGGAATGAATGGTGGAATTAGCCTTTGTCGCAGTCTGCGGAGG
The DNA here is from genome assembly GCF_048418815.1 of Hemitrygon akajei. Classification (NCBI taxonomy): domain Eukaryota; kingdom Metazoa; phylum Chordata; class Chondrichthyes; order Myliobatiformes; family Dasyatidae; genus Hemitrygon; species Hemitrygon akajei. Next base: position 22,470,737 of record NC_133139.1, on the reverse strand, counting down.
CAGGAAATTAGTTAACATCATGTCCTGGTGTGTGAGCTGGAGAATGTGCTTAGATAACTTGACTCTGGAGGGTGATTTTCCATTCGATATCAGGTCTCTGGAGCCCCTTGGTTGACATTTGAAGGACAGAAAGTGCTGAGGGGAAGACTGTATGAAAAGACTCTTTGTTTGCAGTGTAATTTGTGGTTCAGTTGCTGTGCATCTCACTTTTAGTTGACTCCTAATCTTGTAACTCTATCCCCTTGTTTGACATTCTTCCTCCTGGTGGAAAATCGTGGTATTTACTCTGTTGTGCCCCCTTATGGATGGTGTATGTTCTGGTAGGATAACCCCTCATTCTCCGAAACTCCAAAGAGCATCGGTCTAATTGCTTTAGTTACTTATTTCAGGAATTTGCTTAGTGAATTTTTTTGGACTGCCTGTAATGTTGCTTTGTTCTTTCTTAAATAAGGGAGCCAAATATGTGCACAGTACTCCAGTTGTAGCCTCACCTATAGACTCAACAATGGTAATAATACTTCCCTATATCAAATCTCCAATTAATCAAGGGTAACACATCTTTTTTGCCTTCTTAACCACTTGCTAACCTGCCTGATATTTGTGCACAATTAGACCCAGATCACGATGCATCTCACTTATCTATAATCTTTCTCCATTTAGTTAATCGCCTGCCTTCAACGTCCACTTACTGAAATATAACCATGCTCTTTTGCACACTGGTTGAACGCCCAAGCTGGTGTGGTTTTTCATTGATTCTGTTACGGTTATTATTCTATCATAGATTTACTGAGTATGCTCACAAGAAAATTCATCTCAGGGCTCTTTATGGTAACATTATATGTACTTTGATAATAAATTTTTGAACTTTGAACTTTCTCAATTTATGCTATGTTACTGCAATACCTGATTGCCTGGGAAACAATTTGGGATATTCTTGGGTTCTGTACAGTACCCAGGAAATGCTAGTCTGTTTTCTCGTTGAGAAACAGAGACACTTCTCTCCCTGAAATTGTGCACATCTTTTAAGAATAATAAGAAACATAAAAAGGAGCATGTCTATAAGCCCCTGGTAGTGAACTGTTTGTACTATCAGTTAAATTTAAGTGCAGTATCTGCAGCTGCGAAAATAAAAGCAGGAGCCATTTTGTGCACAGGGAAGACATTTCATTGAGCTTCTTTCCAAACTGTTCCTGGACGAACATTTAATCATTCTGCTTCTGGGGTTGCTGGTTTAAGGAGGGTGGGGATCACTGAGGTCCTGCAGTCAGTCACAGTGCTTAACCTGGGTGAAGAGTCCCTTTTGCCAAGAGAATCCTTTTCGATTGCGACCATCCATTTAATGCTTGCCGAACCCTTCAGTTGAACCTTCAGCATTTAACTCTGGCACTAGCAGCCCAAATGGCAAACAACAAGCCTTTAGTCAAGATACTGTTAAATAATGAATTAAGTGGTAATCACAAAATATTAATCAACAGAGCAGCCACTGGCCAATTTTTGCTGCTGTTTTGAGCTTCAATGTAAATAGCTCCCCTCTGACAATTAACAAGTAAATTACTTGAGTTACTGACATAATATTGGCAGAGTATCATGGCCCAAACGAACAGTAGCTTATGACGACATTAGCAAAGCATGCAGGAAGCCAGAACTCCATTTCTTTTCATATAGGGTTGATTTAAGCGCTTTGCCAATATTTATCCTTCAATTATTTAAAATTAGGGGGTCACCATTTAAAAAATAGATGAGGTGATATTTTTTCTCTTGTGAGTGTTCTGAAATTAATTCCTGTAAAAAGCAGTGGAATGGGAATTTTTAAGGCAGAACTAGATCGATCCTTTAAAAGCAAGGAGGAACGAAAGGTTTCTGAGTCATACGACATAGAAGCAGGCCCTTCAGCCCAACTTGTCCATGCTTGCCAAGATGCCTATTTCAGCTGGTGCGATTTGTCTGCATTGGGGCCATATCCCTCTAAACCAGAGGCTCCCAACCTGGGGTCCATGGCATAAAAAAGGATGAGAACCCTTACTCTAAACCTTTCCTATCCATGTATCTGTCCAAATGTCTTTAAACTTTTATTATTGTAATAAACTAGAGTAAGATAAGAATGCAAAATTCAGTTTATGGTCAGTTTAATTGAGATCAATATTGGATGACAGAAGAGTTTGGTGGGACCAAGTGGCTTGCTCGTATTCATCTTCGAATATTTCCTTCTGTAATTTATTGTCATTTTTTAAAATATATTGCACTGTACTGCTGCCAGAAAACACATAATTTCACGGCATATGTCAGGTCAGTGATAATAAACATATGATAATAATAATCAAATATGAAAGAATTCCCCCCCCCCCAACAATACTCTTTCCATGCCATCCTCTCTCCTCACTTCTATCATTGGTCAGGAGGTACAGGAGCCTTCGATGCCACACCACCCGGTTCAGGAACTGTTACTATAAGGCTCCTGAGCCAGTGTGGATAACTTCACTCGCCTGAAATCTGAACTGATAACACAACGTATAGACTCTCAAATTCATGTTCTCAGTATACTTTTTTTTAAAAATTGCACTATTTGTCTTCTTTTGCACATTGGTTGTTTGTTTGTCTTTGTTTATCTTTAGATATTCATAAATTCTATTGTATGTATTTATTTTCTGGTAATGCCTGCAAGGAAATTAATCTCAATGTACTATATGGTACGTACTTTGATTCTAATTGTGATTCCATCCACTCCATTCTGATTTCCTACTGCTCACCCATACTGGAAATAATGTATAACAGCCAGTTAACCCATAAATTTTAGAAACAAAATAGTGGCCTGTCTTAATAATAATGACACAGAACCATAAAATTGTTGTAACATCCATTCAATTTAATAATGTTCTTTGGAAGAATGTCTATCATATACTGTATGTGATATCATATGTGACTCCAGACTCACAACAATATTGACGTTGATTCTTAATGTCCGCTGAAGCGGACTGAAGCCATTATATTCTGGACATTGAATGCTGGCATAGCTAATGAGGCTACAGAAGTCTAAAGCTGGTACACCAAAGACAAAATAATTACTTTTGGAGATCCCACTACACACATCACAGAAGCTCCCCCTTTAGAAGTTTTCATGTTTTGTTGTTTTACACCATTGAATCACAGTGGATTTAATTTGGGGGTTTTTTTTGACACTGATCAACAGAAAAAGATTCTTTTGTGTCAAAGTAAAAACAGATCTCTACAAAGTGAACTAAATTTATTACAATTATTAAACACAAAATAATTGAGTGCAAAATTACTCATTGCCTACAAGTCAGTATTTAGTAGATGCACCTTTGGCAGTAATTACAGCCGTGTGTGGATAGGTCTCTATCAGCTTTGCACATCTGGACACTGCAATTTTTCCCCATTCTTCTTTACAAAACTGCTCAAGCTCAGTCAGATTGCATGGGGATCGTGAGAGAACACCCCTTTTCAAGTCCATCAACAAATTCTCAATTGGATTGAGGTTTGGACTCTGACTTTGCCACTCCAGGACATTAACTTTGCTGTTCTTAAGCCATTCCCAAGTAGCTTTGGCTCTGTGCTTGGTGTCCTTGTCTTGCTGGAAAATAAATCTTCTCCCAAGTCACAGTTCTTTTGTAGACTGCATGAGGTTTTCCTCCAGGATTTTTCTGTATTTTGCTCTATTTATTTTACCCTCCACAGGCTTCCATGGCCTGCTGGAGTGAAGCATCCCCACAGCATGATGCAGCCACCACCATGCTTAATAGTGGGGATGGTGTGTTTTTGATGATGTGCGGTGTTTGTTTCACACCAAACATAGTGTTTAATCTGATGGCCAAAAAGCTCGACTTTGGTTTCATCAGAGCATAGAACTTTCTTCCCGCTGACTTCAGAGTCTCCCATATGCCTTCTGGCAAACTCTAGCCAAGAGTTCTTCTGAGTTTTTTTTTTCAACAATGGCTTTCTCTTTGCCACTCTCCCTAAAAAGCTGCGACTGATGAACAGTTATATGCGCAGTCTCTCCCATTTCAGCTACTGAAGCTCGTAACTCCTCCAGAGTTGTCATAGGTCTCTTGCTAGCCTCCCTTATTAGTCCCCTTCTTGCACGGTCACTCAGTTTTTGAGGGCAGCCTGCTCTTGGCAAAATGTGCCACTTTCTTTCCATTTCTTGATGATTGACATATCTGTACTCCAAGGGATTTTCAGTGACTTGGACATTTTCTTGTATCCATCTCCTGACTTGTGCTTTTCAGTAACCTTTTCACAGAAGGGACTGAGAGGGACAAGATTCCACCCCCCCCCCCCCCCCGGATAGGGGGCCAGTCTATCGCAAGGTTAATATTTTGTGTTACCTTTTCACAGAGTTGCTTGGAGTGATCTTTTGGCTTCATGATGTAGTTTTTGCCAGAACACTGACTCACCAGCAGTTGGTCCTTCCGGATACAGATGTATTTTTACTAGAATCAATTGAAACACCTTGACTCTCCATTTGGAGATGTGAAGGTGATCTCCATTTAACTAATTATGTGACTTCTAAAAACAATTGGGTTCACCACTGTTGATTTGGTGTGTCATACTAAAGGGCGGTGAATAGTTATGCAATCAATTATTTTGTGTTTTGTATTTGAAATTAATTAGATCACTTTGTAGAGATCGGTTTTCACTGGACATGAAAGAGTCCTTTTCTGTTGATCAGTATCAAAAAAGCCAAATAAAATCCACTGTGATTCAATGTTGTAAAATAATAAAACTTGAAAACTTCCAAGGGGGTGAATACTTTTTATAGGCAGTGTATATTTTATGGGTGCACCATGGTCTGGAGGAACATTGTTGGATTTGTTTGTGTACATATGTACAGACGGATGACAGTGAACTTGAACTTGAGATGAATAAAAGCCCAGAACTATTTGAGCCATCAGTCTTTGAAAGGATTTAAGGAATGGCTTGAATGAATAGGGAGTGTAATTGGGCACCAGACCTTTCAAAAGTTAGGAAACATATCAAGCAATATGAAATGTTTAGATGTCTCTGAAATACTAACTCAATTGTTAATTTTAAATGCTGATAGATATTTAGCTGTTAAGAAAAGCAGAGCAACATTGATCAGTAAATGAGCCACAGAAGACTCAAGGACTAAAGAAAACAGGAGGGAAATATTTTTCATTGGGCACACAATGTGGACTGGGAGGAGGATAGTTATCTTACTGAAGACTTAAGGATCTATTCCTGTTGCTGTGCTCCTTTGAGAAACTGTTTTGTTCTCAAACAAGGTATGGGATATCACTTCAGGGAACCAATCACACTTGCCACTGATTATGACCACCAGGGGTCTGCAGGCCTGCTATGGAATGAAAGTGAATAAATTAAGTGCTACTTGAATTAACAAAGTGCATGAGCTTCTCCAGTGAGCTCAGCAGTCCAACTTGTTGAGCACTCATTTGTCAACAGTGAGGAACACAGGTGACCATAACTGGTGCATGGTCAGATGGGAATTACTGGGGGAGGGGATAATTTTAAATTGGCAATAACAAGATTTTTATTCTCCTTTCTTCCACGACTTCACACAATGAAAGGTTGCCCTAAGGTGAAAGCCACATTAGTCAATGTAGACAAATCTAAAATTAGGTTCAGTTCTGTGCATCACTCCAGAGGCACCTTTAATATTGACCTGAAGAAGGAAAATCCTCTGAGGGAGATTTCAATAGCACAGCTACAGAAAGCCCCATTCACCTATCACTTCCACATTCTCCACGTTAGGCAGTGTTGCAGTTTTAAAATTCTCTCTGTGTTTTCAAATCCTTCTGTGGACTGGCCCCTCACTGTGATCCTTTCCAAAACTCAACCTTGTGCATTCTCTGGATTTTTATACATCTTCAAAAGTAATCACTTCAACCTTCAGCTGCCAGGGTTTGCACTCTAGACCTCTTCAATTTTTCAGTTTTCTTTTTGCGATGTGGTTCTATTGGCAATGCGAGTATTTATAGCCCAGAATAGAATGGGTTGCTAATCCACTTCAGAGGACATTTAAGATGCAACCACATTCTTGTTGGTATGGAGTCACATTTAGGCCATGCTGGGTAAAGATGATAGACATCTTTCACAAAGAGCATTGGATTTTGAACTATTGTATGGTATTTTGTCATTAACTATGTTTAAATTCCACAGTAGTGTAGCAGTTAGTGTGACGCTGTTACAGCTTGGGGTGATCCGGAGTTCAGAGTTCAATTCCGGAACTGTCTGTAGTTCCTCTCCATGGAATTCATGGATGTTCCCCAGCTGCTCCGGTTTCCTCCCATAGTTCAAAGACATACTAGGTAGGGTTATTGGTTATTGTAAATTGTCCCATGATTAGGTTAGGGTCAATTGGGTTTTTTGGGGAGTTGCTGGGGGTGGCATGGCTTGAATGGCCAGAAGGGTCTACTCCACAGTGCTCACTTGTTATGTGTTGTGCGTGTGACGTGGGCGAACATACTATGATCTTGTTCTTGGCAAACTTTTCTACAGAAATGGTTTGCCATTGCTCTCTTCTGGGCAGTGTCTTTACAAGACAGGTGACCCCAGCCATTATCAAAACTCTTCAGAGATTGCCCGCCTGGAGTCAGTGGTCACATAACCAGGACTTGTGATATGCACCAGCTGCTCATATGACCTTCCACCTGCTCCCATGGCTTCATGTGACCCTGATTGGGGCAGGGGGGGTGATGGGAGCAAAGCAGGTTCTACACCTTGGCCAAGGGTGACCTGCAGGCTAGTGGAGGGAAGGTGGAGTCTTAGATTCCCTTTGATAGAGATGTATAGGTGTATAAGATGATGAGAGGAATTGATCATGCAGATAGTCAGAGGCTTTTTCCTAGGGCTGAAATGGCTAGCACAAGAGGGCACAGTTTTAAAGTGCTTGGAAGCAGGTGTCAGGGGTAAGTTTTTTACGCAGAGAGTGGTGAGTGTGTGGAATGGGCTGCCGGCGATGGTGGTGGAGGCAGATATGATAGGGTCTTTTAAGAGACTTCTGGACAGGTACATGAAGCTCAGAAAAATAGAGGGTGCTATTGGTAACCCTAGGTAATTTCTAAGGTAAGGACATGTTCGGCACAGCTTTGTGGGCTGAAGGGTCTGTATTATGCTGTAGTTTTTCTGTGTTTCTATGTATCTCCACCCAGCCACCCTACTCCACATTGTATTCCTCAATAAAATTAATCAAACTTGGATTGACTGTAACGCTAAGTTCAGGGTATCTGGGTTACCAGTTCAGTAAATTAGCCACTACCAAGACCCTTCTAGATCTCCACACCCTTTCTTCATCTAAATCACTCCTTAAAACTACTTCTAAGTCTAAGATTTTGGCAATCTGGCCCAATATGCTGGATGGTGCAGTGTTGATTTTAAAATTTCAGAATATTCCTTTCATGTTTCTTGAGCTGTCGGGCTGCATTACAGATTCTGTGGTATGAAAACACTGGATCAATTCATTGACAAAAACCAACCTGAATCATCCATTGCTGTCCTTAGAGAAAGCTCTGCGATATTAAACATACATTTCTTTTAAGAGAAAAGAAGAATTATTAAAATAAAATTAATTATTTAAGAAAAGAACCTGAAGGAATGGATTCAAATCATTGCACATTCAGAGTGGCTGTAGTTTCTTAAAAATGCTAACATCAATTATTGAGAATATTGAATGGTGATCTCAATAAAGTGTGAACGAATCTAAGGAGGGTTGATGGGGTAGAGACAGATGGACTTTTACCACTGGTTGCAGTACCTAGAGTCAGATAGTATTAGAAACATAGAAAACCTACAGCACAATACAGGCCCTTCGGCCCACAAAGTTGTGCCAAACATGTCCCTACCTTAGAAATTACTAGGCTTACCCATAGCCCTCTATTTTTCTGAGCTCCATATACCTGTGCAGGAGTCTCTTAAAAGACCCTATCGAATCCGCCTCCACCAACGTTGCCGGCAGCCCATTCCAAGCATTCACCACTCTCTGAGTAAAGAACTTACCCCTGACATCTCCTCTGTATCTACTCCCCAGCACCTTAAACCTCTGTCCTCTTGTGGCAATCATTTCAGCCCTGGGAAAAAAGCCTCTGACTATCCACATGATCAATGCCTCTCATCATCTTGTACACCTCTATCAGATCACCTCTCATCCTCCTTTGCTCCAAAGAGAAAAGGCTGAGTTCACTCAACCTATTCTCATAAGGCATGCTCCCCAATCCAGGCAACATCCTTGTAAATCTCCTCTTCACCCTTTCTATAGTTTCCACATCCTTCCTGTAGTGAGGCAACCAGAACTGAGCACAGTACTCCAAGTGGGGTCTGACCAGGGTCCTATATAGCTGCAACATTACCTCTCGGCTCCTAAATTCAATTCCATGATTGATGAAGGCCAATACACCATATGCCTTCTTAACCACAGAGTCAACCTGCGCAGCTGCTTTGAGCGTCTTATGGACTCGGACCCCAAGATCCCTCTGATCCTCCACACTGCCAAGAGTCTTACCATTAATACTATATTCTGCCATCATATTTGACCTACCAAAATGAACCACTTCACACTTATCTGGGTTAAACTCCATCTGCCACTTCTCAGCCCAGTTTTGCATCCTATCAATGTCCCGTTATAACCTCTGACAGCCCTCCACTCTATCCACAACACCTCCAACTTTTGAGTCATCAGCAAACTTACTAACCCATCCCTCCACTTCCTCATCCAGGTTATTTATAAAAATCACCAGGAGTAAGGGTCCCAGAACAGATCCCTGAGGCACTCCACTGGTGACCGACCTCCATGAAGAATATGATCTGTCTACAACCACTCTTTGTCTTCTGTGGGCAAACCAGTTCTTGTCTCAGAGTAAGTGGTCAGTTGATTAAGAAAGAGATGAGAAGGAATTCCCTCTCTAATTCAAAGAGGTGTGGATGCTTGAAGTATATATTTCAGGAGGAGCGGCATATTAGCTTACAATAGGTATGATCATATTCCTTGACTTTGGAGATTAGGTCTGGAAATTGGGACCTTAGTCAATAAGGAGGTGTGAACCTGAAGAGTAGAATTGGATGTTGGGCACGGCACCAGATCTTCACAGAGAACATTATGATATGATGGACAAAATATCCAAGTGTTGCCACTAACACTAACATCTGTGAACAAATAAAGAAAAATACCATTTTTAAAGAAATGTAGCATTTTTACAGCACTGAAGATCTGAGGATAATGCAAAGAGCTTGAGAACCCTTTACAGACTTTGTTTCAATTTGGCTTTCTGCTTTGTCTTTTTAACTCATTCACTACTGTGTTGAATGGCTTTTCTCTAATTCCGCGTAAACTGTACCATTTTATTCTTCCCTAGCCATTTTGTACTTGCATTGAGATGTGAGTTGCACTAGTTAAGGTCACGAGGTTGGTTCATGGTTCGAACCACTGGAACCACCAATACTGTTTCCCAAATGTCATTCCTGACAATGAAGGAAATCTTCCATTTCTGAAGCAGCTTTTAAAGCCCAAGAATGTCCCAAGTGCTTAACATAGGCTGAGATGCACTTCTCTAAAGTTAAGAGAGCCTAAAATGAGCATAAAGAGCTATACCAACAAACTTCAACACTTAGAAACAATTTCCTGTTCTCCAGAATCAGTCCTTAGGACCATAACGCATAGGAGCAGAATTAGGCCATCCGGCCAGTCGAATTTGCTCCACCATTCCATCATGGCTGATCCCAGATCCTACCCAACCCCATACACCTGCCTTCTCGCCATAACCTTTGATGCCCTGACCAATCAGAAAACTATCAATTTTCGCTTTAAGTATACCCACGGTCTTGGCCTCCACCACGGTCTGTGGCAGCGCATTCCACAGATTCACCACTATTTGGCAAAAAAAAATTCTTTCTTACCTTTGTTCTAAAGGGTTGCCCGTCAATTCTGAAGCTGTACCCTCTAGTTCTGGACACCCCGACCATAGGAAACATCCTCTCCACATCCACCTTATCTAGTCCTTTCAACATTCGGTAGGTTTCAATGAGATCCCCCTGCATTCTTCTAAGTTCCAGTGAGTACAGGCCCAAAGCTGCCAAATGTTCCTCATATGTTAACTCCTTAATTCCCAGAATCATCCTTGTGAACTTCCTCTGGACTCCATCCAATTACAACACATTCTTTCTGAGATATAGGGCCTGAAATTGTTGAGAATACTCCAAGTATGGCCTGACCACTGTCTAATAAAGCCTCAGCATCATCTCCTTGTTTTTATATTCTATTCCCCTTGAAATAAATGCCAACATTGCATTGCCTTCTTTACCACAAACTCAATCAGTAAATTAATCTTCTGGGAGTTTTGCATGAGGACTAAGTCCCTTTGCATCTCTGATGTTTGAATTTTCTCCCCATTTAGATAATAGTCTGCACTTCTGTTCCTTTTACCAAAGTGTATTATCATACATTTCCCAACACTGTATTCCATCCGCTACTTTTTGCCCATTCTTCCAATATGTCTTAAGACGTTCTGCAATTGTGTTTCTTCTTCAGCACTACCTACCCCTCTGCCTATCTTCATATCATCTGCAAACTTTGTCACAAAACCATCAATTCCAGTATCTAAATCATTGACAATGTAAAAAGCAGTGGTCCCAATACTAACACCTGAAGAACACCACTAGTCACTGGAAGCCTACCAGAACAGACCCTCTTTATTCCCACTCACTGCTTCCTACCTGTCAGCCATTCCTCTATCTATGCCAGTATCTTTCCTGTAAAGCCATTGGATTATATCTCGTTAAGCAGCCTAATGTTTGACACCTTATCAAATGCCTTCTGAAAATCCACTGCCTCGCCTTTGTTCATCTTCCTTGGTACTTCCTTGAAGAACAGGTCAGGCAAGAAAGATTTCCCATTACAGAAATCATGCTGACTGACTTATTTTATCATTAGTCTCCAATTACCCAAAAAAACTCATCCTTAATGATGGATTCCAACTCTTTACCAACCACTGAAGTCAGGCTAATTGGCCTATAGTTTTCTTTCTTTTGCCTTCCTCCCTTCTTAAAGAGAGGAGTGATATTTGCAATATTCCAGTACTTGAAAGATCATAACTAATGCATTTGCTATCTCTTCAGCATCCTCTTTCAGAACTTTGGGATGTAGTCCATCTGGCCCAGGTGACTTGTCCAGCTTAAGACCTTTTAGTTTACCTGGCATTTTTTCTTTTGTAATGGTAATGGCACTCACTCCTGCTCCCTAATATTCATGGACCTCTGGTACACTGCTAGTGTCTTCCACAGAGAAGACTAATGCAAAATACTTATTAAGCTTATCCATCATTTCTTTGTCTCTCATTACCACCTCATCAGCACCATTTTCCAGTGGTCCATTATCAACTCTCACCTCCATTTTACTTTTTTATATAATTGAAAAAACTTTTAGTATCCTGTTTTATATTATTGTGTAGTTTGACCTCATTTTTCATCTTTTCCCTCATTATGGCTCTTTAGTTGCCTTTTGTTGAATTTTAAAAACTTCCCAATCATCCAACTTCCCACTCACTTTTGCTTCATTATATGCCTTTTCCTTGGCTTTTATACAGTATTTAACTTCGCTTGTCAGCCATGGTTGCCTATCCCTGCCATTTGAGAACTTTTCCTTCTGTGGGTTATATCTATCCTGCGCCCTGTGAACTATTCCCAGAAATTTCAGCCACCTCTGCTCTGCCGTCATCTTTGCCAGTATCCTCCTCCAATCTGCCTGGACAAGCTCCTCTCTCATGCCTCTGTAATTCCCTTTATTCCATTGTGATACTGATACATGTGAGTTATGCTTCTCCCTCACAAACTGCACTATGAATTCAATCATATTATGATCACTGCCTCCTACGGGTTCCTTTACCCTAAGTTCCGTAATAAGATCTGGGTTATTACACAACACCCAATCTGAGAAACCATTTCCCCTAGTAGGCTCAAGCACATGTTGCTCTAAAAAGCAAACCCATGGGTATTCAACAAATACCCTCTCTTCCAATCTGAACCAATCTAATTTTCCCAATCCCCTTGCATATTGAAGTCCCCCATTACAATTCTGACATTACCCTTGCTACGTGCCTTTTCCAGCTCCCTTTGCAACCTCAGACCCACATCTTGGCTACTATTTGGAGGCCTATGTATGTTTCCCATAATGGTTTATTCACCCTGGCATTTTCTTAACTCCACCCACAAAGATTCAACTTTCTCTGACCATATGTCACCTCTTTCTAAAGATGTAATTCCATCTTTTACCAACAGAGCCACACCACCGCCTATGCCTTCCTGCCTGTCATTTTGATACAAAGTATGTCCTTTGATGTTAAGCTTCCAACTCTGGCTTTCTCTCAGCCATGACTCAGTGATGCCCACAACATCATACCGACCAATCTCTAACTGCGGCACGAGTTCATCCACCTTATTCCGAATGCTGCATGCATTTAAATACAGCACCTTCAGTCCTGCATTCTTCGCCCATTTGAATTGTGCCTCTGCGGTACTCTTTGCTCTGTCTGCATTTGTACCCAATCTTTGGCTTGTCCTTCCTTATATTCATGTTACATCCATCATCTATTTGTAAACCTGCTGGCTCACCCTCAGCTCTATCAACCCGGTTCCTATCTCCCTGCCGTATTAGTTTAAATCACTCCCAACGGTTCTAGCAAACCTGCCTGCAAGAATATTGGTCCCCTTCGAATTCAAGCACAACCTGTCACATTTTGTTTAGGTCACACTTGCCACAGAAGAGGTCCCAATATTCCAGAAATCTGAATCCCTGCCCTTTGCTCCAATTCTTCAGCCATGCATTTATCTGCCAACTCATTCTATTCCTATCTCCACTGTTCGTGGCACAGGCTGCAATCCTGAGATTACTACCCTTGGGATTCTGTTTCTCAATTTCCTTCCTAACTCCCAGCATTCTGTTTTCAGGACCTCCTCCCTCTTTCGACCTATATCTTCGGTACCAATTTGTACCATGACTTCCGTCTGCTCTTCTACCCTTTTCAAGGTAATGTGGATGCATTCAGAAAAATGGCGGACCCTGGTACGTCCGAGGGAAACTACCATCCATGTTTTTTTTTGCATCCACGGAATCACCTATCTGTCCCCCTAACTATAGAGTTCTCTATTACTGCTGCCATCCTCTATTGAGCCACAGGGCCAGACTGAGTGCCAGACACACGGCCGCTGTTGCTTCCCCCCCCCCCCCCAACAAACAATACTCAAAATAGAGAACTTATTGTTGATGGGGATAGCCACAGGGATGCTCTTCACTATCTGATGTTTTCTCTTCCCTCTCCTGACAGTCACCCATTTATCTGTCTTCTGTAACTTTAGGGTGATTACCTCCCTGTAGCTTCTGTCTATCACCTCCTCACTTTCCCTAACAAGCCAAAGGTCATCGAGCTGCAGCTCTAGTTCCCTAACATGGTCTGTAAGGAACTGCATCTCAATGCCCCTGGTGCAGATGGGCCCATCATAGAGGCCGGAAGTCTCCTGGAAATTTCACATCTGACACCCAGAACACAACACTGGCCCTGCAGAAATTCCCCCAATTATTTCATGAGCTAAAAAAAAGAAATATACTTACCTACTTACCTCATCTCCACCTGTTCTCACTTAAGCCTGTTGAGTCAAAGCATTACTACTCTGACTCAGACTATTCAGATGATGACCGCTCCACAAAGCAGTTCCTCTCTTGTATGGAGACTAGGATTTTCAAGCTCCTGCTCCAGACCTGCATGGGAACATTTCTACTGCATCTGTGCCATTGTCCAATCAAAGAAAAAGTCCTGACAAAGGAAAATCCAGTGGGTTTTGGAAAAGGATCAGATCTGGGGGACTTGCGAACAGAGAAAATTAACTGGATTTTGGGTGCCTCACTTGGGTGCTGAAGGTGGGGTAGTATCCAGAGATCAGGATGCTGTCCAGAGATGGAGACTTGAAGATTTCCAAAGCTCGGAGCCTGTGACCATAGAGTTGACCAGAGTCACTGAAGATGGAATGGGTGCAGTTGCTCAAGGAGGTGAGGCGAGTGATGGTTTGTGGGGGGCGAGGTTTGGGTGAGTTTCTGGAAAGTCAGTCTATGGTGCAGAGAAGTCCAGCGAATGGAACCTGGATCCACGGTGCGATGTGAGTGTCGCCATCAGCTAATGATCAGTGTCCGATTCTGTAAATCAGTTTCTGGGCCTGTGGTAAAGCTGACAGTGGTCAGAACCCATTGCCCGGTCTGAAGATCAAGGCCTGATTCTGTAGGCTGGGACCAAGGTCCATGGTATGTGGAGGGAAGATGGCTGAATCACAGTACTTGGGCCTGGAGCATAAGGTGTTGATGCAGGATGTTGTGGCCAGCGGGTGTCCTTTTGCAGGGCATTCCCCCTTTGTGCTCCTTCCCCCCTATCTTCAGATAATGAGGTTGCAGGGAGCTTGGAGTTATTCATACCAGGTGCTTCCAAGAGATGTTTATTGATCAGTTGCTGGATTATTTAGTGAGCCATACTCTCCTCCATTGCTTATCATACTGCAAAAACTCATCCTGGTTTTAACACATGGTAGATCAGATGAGGGGTTGAATGGCCTGTATTCACTGACTTTCAATGTATAAGGCGTAACTTAATGGAAGATTTACATCTGTTTCCAGATACCGCCAGCTATCTTATGATTTTATTTCAGGTATTTGCATCTGCCATGTTCTCCTCTGTTTCTATCTACTTACATCTGCTTGAGTCAGATCATCATTAGTTAAGGGCTACTCTTAGCCACTCAGATTGGTCATAGTCTGAGCTTTCATAGCCCTGTCTCAGCTGACACCAAGAATATCTGTGTCATTTTTCTCTACCCCACTACAGACACCTTCTTTGTTCCCTTCAGCCTTCCCCTTCCTTGAAGCATAGCATTCTTCACCTGAAACATTAGCCAACATAGCAACCAGAGGCAAATTTTACAATATAGGGCAGCAGAGCATCTTAGTACAGGTGGTATGGTAGTGTACGACTCCAGCAACCCAGGTTTGATTTCCCCCGCTAACTCCGTTACAGTGTGGGTTTCCTCCAGGTACTCTGGTTTCCTCCAACATATGGGTTAATACAAGGTTGGCCAACCTATGGCGCATGTGCCAAAAGTGGCGCATTGGATGATTAGAAGTGGCACATTGCACCCCAGTGATAGTAATAAAAAAGTAATCCTACTCATGCAAAAAGTATTAACCAAAAACCGATTTGTAGAAAAAAAATCTATTAACAGGAATTCAAGTAGCTTAGAGCTAGAAATGGGTTTTACTGAGAATAAATCTAAAACTTAGCAATTATTTTTAGTGATTTTATTATTTCATGCACATCTTTTGGCAAATGTTATCTTCTTTCACATTAATCTGTTTTCAATTTAAAAAAATATTCAATGAGTCAAACTAGGAAAGAAGGACTTTTGTTCTGCAATTGTTCCATAACTGTTCAATACGCGTTTGATACTGAGGCGCCAGGCATCTGCACCATTGGCGCGTCGCAGGATTTTGCCAGTCAGTTTACAACCGACACTCGCACGCTATGGAGTTGTGCTTTGTTCGTCCTTTGTGAGCATTTGCAGTTTTGTACTTTCTTGAAAATTAAGCCTTGTTTTTACATTCAGTTACGCATCACAGTGCAAAAGAAAATGAACAAAAGAAAAGCAGAAAGTGATAGTAAGTGTGAATTCAATGAACAGTGGGGAAATGAGTCCTTATTTATAGTGGGTCCGTCAGGTAAATCATTGTGCATTGTTTGTGAAAACACTTTCTCACATAATAGAAGACATGATCTTAATAGACACTACAAAACATAACATCAGACTGAAATAGAAGGAAAACTGAAGCTAGTGCTTGGGTCTGAGTTACGGAAAGAATATGTGATTAAGAAAAAGGAAGAAATCAAAAGAAGACAAAATATATTTGTTAAAAGTCTCATTAAGGTAAGTAATGTTCATCTTGTTTTTATATTAAATCAATATATCATGTAAAAATGCTAAATATGTCTACATTCACATATTTTTACAAGAATTGAATGGGGGTACAAGAGTTGTATGGCGCATCTGAATTCGTGTGTGAAAAAATTGATGCGTGGAATGTAAAAGGTTGGCCACCCCTGGGTTAGTAGGTCACGGACATGGTATGTTGGCATGGGAAGCAGGGCGACACTAATGGGCTGCCCTCACTATATCCTCAGATGTTTTGGTCGTTGGTGCAAATGACCTATTACACTGCATGTTTTGATGCTTCAATGTATGTGTGACAAATAAAGCTAATCTTTAATTTATCTCTTTTAATTTAACAGCTGAACTGAGTTTTAATGTAAATAGCTCCACTCTGATCATTAAAAAGTAAATTACTCCACAGTCGTGACCTGACTTGCTGAGTATCTCCGTTGTTTTCTGGTTTACTTCAGATTACCAGAATCTGCAGATTTTTATCATTGCCTGCCGTAGGGTACAGTTCCATGTTTGTACCAGCAGTGGGTCTGAAGTGTGGGACGTGATGGTACAACATCAGGCTTTGCTGTCTTTGAGCTGCCAGGAACAAAGCAACCTTAATCCCAGAAGATGCCCACAAGCTGTTACTTGCTTGTAAGAGTTACTGGCAGACCTACCTAGAGAACACCTGAGATTAGCAAAAAGCCAGCAATGAGCTTCTGAGGCACTCTGTGATGGAATTGAAACTCAAACCATCTAATTTCCGTCCATCCCACCCCGGCCTTACGCACACTATTCCTTCTGTAACGCATTCCCAATCATCAGGTTTCAGTGACATCCTATAAAATTATAACAGATACATCCACAATGAAAATAATTATTTTGATGCTATTACTCTACCTTGTATCTTATTTTGACTGTGTTAAAATTATGCACCTACAAAGCAGGAAGGTTTTACTATGAAAATGTCCTTGCACAATGAGTCAGGACATATGACATCTGATGCCCCACCACCAACAACTGTACAAAAGTATATATATTGTGCAGGCAGCTAGTTGCCTGCCTTCTGTAGCAGGAAGTAGCTGAGATATGCAAGGTAACAGTGTCAGTATTGGTTAATAACCAAAGGACCAAGGGCATAGAGTTTGTAGAAGGATAAGGTGGTAGTTAAAGAAGAAAACGTTCTTTTATTCAGTTGGTGGGACTGATGGGGTTTAGTTTGGAACTCACTGTCTGTCACAAGGACGTGGCTGGGGACAAACCCAGGTGTAGGACACAGGCACTGAGGCAGAGTCGTTAGGCGTTAGCACCACTGCGAACGGAGAGCCAGTATCTCGGAAAGTCTTTATACAGAGACAAGGTTCACGTGGAGAATCCAGGAGATGATGCAGAACATAGAACTGCCAGTCCTAAATAACCATGAAACAAAGTTGACCAACAAACTGGCAGTTCCTTGTTGTGATTTCAGGGTTTTTATCCTACATTTACTGATGGGAAGCAGGTGTGTGTAATTTGCTGAACTGGGAATGATTGGAAATCAGGCAAGGGGGTCAGGGCCCAATTAAAGAGATAATGGGGAATTGCCAGATGGGACCATGACGCTGTCAGAAAATCTGAGAATGGCAAACGCTGGCGTTCACAGAAGAACTTGAGCGTACAATCGGAATCAGAGTCAGGTTTATTATCAGTGACATACGTGAAAGTTGTTGTTTTGTGGCAGCAGTACAGTGCAATATATAAAACATAACTTACGATAGGAAATACTATGTATACAAGTATATAGAGATACAAAATAAGTAGTGATAAAAGAGAGCAAAACATCTTATTTTTAATCTATTACTGCTATAATATATAAGACTATGGCGGAAGAGTTCAGAAATAAGATTTGACGAGATATCACTATATTGACTGAAATTGACTTGATAGGCTCAATGGCCTCTTTCTGTACCATAATTTTTATAATGCCATGACTCTGGATTTATGTGAGTGTAGTATTACAGTCATTGGGCATATTTTTGACTTCCCTATTGTAAAAGCGACCTTCCAATATTCACTTTTAATCACTGTCTCCGCCTGCAAATGAGTAGAGAAATGAGGCATGAGTCTTTGAGAAACTCGACCAATGGAACCGAATATTCAGAGCCGAGTCCATTAAAACAATACATGACTTAATGAAGACATTAAATGTATTAATAATCTAGTATTGGAGTGCTCTATTATACCCAAAAGAAAATGCATTGAAGTTCCATGTATACCAATGTAATTATAAAGTGATAATTTAATAATTACATTTGTTGTTGGTAATCCCTTCACACAATTAACAATGCATTAGATAAACTGTAATGAATAGTTGTTGAAATGGAAATAGATTCAGCTGTGTTGAGTATGTAATAGTGCTCCATAGGCCCATTTAGTTGTCAAAGGGTTAGGTGCCTAGGTTCTTCATCCTTTCCCTATTCCAGATATTCACATCAATGTCCCTGGACCTGCTGGGATAGTAACCTCCATTATCTTTATGTCCATTCACTTGAATTTATTAAGTACCATTCACGTTCCTTTCAGACAATCCCAAAGCACTTTCCGGCTAATGAAGCAGTTCTTGAAATGCAATCATAGTCACGTAGCCAATATACATACAGCAAGCTCCCACATCACCAGAATAACCAAACGTGATGTAAATTCAAAGTGGCCAAGAAATTTGGCAGAATTCCACTTCTATTCTTCAAAATAGTGCCGATGTACTTTTGCACCCATCTTAGCCAACAATATTTCATTTCGTGCGCTGCACTGGAGCACCACTCTCAATTTTGTGCTGTGGAGTGAGCCTTCAGCCACAGTTCTCTCACTAAAAGGCAAGACTGCTAACACTGCATCACAGCTGACACGAAGTGTGACAAAGTTAAAGGTGGTGCCCATTCATTAGAACAAGCAGAAGACAGGGATTTTTAAAAAAATTATGCACAAAGCAGATCCAGGGGAAAGATAAAGCTGAGCAGCAACAACACTGGGGAAGAGTTGATGGGCCCACAGTCGTGTTGCTATTATCACTGAATTTATGAGAAAATGTGCAATTTTTTCTTCATCTTCTTTTCTATTGGTTATACTTATACCAGAAAAAGAGATGTAAAAGCAAAGAATGTTTGACTGAAGCTCCACTCAGTTGGACGGTGGCAAGTTCATTTGCTTTCCCATCGGATAAAGGAAAACATTGAATCATAACAATGAGAAGTCAGCCAGCCAATGGTATGGGGATAGCAAAGCCAGGAAGTCACATGACCAAACCTCTGCTGATGCATCCAATTTAAAATGGCAACCTCATGGTATAGGTGCTGATTTGAGATTAAATTGGATAAAATGGGGATACAAGACCATCAGACACAAAGATTTACCTAATAAGGTCCTTTCTCTGGTCTGTGGAAGCTGGATAACCTGAATGAAATTCTTTCTCTTTGCTTTTGCAAGGAAGGGTAAGAGGTTGGGAGGACAATTGAACTGGCGAATACTCCATTGGCTGCCAGCTCAACATGCAGTAGATATATGAGGGAGTTGATGAGGGAACATGAGGATATTAGGAAAACTTAGTGGGAACATGGGATTTTTCTGTGAGCTGGTAAAAACCCAATGAATAAATGGCTTCTTTGTATTATCATAAGGAAGTATGGAAAACTGCATTGACAACTTCAAATGGGATCGAGCTATGTAACAATCCAGCTGATGTGATTTCAATCCTTAGTTCCCACCCAGATACCCAATAGTTTCTACAAGTTAATCTTTGCTTATAGACTGGATTATAGAATGTAAATTCTATAGATTATAAATATCTTATACTTAGTGTTTAATCAGTATGAATCTGGCTTGTATTAATCTTATATAATCTTTATATCACATCTCTTTTATTCAGCTATTGGGTAATAGCTTAGCATATCCTTTTGTGTTTTGGTGACAGTTTTTTTCCTGATCACACTCTTAATCTTAAACTTCCCAAATTTTCCCGTAAAAATATGCGTTTTAGATTCACAAGAGTGCTAATGCCTGGCAGTGCTTTACGTCATAAGGGTGCTGGATAAATGTAAGCTGTTGCTATGATTGAGGGAGTGCTTGTATGTATGTATACATGATATACCTGTATACAGTGCAACAGTGATTGATGAACAGTATTTATCACATAAATATTTAGTTGCTTGATCTGCATCTTAACACTGTGTCTGATTACACTGATGAATTTTTAATTTGATCTTAAGTGGAGAATTTCTATGGTTGTGTAGTAGGCGATGAACTAACTCAAAGAGCGCTGGTAGGAAATTACAGGGAATGCTTACTTCAGGAAGCAAAGTCATCAATTATTGGCCACAGCTGAGAATGAGTTGACCTCAGTTGTAGTGGATCACTTTACAGTAAGAGCTGTGAGACAATTATTCTCATGAAAAGCACAGCAAACTGCTCCAATCCTTCCTGCATGTTCTGGTCACCCTCCTTAAAGTTATTCTATAAATCTAAGTTAATTGTTGGTGGTATAGATTGAATTCAGGTCCTAAACCCCGAAGCTAAGCTCATTTGTCTTGAAAAGCTGTAATTAATACTCAGAATGTTGCTAACTAGGCCTTTCTGCCCTTGACAGAGAAGCTTCCTAGTTAATGGAATGATGGAATGGTGGAGCTGAATCAATGGGCTGACTGGCCTAATTCTACTCCTATGTCTAATGGTTTTAACAGGGTAGTTTAGACTCCACGCCTGAAGTGATGTGAAGGACAGACCAGGATGCAAAAGAACAGGAAGTGTAGATGGAGAAGGCCATTTGGCCCTCCATTCTGTTCCATCATTCAAAGAGGTCATGACTGACCTTTTCTTTCAGAGCCACTTCCCTGCCCTAACCCCTTATACCTTGATTTCCTTGATATCTAAAAATCTATTGATCTCGCTCTCTTGAATTTACTCAGCACCTGAGCCTCCAAGAAGGGAATTCCAATGATTCACTACCACTGGGTGAAGATATTGCTTCTCATCACTGTCCTGAATGAATGACCCTTTACTTTGAAAACATGACTCCTGATACTCCGGCCAAAGGATACATTTATTCTGCAGAATCCCTGTCTAAAATCTGTAAAGACTTTAACAGTTCAATGAGCTCTCTTCTTGTTCTCCTCAATATAAGGACAGTATACAATACTGTGTAAAAGTCTTAGGAACGCATAAGTCTGTAGTAATTTTATGCATTGCACTATACCACTATCACAAAAAAAAACAAATTTCATGACATACTATATGTGTGTGACGATAAACCTGCTTCTGATATGGGTCATGAATGTGGACTGAGAGAGGGAAGAGGGCAGGAAGAAGGGAATCATGGTTGGGAAAAGGGGAATGGAGAGCGAAGTGCCAAAGAGACATTCTGTAATGATCAATAAACAAATTGTTTGGAATCAAGTGACCTTGCCTGGTGTCTCAGGGCTGAGTGTGTCTGCATCTGCCCCATCCCCAGCCTCAGCATTCCTTCTCTGCCTCTCTCCTGCCTCTCTCCTGTGGTGCTCCATCCTCTGCCATTGCCAACATCCTTTGCTCCCGCCAGAGTTACAGATGTGCTCTCCCCTCCATGTTGGAAAAATACAGCACTGTGCAAAAGTCTTAAGCACGAGAGCTACATTAGATGTTTTTATGTCTTGTCATATGACAAACCAACCATCCCATGAAGCAATCTGGTGATCTATTCACTCTTTCAAATGCAATAGCAGATTTTCTTCTCTGGAGGGCATCACTGAGCCAGTGAGGGTTTTACAACAGTACTAAAACTACATTATATTCCAATTGTTTTACACTGATCTCTTATTTCCCATATGTCATGTTGAAATACCACTTTGCATTTGGAACTCATCAGATCTGCCTCTAGATTTTTTTAGACTGCTAAATGTAAGTCCAATGGTACCATTTCCCAGGCAGTCCCTGCAGCGCACTCAAAAATTTCAGCTCAGCTGGAAGATCGCCTTGAAGATGAAATAAAAGTAGAAAAAGCTAAAGTCTCAGTAGGTTGGGCAGCATCTACGGAGAAAGAGAGTGTACATTGGAGAGGTTTAATTCTTCGGCTCAATGACTTTTCCATAGAAGGTGGTATGGATTAGTTTTGTATGAAACCCATAATTCATTTATTATAACTATGTGACTGAATGTCATCAGATAACTATAAGAGCATAAGACCATAAAACATAGGAGCAGAATTAGGCTGTTTGGCTCAGGGAGCCTGCTGCACCATTTCATCATGGCTTCATCTATTTTCTTTCTCGGCCCCAATCTCCCAACTTCTCCCCATATCCCTTCACGCCCTGACCAATCAAGAATCTATCAACCTCTGCCTTAAATATACCCAATGACTTGGTCTCCACAACTGCACATGGCAACGTATTCCACAAATTCACTAATCCTGGGCTAAAAAAATTTCTCCTCATCCCCATTCTAAAAGGAAACCCTTGTATTCTGAGGCTGTGTCCTCTGGTCCTAGACTCCCCCACTGTAGCAAAAACATCTCCTCCACATCCACTCTATTGAGACCTTTCAACATTCGACAGATTTCAATTCGGTCACCCTTCATTTGTGTGAGGTCCAGAGTCATCAAACCCTTTTCCTATGAAAAGCCTTTCAATCCCAGAATTGTGAACCTGCTTTGAATCCTCTCCAATGTCTGAAAATTCTTTCTTTGATAAGGGACCCAAAATTGCTCAGAATACTCTTAAGTGAGACCTCTCCAGCGCTTTATGAAGCCTCAACATTACATCCTTGTTTTTATATTCTAGTAACTTGGCTTGAAATCCAAGGAATGCTTGCCCCATGTAAGAATTCAATTTATTACCTCCTTCAAAAGACAGCACCACCTGGCAAGGTAGCATTGTCTCTTTGCTGTTCTGGAGTCCCAGCTTAAATTTTTGTGCTCAGGTCTGCAGAGGAAACTTCAACCCAGTCCTTTCTAATTCAGAAGCACATGTTCCACACAGTGAGTATAGGAGATCAATGCTGTGCGGTTGAGGTTGGTGTAGGAGTGAGACAGAGTTAAAGTTCAAAAAAGGTTCAAAAGTTCAAAAAGCAAATTTATTATCAAAGTCCATTTGTGTCACCATATACTAAACAGAGATTCATTATCCTGCAGACATTCACAGTAAGTACAGGGAGACACAATAGAATCAATGAAAATCTGCACACTCACAAAGACAGATGAACAATCAATGTACAAAAGACAACACATTGTGCAAATACAAAAAAGAAATAAAAGAAATAAAAATAAATGATAAATATTGAGAACATGAGTTGTAGAGTCTTTGAAAGTGGGTCCATAGGTTGTGGTATCCGTTCTGTGTTGGGGTGAGTGAAGATATCCACTTTGGTTTAGGAGCCTGATGGCTGAGGGATAACTAACTGTTCCTGAACCTAGTGGTGAGGGACCTTAGCCTCCCATACATCCTACCTGTTGGCAGCAGTGAAAAGAGAGCAGGTCCTTGGGGGTGGAGGGGAATGAGGGAGGTTCCTTACTGATGGACCGACTTGGTACCTTTGTTATTTAAAAATCTCTCGGTCACATCAGGCAGGGAAGAGTGTAAGAATTACCATTTGGTAAGAGTTGGGTGGAAACTGATGAAATTTTCGAGTCAAGTATGAGTGCAAGGAGCAGCTTCCATGCATTGTCAATGTGGCGGATAAAGAGAAGAGGGAGAGGGCACGAGTAAGGTTGAGGCAACAGCTATTTCACTGTCCCACTAAAAGAATGGTGCTGCTTCACACATCGACGAGTGCCTATAAGTAACCTTTGATCTGGAGAAAGTGGGTGTAGTTAAAGGAGAGATTGTTCAACTTGAGGGCAGTTCAGCCAAAATAAATGAGTGTGTTAATGCAGGGGAAGTAGTTGGGCCTCTATACAAGGAAGGAGTATGGGGCTGTCAGACCCTACTGATGTTGGATGGACCTATAGAGGACTTCCACATCCATGTTGAAGATGAACGGATTGTCAGCAGGGAATTGGAAAATGTATTGGAGAGGCATCTTAAGTGTCACAGATGTCAGTGAGGAGAGAATGGACCTGGAGAAACAGGATGGAATCAAGATAAGAAGAAATGTTCAGTGGGACATGAGCAGGCTGAAACAATACTGGGACCATGGCTTCTGTGCCTAAACTCCAGCCTGAGGAAATAATCTCTATCCCACGGGTCCATGGACCCCTGCCATTAAACCAGGGGTGTCCATGGACCCGAGGTTGGGAAGTTCTGCTCTAACCTATCAGTCCCTCTTAAGTTGCTTATGACTTAGTGAGATCACACCTCCGATTCCACTGTGCATCACAGGTTGAGGGAAAACTGTGTGCATTTTGCATGAAATATGTGCATTACAGATTTATAACCAATCAGACTCACTGGTATAGATGTTTTTCAAAGTCACTTTACTTTGAACTTCATTTTCATTATATAATTTTCACAGTTTTAGACCATCCTGGCCAGGCATTCCCTCATAATTGCACCATCATATCTTTATATGATGTTTCAGATTCACTTCTGCTCCCAGGGTCACTGCTTTGCCAAGGGTGGAGTTATACTGTTGGAGTTGCAAACTATTAGTTTAAGTACCGTACTCTATTCTCTCTACACAGATGGTAATTGAAGAGGGGTTCTAAACAATGGGATTAAGTGCTAAAGGCATATAGCTTTGTGGTTAGGTCACAGGTCTATCAATCTGCTCATTCTGATGGTTCAGAAGTATGAGTTGAAATCCCAACAGGGGAATTTCAATAGAATAAATCTGCAATAAAAAGATGGTGTTAGTTAAAATGTTGCCTCCTAAATGCTTTCTGAAATGGTCCAACCAGCCTCTTAGTTTAGGGGCAATTAAATTCTAGCCTTGCCGGTGACTGGGTTTTATCTAATATGATAATTAATGACTTTGAAGTGGTATGGGGGATAATATTTCAAGATTTCCAAATGACACCAGGCTTGGGGATTTGGAGAAGATAGTTATACACTGCAAGCAGACATGGATGAGCAGACGAACGAGGTGAAGTTTAATACAGGGAAGTGTTAGAGCTTGGCAGAAAGAACAAGAGTAGACATTACAAGTGGTGCTGTTTTGAAGGCTGGGAAGGATCAAAGGG